>NW_026099576.1:10271548-10300690 GCF_025091365.1 Daktulosphaira vitifoliae | reverse complement strand
ATTTATATAAAAGAAATAACAATTCTAGAATTAGTATTTTTTTTCATACATAAATTTAATAAATTTTTTACGGAATAAATATAAAAACTACCATGGTATAACATTTTATTTAAACAATTTTTTGACTAAAAAGTGTGTAATATATATAAAGCCAACAATATTATTTATTAACTGTTATACAACTTTAACTACTGTTAAACCATTGAAGTTTTACCTCGAAATAATATATTTTCTATAAAGTATAATTTATTTATATGTATTATAATAATATAAGAATTTCTATTTTGTTCAATAATGTAATAATATTATACTATTGATTATAAATAATGTGTTATATATTTTGAATAATTTTTCGTCTATGAAAGTACTAAGAGTGAGCTATCTGAGTAACTGACTTAAGATTTAGAATTAAATAAAATACACTCATATAAAACATATAAAATTTGTTAAGACAAGAAGCTCGCACTAAAACTTAATTTACTAAGGTATGTATTAGGAAGGTTAAGCTGTTTTTAACAAAGTTCAGTTCGTACCGGGCTAATCTGATATTATTAAAATTGAGTCCGGTCCAAAAGTCTATTTGGGACCTGTCGTAATATTGATTTCGTGTTTAAAACCGGAATTATTTAACAACATTGATCACGCACATTTGCTGTGAAATTTAAAAAAAAAATCAAAATTTAATAAATTATTACCTAAATAAAATTAAAAAAAATTAATACTTTTAACCAATACATTATATGTATTAATGTGTTCAATTGTATTCAATATATTAATATAATTAAACACATAATTAATTAGCACATGTTAATCAAAACTGAAAAATGAACTCAGAGTTCAATTAATAAAATTTTAATAGGATAATCTTAAGGACTATTTGGAAGAGGGGTGTGAATTTAATTTTAAATGGATAACAATCAGGTATTTAAGTACCAGATGTTTATAGTGATTATTTAATGATGTATAAATTTGCAGCGTATGAGCCTTCAAGTTGTAAAATTGAAATTACATTTTTTTATAATTAAAATATCTTTTGAACGGATTGGATCGGGTGAAAATTTTATACATATATTTGGACAGTACCGGATGGGGTCAAAAGCATTCCATATATATTCGGACATGAATACATATGAATTTGTTTCAATAGGTATGAGTGTACGCTTTATATTCATACAAGGTATTTCAAAACAAGTTTTCGAAAACAAAATAAAAATTATGATCCTGTTTTCACAATAAAACGAGTTCCATTAATATTATTGAATAAAATAAAAACAAGAGTAAAAAAAAATATATCAACATTAATAACGATTAATAACTAGACAGAAAAATAGCACAGTTACAATACACTATTATAGTGTAAATTTAGTATCTTTTATATTATACTTGGTTACTATATGTAAACTATTGTGTTTAATGGATATTTCTAATTTTTCTATTTGAATAAGTAAGTTTTTATTGTAGAATTAATGTCTAGTAATTAAATTATTTTTTGTTAAATATTATTTAATTTGATTGTAATAGTATATATTATGAATAAAGATATCAATTTATTCTGTCAAAGTACATTGATTGGTCCATAAATAATTATTGAATTACGATTTATATGTTCTATATCACATAATAATCTTGGTTTTTTACTATCAATGTTTTATACAGAGTGTTCAGTAAGTCAGGAAACGGGTTTCTATTGTTCTCATTGTTTGTAACAATGAGAACAATAGAAACCCGTTTCCTGACTTACTGAACACTCTGTATAAAACATTGATAGTAAAAAACCAAGATTATTATGTGATATAGAACATATAAATCGTAATTCAATAATTATTTATGGACCAATCAATGTACTTTGACAGAATAAATTGATATCTTTATTCATAATATANATAATTGTATGTTTAAATTGTAAACAAAGTATATTTTCTTCAGAAGGAAATTAATACTGTTTTTATTTTACTTTAACCGTTAAAAAATAATTGCGATTATTTTTACTCATTGTATGACAAATATTTAAGTTTTAATTTCATCTACTAAGTCATTATTGAAATAATTGATAAAGTACTAAATATTAATGCTATACTTAAATTTGAATTAAAAAACTTGTATTAAAAATAACAAATTTATTTTCATTATTGTTTTTATGAAGTAAAACGTCATTTCAATTATAAAATATTAATTTTGTAAAATATAATTGAAACATTTAAAAAAGTATAATATTGTATAAAAATACTTACAACAAATGTTGTTTAATATGGTTTTTCAACACTTCCGTTGGGCTTGGATACTAACAGAATATTGTCGTAGCTATAATCTACCGGTTTTGGTCAATGCTCTTTTCATTTAGAATTGAAAAATTAATAGAGTAGGGGTATTTAATTACTATTCTTGATGCGTTAATCGCTGGTTAAATGAAAAATAGGGTTGCTATTTTTTTATAAATAATTCATTTTACCTTTGATAATTTTATAAAGTAAAATGTTTTTACTATTTTCTGTAATTATCTACAGAAACTATGACAAATAAAAGTCATCTTATATTTTTTTGTAAAAATACATGGTAGTTTAACATAATAATAACATATGAACTGCTGTAACGTAATGAATATATAATACCTATAAGTATTAAACAAATATTAATGTTTAATTCCTAAAATGAGTAGGCGTAGTTTAAGGCGTATTAAAAATAAAAAATGAAATACTATTTATTAATATATTGAAAACATTTATAAATTAGTGTAACAATATAAAAAGTACAAAATATACACAGCTTATGATTGAAGCACTTATGATTGTAAAATTTATAGTTATCTAATAATTGATTATACATTCGCCTTCTTGGTCCTCACACCATTCTGGAAGTGTTGTTTCTGGTCGAATTCCAAACGCCTTAAGTCTATTACGATGTTCTAATAATCTAAAACAATGGAAATATCAACCTTTAATGTCATAATGTAACTTAAATTTTATGTAGGGTTAAACGACAATAAAATAATAAAGAGAAGACAACTGCAGGCATCATACATTTATGCTGTCTAGCCATAACACATAGCATACTTTAAATAGTTTTTGAGATGTCTTTATAATTATTTAAGTCAATAATGATCAATACTAAATTGATTTGAAAAATATATACTCTACAGAAATATTTTGCTGGTAATTAATAATTAATATGTTTTGTGAAACATGTATATGATATGACATGTAAATAGTTTTCTAAACTATAAAATTATGACATTATTTTGAACATAATATTATATTAACGTATAAATAAATTATTGTTACCTGTATTCAGCAGATAATGCAGAACTAGTAGGATCTGTCCACAGTCTTTCAGCTAAAGCTGCAGCTCTGGGCCATACTTTAATATCTAAGCCAGACTCATCGACGTATTCGGTCCATAAACAAGTCTTGAAAAACATATATATTAAAATTATAATTTCATAGGTACGTGTCCTATAACTGCGATTGACTTATCAAATTTTTTTGGAAAAAAAAGTGCTAAATACAATACGTACGTTTTTTTTAATTAAAAAATAAAATGTTTTTCTTATTCAAGAAGAACAATGAGATATATTTTTTTAACGTAGTATAAGAATGCGAAAATTACCAAATAGAATATAGCGAAATTATAATTGAATAAAAGTTATACGAATTACCAGTTAGATCTTATATAGCCAGTTTATTGTTTTAGTATTACAATTTATATAAGAGATGTTTTAAAGATAATATTTTGGATTAAATTTCTTTTTAAATTTTTATTTAGAATTAAAATTAAAACTTTATAAACTATTGCATATAATATTAATGCAAGGTGTAATCAAAAATACTTTTACAGGGTTTTAGAAATAATACCAAATTCATCTCATGATTTCAAATTATATTTTATCAAATTTGAACTAAGATACATGAATGAATCAAGACATTTTTTAAAGGGCACAAAAAATTTTAAAATTTCAATTTCTCAATCAATTATTTTGCCGATTTTATCATTTATAGACATATTTTCTCTTTTTTGTTAATCAATAATAGTTTAAAAGAGTAGAATGCCTTTTACGCCTTACTAACTAGATCTATCACTACCAAGATAAGTGATTATTCTTTGAGAGTCACTGAGGTGATTTTGAGGTAAGAACAATCATCAATGTTTCTAGTTTTATTGAATTTTTTGAACACTATTAATCATTGGATAAATAATGATTACTAATTTTATGATACAATTTTTAGTAACACATCAATGGTCCAGCGAACAGAAAAGATATGAGACATTTTTAGCGAAAATGTGTTAAAATATGAAATAAATAATGAAAACTAAACGCTTTCTTGTATACCAATAATAACTATTTACTTATAAAATGCATAATACAAAGTGCATTTTAAATTTTCTAATAAATATTAACTCATATGCTAATTAAAGTTTTAAATTAAGCTCCTGAAAAATTCTTAAAAATAAATTTACCCCCTTTGTATGCTAGTTCATTAATATCATATTTATTTGCTGTGTGGTGTAATTTTGGGATTAAAACATTTTTATTATCAACACAATAAATTTTCGCCTAATAGTAGGTAATAACTTTTTGAGACGGGCTGGATGATATAAAAAAATTACTCAAGTAAATAACATATTATTATAAGTTTAGTATTCAATTTTTATAGAAACGACATAAAAATCGTATAAAAATAAGACTTGATTTCAACTTAAATTATAAAATGTATATTTGATTGGTTTTAAAGACAAAAATGAATATTTTGTTAAAAGTACTTTTGGCGTGTCATCGATTTCTGGTTAATGAATTTAAAATCACAAAACATTTTCTATATTCAATTCCTTATAATAAAATCCTAAAAACTTTACTGTTTCACATATTTTGAGAAAAAATTTATTAAAGTGAAATTACAATATTTTTTATAGAACGCGTGATTTTAAATTTTCCGTGAAGCTATAAAACCACATAAATCCGTACTTATTTATAATAATGTAATTAGGTAATCGTGTATTTACTTGATTGGATATATGATTATATTTTTGATTTATTTAATTATTTGTTTAATTTATTTAAATAATTACATATTAATTATTATTTTAGGTTCGCATTTAACACGTTATTATATAAATAATATTTATATTAGCGATCACTTATTTCAAGTAAAATCATTGAGTATCTAATATTCAATGGTAAAACTAATTCGCGTATGTTAAGGTTACTGGTTTTACTATATTTTTTTTCGCGTGATACAAAATCAATGATTACGTAAATATTTAATTAGCGCTAAGAATCAAGATTCTTTGGATGATTAACTATCCTATATACATAGTTCCATTTTTATGCACAAAATACTCGATAGTACTATAATTGTTTTAAGGATTTTAAATATATATATATATTTTATACTATACCTCAGCTCCTAAAACAAGGCTCTTGTTTTGAACTACAGGTATTTGTTCATCGTATATCACTTTCCAAGAATGATAATTTGTTGTTGGTCTTAACCCATGGTCTAAATAATAAATGTCTTCTACAGCAACTATAACTTTATATCCCAAACTAACTAATTCAGAGGTTATGTGTCCATCCCAAACTTCTACTGTAAATCTATTCTTATCTAGGTATTTTTCAATTATTTTTGGATTCGTTAGACCACTTGACCAAATAATTATATCCGTGTTCGAATCTCCAACTTCATCATCATATGTCTTTAAGGCTTTACTTTGAAACTCTGACCATAATTCGAAGAATGCCTCTTCGTTCAATTTTTTTTTGTTGATTTTCACCCAATCAACGATTTCAGATGTAGAATTCCAGCAGTTTATAGCTACCTAAAAATAAAATTAAAAGAGAAAGAAGACTTTCATTGTAAATAAAATTAAAATCACAATTCCTTTTGCGAAAAAAGGTGAGAAAGAAATCTATAGACTTGTAAAAGTAAGAAAGAAAAGGTTTAAAGATTATCATTATATAAGATGTATAAAAAGTGTTGATAATAAGGTACTCTCGATTGATAATGATGTGAAAAAAAGGTGGAAAAAGTATTTTGAAAGAAGTAAGAAGTAGAAGTAAGACAGAGTATATAGAGTACAAGTTTGACAAAGGAGAACAAGAGGTAGGTGAAATGAGGAGATCAGTGACAATAGGCAAGAACGTGATTGGAGAGGTGGAAAGTTTTAAGTATTTAGGGTCAGTTGTGCAAAAGAACGGTAGCTTTGACGAGGATGTAAGGTCAGGTGGGTAAAGTGAAATGGAGCGTCTGGTGTATTATGCGATAAGAGAGTTTCAATGAGGCAGAATGGTAAGTTCTATAAGATTGTAGTGAGACCACCTTTGATGTATGGTTCAGGGTGTTGGGCGGTTGATAAGAAAGTAGAACAGAGAATGAGTGTAGTAGAGATGAGAATGCTTAGATGGATAAGTGGAGTGACTAGAGAAGATTGGATAAAGAACGAGCATATAAGAGGTAGTATAGGTGTAGCGTCAATCGTAGATAAGATAAGAGAAAATAGACTTAGATGGTTTGGTCATGTTATGAGGAGAGAAGAATCGGAAGCTGTAAGAACAGTTATAGAAATGAATGTTGAAGGAAGAAGAGGTAGAGGAAGACCAAAAAAGAAATGGAGCGATACTATTGAATACGATATGAGGACAGCGAATGTGAGCGTTGATGATGTGGGAGATCCTGTTAAGTGGAAGTTTAGGATAAGGGTGGCCGACCCCAAGTAGTTGAAATTAACACGAGGAAGAAGAAGAAGAATAATTCCTTTTGTGAAAATCAATTTAATTTTAATTCCACGTTAAATTTAATTACTTCATCAGCTCCCATGTGAAAAGCTTCTCCTTTAGGAAATAGGCTAACTAAATCTTTATAAATTTTTCCTAACCAATTGTATGTATTATTATTTATAGGATTCAATTGTCCACAAGGTGGTTGCACACAATAACTTGTCCATGGGTTTTTCGCTAAACAAACGACCATATCTCCTAAACCTGCAGATGGGCCCCATTGCCATCCATATCCAGCATGTGATGGTGAATCTATTTCCATAATAATTCTAACTCCTCTAATGAGAGCATATCGCAATAGGTTTTTAATTTGACTGTAAGAATATTTTTTTTCGGGACTATAAGCGCCATATCTACATATAAAAATATACTTTTACACACATATTTTTTCCATAAAATTACGTCAATTACTAATGTAAAAATTGTAACTGTATGAATATTAAAATTTTTTTTTTTAAATATCTTATGTGCTTTAATTTATTTACTTACTTGGACATTTGTGGTACACTAGGTAAATCTAATGGAAAACTATGCGTGTCGGTAGCATGCCAATGAAATACATTAAGTTTAGAATGACCCATACCATCAATAGTTTTTTTTATTGCTGAAATTGAGAAGTAACGCCTAGAAGTGTCTAGTAGAAAACCCCGATAAGAATATTGTGGTTTATCAATTATGTGAACATCCGTAGCTATTACAAGTATTCTACCCATTGATTGCGATCCATATGTTGCTATTAACTGGCGTAAAGTTTCAAGACCGTTTCTTGCTCCGTAAACAGTCGGTGCTGTTATCTTCACAATCGTATTACCACCTTTAAACGATAGCTTGTAAAATGCTAATTTATTATAAATTAATAATTCTGAATAATTTCTAATTGATTATAATCAGTCATCATATTATGAAAAACATAATAATTAACGCAATTAAACAATTGCGATTATGATTATATACAGAATGATTCACTTATCAATAATAGTCAATTACTCACATAATATAAATAGTATTGTGAATTTTTTTGTTATTTTCTTAAAAAGATGTCATTTTTTATTTATTTATTTTTAAACTTTTACAATTCACAACTTGTGAATTATTAATTATTTTATAGGTTCATGCCTTTTGTATTATAAGGGTTTCATCTTAATTAACTTATAATACATAAATATTGAACAAGCTTAAGTTTTAGAGAATTATCTAATTGGAAAAATACTGAAACAAAACTTTTGAATTAATACTTTGGAAGTTAATATAAAATTAAGATGTGATTGAGGCACACATTTTGATGATTTTTATCATTACAAATTTGTGAGTATTGAAGAAATAGTTAAAAAGTATCTGCAGAATTTTTTTATGGCGCCTTCGATGATCTCTTTTTCTTATCAAATTTCTATTTTTGCTTCTTTCAAAATAACTCCTCAATGCCATATTTATGGAAGTGATGAAAACCTCAAGTTATCGAGGTTTTAAATCAGCATATTCAAAACGTTTTCTCTTTCATAGACACCTTTTTTTCAGCCATTTTTTTTTTTTTTGAGGGACCTACTGAGATTTGTATAGTATTACGCCTATCTGAGTCTGTTTGTCAGCTTCATTCTTTATCCTGCTCAGACATTGAATAATTATAATGAAATACAAAATATATACCTTTTGTTGTGATATTTAGCTCGTAAGATTCATCGGTATTTAATTTTATATAATCAAATGGCCCCGATGTTTGGATATAGATGATAGGCCCATAAGATACAGAAACACATTGTGGTTTACAAAGTTTTTTTAATGAACTAAAAAATACTTGAGTGACTTCTGTGAAATATTGTTTACTGAGATTATCAGGTATACTTGATAAATTGAACTTGATATTCTCTAATCCGATATCTCTCACTGATTTTCTATTAAAAATAAAATGACAGTTTTATAATAAAAAGTTAATATAGTTTATTTTATTTTGTTTTACAAACCCAATATAACTTTTAATAGTTGGTCGAGGCCACAGTGATCCATAATAACCGCAAGTCATACGACAAATACTTAAAGATCCATTAAAGAAGTTATTTTCTTTTTGGTTTGTTTGAAACGTTGACGGAATACAAACGCCTTTGACACATGAATATGATTTGCTAAAGAATGACATATTATGAAAATTATAGCATTGTCAGTATATAGCAAAATTGAAAATATCAGTGCAATAAATTGCGTCTTTTATATATCACCTTATATATGGTAAGTTGCTTTCATTAGCTTCATCAAGATTTATTAAATTAAATAGTAAAAGCCCAACAAAAAAAGGTGTCATATTTGAGATTATTTTGTCAATATTGTGGGATCACTAAAAGCTTTGAGTTTTCTGTAACATTAGAAATTAAATAAAAATGTGTATAATAATTGTAAATATCAACATAATTATGTTTATTATTTCTAAAAAAAATATTAGCTCTCTTTATTCTGTCATTTAAAATAGAGTAAAATGATTAATTTTGGTTTTTCACATTTTTACTTGTAAAACAATTTAAAATTAGAAAAAGATGATTATAAAAATTATTTTAAGTCTAATTGTGATAGTATATATGATTATTTTAATTTGAAATGAATATTAGAATTATTAATTTGAACTATTATAATTCGTAAAATATAGTTAAACAATTTTAACTACATTTAGCAGTATTCTTATTATATATATAAAAATATTCATTATGTGTAATAATGAAGAATACTAAAGGTCTTGTATACAAACCGGCCAAGGTTTTAAAAATATTAAATACTATTCTTATTACACTAAAATAATGATAATCGTTTCGCCACTGTAAAAAGTGACAAGTATAATATTACTTTTAACTATAATATATTTCATGTTTTTCAGTGTTATGTATAGTCAATGTTACGCGCGTGTAAAATCTGCCACTTTCACATTTATTAAATATACTATCATATCAATTAACGTTTAATTTGCTCCAGGAAACAATTTGAAATATATAAAACTGAAAAGTATAAATAGATTGCATCAAGTTTTTATAGTTGGCCATTATTTAAAAATATTTAGACAATAATTTTTTAATATTTATATTAAATCCGAAAAGTAGCTGTTGTTAAAGTTTTTTTAAAAGTACATAATTTATTTTTCGGATGATTATAATAACAAATACGAAAATTTTTGCAATGTTTTTTTTTTTTTAAATTGCGACTGAAAATTATTTAAAATAAATGAGGAAAAAAGTTCTTTTCGAAATTAGATAATGAATGTTAATATATCATTTTATTTTATTTTTCTAAGTGAATTGAAATGGATGATTACATAATAAAAAGCGAGTTGTGTTTTTACTGAGTAAATGGTATTAAAATTTTATTGTAATAGCTTTTGTATGAACAAATGAAGTATTTAAAACTTAAAACAAGCGAAAAAAAATTTCATAATATGCTCTGTGATTAAACACATATGAAATCAATGTTCTAAAAAAAAAATTACGTATTTATTTACTTGTAAAATGCAAAGAACAATATAGTTCATTAAAAGTGATGTTAAGTTAGAATAAGTTAGTTAAAATTACTGTCAAAATAAAACTTAAATATTAAAAAATATTATGTTTAGATTTTAGTTGATATTTATTGATAATAAATACGATAAAAAAATAAGAACGTATAGATTTGAAATAATTTATTTTAAACCTATAAAGTAAAATTAATTTTAAATAATAATAATTAAGCTAATTATTTACCTGCTAAAAAATATTTTTGGTGTTTTTTATAGTACACCTACACACAACAACTGACAATGGTACAATAGTTTTCGAAACAACTCTGTACATTTAACTTGTATGATTTTCTCTTAAAACACTTCGTAGTCCCCTTCTACAAAAAACATTGAAAGCCATTTTAACATAGAGTTTCAAACAATTAAAGATCAAAGTGACTAAAACAAATATTTTAATGCTACTGCAAGTTAATATAAACAAAGGAAGTTTGTTTATAAATTTACTATTGAAAAGAAAATTAAGTATATTGAAAAATATGTATTCACATTATAAAATAGATATGATGTAGAATACTTTATATTTGTATTCCAAATATGTGATCAAATATTCTATTCAAATACATTAAAAAAAAAACGTTTGGGGACTCGGCATACAAATTGCATTTTTTGGAAATTTCCCACATTTACTAAAAACGAAGAATTTCTTTTGTATATTCAAGGGTAATGCCTAGTAGTTTAAAATTTTTTGAGATGAAAGAAATTAATATTTGTGTAATAATTCTTTATAGTAAAATAATGCTACTCATACTATTAATAATTTACACCCTTTATATAACTGCTTAAGTAAAACTATAAAAAATTTCATAACTAAATAATTATATTAGGAAGCTTATTATGTTATGTTTCTTAGAGCACTACTTGATTTTCAGCTGACGTTAAGGTGGTTTTGAAGACAAACCTATTGAAATTATTCCAGTCCTAAAAAACTTAAATTACGTTTTTATTCTAGTTACCAAGTAATGAAAAATATCATCGTTAAAACATTTACACTTAAAATTGAAATACAACCATTTATAGCTAACTTATTAAAAATATACTTAATATTTTGTAGTTTTATGTAGACATAAATGATCTTATATATTATTGAAATAACAAATATAGAGTGGAGCAAGGCATTCTGACGCTTGGGTAAAATGATCTCTTTAGATTTAAAAGAATATAGTATTGTTAAGAAATAGTATTTTAAAATTATAATATGAACATTACGATAAAACGTCTGTCGTATAATAAAATTAAGTGAACTCTTTAATTCAAATAAACGATTTATTAACGAAATTTAAACGATTAATTTTGTAATAATAAAGTCCGATTTTATAAAAATTATTTGAAAATAAAGTCATGAGATATATTTATACTTTCATACGTAACTTTTTACTTTTAGTTAAAATTATATTTAATCAATTTTTTAGGAATAGTTGGTCCTATATTAGTTAAAAAATAATTTTCTAAATTTTTTTTTTTTTTTATGCAGTTATCAAAATTTTATGAACCAGCAGATTCTTGATGTAATAAAAATAAGTTTGGAGATTTTTTAGCTTCGATATGAAGCTTAGAAGTTATTGTATCATAATGTTTATATATACATGTATATATTTTTGTGTTTGTCACTACTTTTTCTCAGATTTTACTGAGTCATTTTGTTCAACATGGACATTATGTTACATACTATTAGTTAAAAAAAATAGAGTCGACTTTTGTCTTATGTGAAAGTGGCAGCTGTAGTTAAAAAACATTTTTGTATTTGAATTTTTTTCTTATTTAAAAAAAAAAAAAGAATTGCCATAACTTAGTAAAAATGTATGGATTAGTATTACATTATTTTTGAGAGTCCTATTTATTATAGCCGACATTCATTTTTGATTTAAAATATTATACAAACAGAAGGTTATAGTGATGAACTCACATATTATCATAAATGTTATATGAATGCAATGTACAATGAATGTAATATACAACTTATTTTGTCAATAAAATTTACATTAACAATTACATTTCATAAAAATAATTACGTCAGTCCTATAATAAGTTTAAATATAGTAAATTTTCTATAATAGGTATGATATTATGTGATTTTTTATATACATTATTTCAATCACTATAGTCATATACAGTGTGTTTTCATTGTTCAGAGAAATTCTAAAACTTTTGATCTACTTATAATTATTTTATAATTTTTTTTTTACATAATGATTACAACTTTAAACTACATTAAAATCATATTTTTTATTATTTGTCTCTAATAACAAAAAATTAATTAATTAAAATTATATATTTTTTTTTAAATTTCAAAATATTTATTTATTTTTTTATTAAAATTTTTGATGATCCATAACAAGTTAATAACAAGAATAAGTACTTCATGAACTAAAAGCATGTAATACATATAGTGAGTATGGAATACAGGAAGAGTACACGTATACCAGTACAGACTGTATAAATCTCAGTTATGTTAGTTATTGGGTAGGGTTTTTATAGATTTATTGGTTTTGTTGGGTTAAACTATTTGTATTCATTATTTCATTCTTTCCACAAAGTGCCTCAATATTTACATCGATATGTACAACATGTATTCAACTTCATTATTAACGACTTCAAATCTGTTCTGAAAATATAATTCAGCAGCCTTCAATGTGTTAAAACAGAATAATAAGTCGTTTTTCAAAGGAGTCCATTCCCTTAATATTTTATTAACACTGAGTAATCTCCCAAATAGCTTATATAAAAAGGAATAACTTTTAAAATAACTAAAGATTTACAAAATAATTAAATTAATTATAAAACATAAATATAAGACGTAATTAATTTTATTACAATATTTAATGAGTTTCTATTTGTATTTGCATTGAAGGCTCTCCATCTGTTTCTTTAAACTCCAATTCTAGATTCATAAATAATTTATAAGGCTATGAATTAATCTTTAATTAATTTTTTTTATTATATATACCTAGTTCGATTAGCTCCTCTTTTGATGGTATAAACGATTCTTCGGTGATCGGATCAAATTTAAATCCCAGTTGAAAATATTTTTCTATAATTACTGTCTTGATATAATCCCTTATTTTTCCCTTTAAGAATTTGAAAAATTCTAATATTATGCCTTGGCTAATAATGCCATTATACTCTTGAACCCACTCACTCCATAAATAATTTGTATCATAAGGTACAAAAACACAATAGTCATCAATTATAAACCGTACTTCCAAATCTATTTTTTTAAAAAATAAATGTATAATTTGTAATGCCCAAGCGTATGTAGATATACTATTACGTGATAAAGCTATTTTATTTAATCTATCACAAATATTTTCTATTTCCTTTAAGAAATTAGTAATTTTTGAGTAGTCTTTATGATAAAATGGGTCTCTTTTCGATGATGTGCTAAGTAATAAACCCAAAGCTTTGATTGCTCCTTTCATCAATTTGGCCATTGGAACAATTAATATAGATATTATGTTTATGAGTGTTTCAGTGCAAATGCATCCATTTATTAAGTCGTTTTCTTTCATTTTTTTTTGACATTTTTGTAGGATGTTGCTAATCACTACCAAAAAATTATACATAACTTTTGCATATATGCATCCAAGATATATTGTCAGAGCTTGTATTTTTATATTACATTGTTGGTGATTTGTAGATGTTCCTATCAAATGTTGACGATCATATATTTTATTTAAATATATTATAAAAGTCAACTCATTTAAATTTGTCCATCCCGAATATATTAGTAACTTATCTAACCGATCTGCATTTATTATTGCACTTGGGCATGTTTTTGCATACAAATTAACAGAAAATAATAATAAACTAAATTTAATCAATTTTAATGAAAACATTGTTATCAGTAATTATACTAATAAATATGACTGAAATTTTTCGATCAAACTATAATTCGACGAACATTAAAAGACACGTATATATTTTATTCTAAATTTATAAATAATAATATAAACATTTACAATAAAACATCTGTCTTCTTATAATGAACTTATTTGATTTTTTAAATTTTAGTTACATAAAACTAACTAAATATTAAACGACAAATTTTAAATTTCTGTTATCTAAGATAGATAAATATATTTATATAGCTTTAAAAATTATTATTTGATAATATTTTATTACACTATTCAAAATTAATTATTTTAAAATTTTTCATACTGGTCGCTATAGTGATCGGTAATTTAAATAATATAAATTATTATATTAATGTTATTTAAGCTATTGCAACAAAATCACTTTGTATTTATTTTCCAACCTATTTTTAAGGTCTACATTTTTAATGTAATGTCTATAATTTTTTATTACATATATGTATGGCTGGTGGATTATCAGATTGATAAAGTTAACAATTTTTATCAATGATACGTAATATAATGTTTACAGTCTATGAATACTTAAAAGTTAATTTTAACGAAATATATTTAAAAGTTTATTCTTCTGTGTAAACTGCTATTATATTACTTTACCGACAACATTAATTTATTGAATATCGTCTCTTTTTTCTTTTTTGAGTTACTGGATAGAATACTTTCTTAGTTTTTAAAGTTGTGTACATTACAGGTTTTAATATTAGTATATTATGTAATATACATATGACCGGTTGACGGTCATGGCAGCGACATACTCCTGTCGGCGGCGAGGCGGTTAGTCGATGATGGCGCTGATCCAACCGCAGAAATTAGCCGCTGGTATATCCAGTACGGCAAGCTTATCTTAGCTGATTCTAGCCCAGTCAGTAGATCAAAAGTTGATCCTGTTGGAAGGGACAATAGTCCAAAGACCCGAAAGGCGTTGAAGGCCAGAGAGTACAGGCGTAATGTCTCTGAATGGAAACGTGGGCACAAACGCGTAGTCGAGCGTATTCTTACGGGGATCGATTCGGGAGCAGCAATGCCCCCGTTCGAAAAGATGGTCCAATACTGGGAGCCTATAATCGAAAGCCCCCCAGTCCCCACCTCTGTGGCACTCAATGAGAGCAGAGAGACTCGCATGCGCAGTATGTTTGACCCTGTTTCGCCAGGGGAGGTTGTCAAATCCCTTCCTTCGGCAAATACAAGTCCGGGCCCTGATGGGTTTAAGGCTCGGCTATGGAGAACATTACCAATACCGTTATTAACTGGCTTATTCAACTTGTTGATCGCCACGGGGAAACTCCCGGATATTTTTGTTCGGTCCCGTACAATTTTTGTTCCCAAAAAGGGAGATGCCGGGTGCCCAGGTAATTATAGGCCGATTTCGATCGCGTCGATAGCCCTGCGGCACTTCCATAGGATCCTTGCCAGAAGGCTTGAAGGTCTGTCCGTTATCGATGACAGACAGCGGGCGTTTAGATGTGCGGACGGGGTGGCGGAGAATCTCTTCCTCCTCGATTCGTTGCTGACGAGCGCTCGTTCGTCTTGCCGGGGACTGTGTTTGGCGTCGTTGGATTTATCCAAGGCGTTCGACTCAGTATCTCACGGTTCGATCTCTGGGGCTATGCGTGGCGTAGGGCTTGACCCTCGCTTTGTCGATTATATCGACCGCGTGTATACCCAGAGTACGACATTCATTCAGGTCGGCAAGTCTTCCTCCCGGTCCTTGAGGGCTACAAATGGCGTGAGGCAAGGCGACCCTTTGTCGCCGCTTTTATTCAACCTGGTGATAGACTTCGGTCTACGAGCAATCCCAGGAGCGGTTGGCTATATGCTGGGCAACGAGCGGGTGAATGCTCTGGCGTTCGCAGACGATGTAATCCTTGTGTCGGAGACGGCTAGGGGGTTGCAAATGTCATGCGAAAAGTTCACCTCTCGATTAGCATTAGCCGGTTTGAGGCTAAACCCAACGAAGTCTGCTACTCTCACCCTGGTTCCTTCGGGACGAGATCGCAAACTGAAGGTGGCCGCCACGTCTTACTCCTTAGGGGGTTCGTCTTTGGCGGTGACCCAGGTGGGCGAGTTTTGGAGGTATCTGGGTATAGAGTTTCAGGGAAATTACCTATCTGGATTCAAGTGCGCGTCTCTTGTCAGCGCTCTGGAGGCGGTCTCGGCCGCCCCCATGACGCCGCAAATGAGGCTTGCAATTGCACGGGACTACGTGATCCCAAAGTTCGTCCACGGATTAACTTTCACGAAGCTCCCCGATTGCAAGTTACGACAACTTAGTCACGAGACTAGACGTGCGATTCGGAAATGGCTTGATCTCCCGACTTCGTGCCCCAACTCTTACATCCATGCCCCCACGTCATCTGGGGGCCTAGGGGTCGCTGACTTCGAAAGATTTGTCCCGAAAAATCGGTTCGCTAGGTTGACTAAGCTCGAACAGTCACAGGTACCGGCGGTGCGTGAAGCATTCCGTCTCTTTGGGACGGGTGTATTAGCAAACCTAAGGCGCCGTGTTGATAGGATCGCAGCGATGACTAGTCATCATGAATTACTCCATAGTTCAGTGGATGGAGCTGACCTAAAGCTTTGTCCTGGTAGCTGGGAATCTACGGCGTACATGCGCAGGCCAGATGGTATAACTGGCCGCGACTTTAAGCAGTACGCCAAGATTAGGATTAATGCCCTACCCAGCCGCAAGCGTGTTGGACGGGGGCGCAACATTCCGGTATCTTGCCGGGGTTGTGCTGCGCCTTCGGAGACCCTTGCGCACATCGTACAAGTGTGCCCAAGAACTCATGGGGGGAGAATTCTCCGACACGACCATGTCGTGAAGCGCATAGCTGGAGCGCTTACCGAAAAAGGGTTTCAAGTAGAGCGTGAGCACCTCTACGTCTTAAGGGATGGTAATCTCAAGCCGGACCTCGTCGCAACTATTGAGGACGAGTCAAGAGGTACGAGATCCGTTATCCTGGATGTACAGGTTGTTTCGGCCACCAACATCAAAGACTGGCACGAAGAGAAAGTACGAAAGTACGCCAGCCGCCTTGATTTGAAGTCCGAAATCATGGCGAGACACCAATCGACTGATGTGCATACAGTCGCCGCGACCATTACTTGGCGAGGGGTGTGGCTACCTAGCTCGTTAGAGAGCCTTAAGGCTCTTGGGCTAAGCCGCTACCTCTTGGGTGGACTTGTAAGGTCAGTCCTCCGCGGTACCCTGCTGAACTGGCACACGTTCAACAGGTCGAATAGGGTTTTCGGGCGGGTGGGTGTCGGGTGAATATCGCCGTCCCCCCGCAACACGGGAGCCTCCTCGTCTCCCCGGAATGGGTCCCTTAGGCCCAGTCCACATTCCTTTCATCTATTCCATCTTCCTGCTTGTCCGGGTCTAGGCTATTACATGATGAGTAGCCTCGGCCTACCTCCATTTTCCTACGGCTTTCCACGGGGTAGAAGCCGCCCCATCCAAGGCGACCCGCATAGCTATGAGATATGCGGGCCGTTGGGGCGCCTTTCTGATAAATATTGTACATTACAGGTTTTAATATTAGTATATTATGTAGTATAATATGTTTTCGAAAATATCTGAACCTGATCTTAAAGTTTTATTTTTTTTAAATACTTTTTATAATTATTTTCTGAATTTTGTGTTTTATTTTTATGACTGATACTCGTTGGTATAGGTAGTTATAAGAGTGGTGATGCAATGAAATGTGTTGAATCATATTACAAGCGTCAGAAATTTTTCTTCTAGTAATTCTTTGTGTTTGATTTAATTGTCCTCAATAATAGAAGGGTTAACTAAAAGAAATTTGTCATTAAATATTATTTCAGAGATAAACAGAATCCATGTATATTACAGTCATAGTAATTGTTTAGTTGGGATGTTTCACACTTATATATTTGTCAAAGGAAATAATGTTATGATGAAAATGTTTGAATTTACTTAATTAGATAAATTTTAATAGCTTTCTTACTGTAATAATGTTAGGGCATACATTTCATTATGGTATATTATTTTTCTATTATTGATATGGATGGTTACTAATACCCAGTCATAATTTTTCATATGTAAGAAAATTGTTGTTGATGTGTTTATGTATTGATTACTTTATTTTTGACATTGTTGATCATTTCTTAAGTTAGCATCTTTAAATGTATATATGATAATATTTATACATAAGAATGTCTTAAATAAAATAATTTAATATAATAACAAATTAATTTGTTAAATAATAACAAATTAATTAATTTTTGTATTTGAAATGTATTTACTTGAGTTGCAAGGCAAAATTGGCATGTTTATAATTTTACAATTTATAAATAATTAATATAATATTTGAATTAAAAACTAATTAATTGAAAGATAAAATATATATTTTGTTTTTTGTTTAAACATAAGTATAAGAATAAAAATAAGTCAATAGAAAATAGAATAATATTCAATAGACAATCTTAAGTACCTATATTATAAGTGAATGATAAAAATGTGCTTTAATCAGAATCCACATTCAATAATACAATTTTTACAAAAATAATTGAAAAATTATAAAACCTAAGTTTAAATAAAATTTTAAGCAAGTATGAAAGAAAAAAAATTATTGTCTTAGGCTAATTTTAAAATCTAATAGTTATTCATTTAGGTTACTTAAAAAATAATTCATAATTTGTTAGTAACATTCTATGTCAAGCAATTAAAAATTATGTACTTTTTTTGTTTTTAATCAGTGTTAAAATAAAGTCATATTTTCAAGTTAAAAAAAAATATAAAATAATAAATATAATTTTTTTATTTGAATGAAAATTATAAATAAATATGTAAGTATTAATCAACTTATGTAAATTTAAATTTTATTCTTTGAGTTGGTAACCAAATTAGTTATATATGGATATTATTTTTTATTATTACTATTTTTATTTAATCGAATTTTACATGCAGAGTAAATTTAATAAACAATTTAGTTTATTCTTATTGTGATATGGCATTGTAATAATTTTTTTTTTTTTATCAGACATTTTTTATTTAAGTTTTAATTGTATTTTGATTTCTGTAATTGTTATAAGAGCATAAACTAAAAAAAAATTGACTTAGATGAACTAATTTACTAGATATAATAAAATTTTTCAAAAATCTAAATTATTTCCATTCCTGTCCCTATGGAATATTATACAGATATGATTTTTTTTTTAGTTAGTATAATTGAGTGGCACAAAGTCTTACTGTAATATCTGTCTTATTTGATATTTTTTAAAATCAATTGTTTAATATTCTTATATTACAGTTAATTTCAAAACATTATTCTGTATACATTTAAACATACCCTTTAAATATTATTTTCAAATATTTATCAGAAACATATTGTACTAATAATAGTTGTTCCTCACTAACAACCATCCTTCGTTTAATTATTCTGGGTCAATACTAATTATAAAAGTTCTCAACAAA
The DNA here is from genome assembly GCF_025091365.1 of Daktulosphaira vitifoliae. Lineage (NCBI taxonomy): Eukaryota > Metazoa > Arthropoda > Insecta > Hemiptera > Phylloxeridae > Daktulosphaira > Daktulosphaira vitifoliae. Next base: position 10,281,092 of record NW_026099576.1, on the reverse strand, counting down.
AAATTCATTTGAATATTTGTATAAATTATATGTTTAAAATAGTTGTTATTTTAAACAAATTATTGTATTATTAATTAATTATTGTATTCCAATTTAAGCTTAAAGAAATAAATAATATAAAAAAAATATTCTATTATTATAATTTATTTAACAAACGATTTAATAAGGTGAAAAATAATAAGGTAATAAAAAATATTACAAAATTTCTCATTTTTGCCAATAAATAAATTTTTATGTTGAAAGTTCTCCTAGCTTAAAACACTAATTATGCTTATATATGTTATAAATTAATTATTTTTAATACAAGTTGGCATTGGATTATTTTATGTTTTAAGTACACTAAAAATTCAATTTTCAATCGTTAACATTGATATCACTTTCTTCTTCGGGAGTTAATGGGCGAGACTTTGGTTGCGTTAAATCCATTGTATCTGACATTATTGATACATTACCATTCATGTCTGATCTGGAGTTGCGGAAATGAGCTGAACGTTTACTTAAAAAGTCGTTGTCTAAAAAACAAACGTATCACTTTCAGTTAACAAATTTGATAATTTCAAATATAATAATTAAAAATTATGTAATGACTGGTTAACAAATATTGTTGAATCACGGTCATTTATATATGATCATAATTAAACCAAACTTCATAACCATAGTTTGTTACGTTAGTGTAACGTTTTTAAAATATAAAAATAACAATAAACTAGAAGGATAATTATGAATAATATAATATACATAAGTTTTATTGTGATATATTTTTATTATTTATAGCCTACTAGATAAGAGATGTGGATTTACCATGTGACGAATAAGGACAAAACAATTTTGGAGAAAGAGTATGGGTTGTAGCAGAACCAACAATAGATGACCTTTCTGACGCTGGAAATCTGAAAGAAAAAAAAATTATTTTAGATTTTGTTAATTATATTTTACAAGTAATAATAGATTGTTTAATAAAGTCACTTTCGAAAGATAAAATATCTGACTTGGTAAATAATCTTTTTGAAATTATAGAATATACATTTGTAGTAGGACTGTCTTTATTTAGTAATCTGATACATTTTTAATATATTTATTTAGCTTATTGTATGTCTACATGTAAATTAAATTTACTAAGAGTAATTGTAATTACGGACTAACAAGCCGTCCCGGAGTATCAATGGTTTTGAAACCTCCTCTTTTGAGGAAGGCTTCTATGGTACTTAGTGGGCGTATAAAGCGTTAAAAAAAAGAGTAATTGTAGAATAATTTAATGTATTATATTTTTATCTTGACAAGATAAATAATCATTATCTATATTTTTGAATTCATATTTAATAAAATGTATTTTGAAGTCTCACGTTTGTAGCATTCTATAACTTCCTGGTATATGAGTGGGTGACGGTAAGGATGTTCGGACAGATATTGTTGATTCTTTACCTTCCTTCAAATTCTTAGATGTTTCTGGTTGGTGTCCTATAAGAAAAATTAAAATTATATTTTTATTTTAAATTTTATAATTTAGTATCGATAAAAAAAGAGTTCACCTAAGAGAATTGATTGCGTATTTAGACCCATGCATCGGATTCGCCATGCATCCTGAATTATTTGAAGCCTGGCATGTTTGCGCCATTTAGCTCGGCGATTTTGGAACCACACCTTAAAAAAACAATAAATAATGAAATGGCTCTGTGCAATAACTGAATTTTTCATATATTTTTTTCGAATTTTACATTTTTTAATAGTTAATAATTTTAGTTAACCCAATCCATCAGTAAGAAAAGCTAATGTTATTAAAATAAAAACATCTGATATGCAGAATTAAGTCAAAAATTGAATTTTTTTTTTCGGAGAAACTAAAATAAAGAGGAGAATTAATTTTAGCGCTGTATCTTACATTATTATAAATATTTTAGTTCTTATTTAAAACAAAAAGGTTTGAAAATCACGGAGAAGTGTTTTGATTACATAATTAAAGATAAATAAATATTCATTAATATGTTTTAACATAATTCTTCTTATTATTATTATAAAATATTTGTCCAGGCCTAAAAATAGAGTATTGACGAAATGTAGCCTTATTATATGTAATTTTACGGATATAACTATTTCTATTACTTTGTTCACTTCTGTATTCTTTGTTCATGTACTTTTAATTAAAAACATAACTATAATAAATATAGAAGTTCAAATAGGCAGGTGAAATGAAAAATTAACATTAGAAACCCACAATATTCATCATACATTTTTAATATATTATATTTAAAAATATTTTGATTCCTATTATTATAGATTAATTCATAGCCTGTTGTTTATATACTATCATTTAATTAGAATAATTCACACAGTTAAGATTAGTGCATGAGAAATAATTTTTTTTTATTTAAAATTTAAGTACCCTACTGAAATTTGTACTAATAAATAAACAGTAATTATATTTATTAAATATGATATCAATTATTTTCAATAACTCATTTAACTAATTTTACCTAATTTACTAATGTAAATTAATAATTATTGTGTAAAAATGTGGGTTTCAGGCAATAATTATCATTAAATATTAATTATATTTTACTTGGAATGCTCAAAACTTTAAAAAAAAACATTGTAATTAAATATTTAAAAATACAAATTTTAATATATCTTATTAAAAGTACTATATTTAATAGAATACAATAGATAATATGTTAGTAATAACTTAGAAAATATGTAGTATAATAAACTTAATAGAGTAAGTTGAGTTGTACTTAAGGTACGGATTTTATTAGATGTATTTTTTATAGTATTAATTAATAGTATACTAAATTAATGATATAAATGCTGTATTAATTTAATATAAAAATTATTAGACTGTATTATTTGAAATGATTTATTGATATACTGAATTAAAATTTTAAACACTGTATATTAATTTTGTTTTAACTTACTTGTACTCGAGCTTCAGACAAGTTTATTTGAAGAGCTACTTCTTCTCTAAGAAACACGTCTGGATAATGTGTTTTTTGAAAAAGTCCTTCAAGTTCTTGAAGTTGCTGTGGTGTAAAGGTTGTTCGATTCCTTCTCTATTACATAAATATATATTTAAATTTATTATAAATAAAAATTAATGATTATAAATTAAAAAGGTAGAATTTTGATTACACTTGCCTGTCGACGTCTGCCAAACATATATTCTGACAAGAGATCTCCAGGCAGCGGTGATAAGTAAGGTCCTCCGGCCATTGTGATGTAAGGGATGAATATGATTTCGAAATTTAACTGACAATACAGATACATCCCTTTGGAAAATCGCAACCCTACAAGAACTACCACTATTGGTCACAAACGATAGCCAATGGTAGCGCTAGGTGAAACGCAGGGTGAGATTCACACTGCGCTTAGAAGACGAAAAGGTATAGACAACAAGTATACTTACTTTTAAATGCTTATAACTCATTTTTTAAGCATTGTATAAATCCAAAATACTTATACAAGGGGATTATTTTAATGGTAGCAATTCAATAAAGCTTAGAATAATAACTATGTCAAGAAAATTATTTTTGGTATTTTTTAGTTTCATAGATTTTTTTATTTGTCAATTATTAAACATTTTTTTAAATTTGTTCCTTATACCTTATAAGATAGTCAACTTAAAATTATTAATGGCAACATACATATTTAACAAGCTTATAAAATAAAAAATTAACTAAATAAGAAAATGACTGGTCGAAAAAGATTTTTGAAACAAAATTTTTGTTTAGTATTTGAGATGTTATTGACATTTTTAAATATAGAGTGGAGGAAAAGCGCGTCGGTGTAATACGTAATGATAGAAATAACAAACCTCACCTCTACTCTATATTTAAAAATGTCAATAATTTCTCAAATACCGGTTCAAACGATGTTATCTACCGTTATTTTCTTAATTAGAGAAGTTTTTTAATTTGTATAATTTAGTTAAATATGTATGTTGTAAATTAAATAAACCAAGTTGAAAACCTTATAAGGTTTAAGGAATGGCCGAAAAAATAACTATCAACTAATAAACCGAGAAACTAAATAATACAAAAATAATTTTTTTAAATAGTTATTATTTTAAGAGAAATTGAGTGACTAGCGTTAAAAAAATCACCTAGTATATTAATCAAAAATAAAATAAAATAAATTGTGCTATTCATAAAATTAATGTTAGCATTTTTTTATTAAAAAGCAAATCTTAATAAACATTATTCTTGAATTTCATAACAGCTATGAAATTTGAATTATTAATAAAATTGTTTATTTTAAAATGAGCTTATTTGATGCAATCTAAAGGGATTTACAAATTTAAAAAAATAAATTTTTGTGTAAAAAATATTTTTTAAAGTGGGGAATTTCAATTTAATATCTATAATTTCTTTTTTTCGTTGTAATTATATAGAGCTAATCAAAATATTAGTTTAATTATTTAATTCTAAAGGCTTATTAAAGGTTTACAGTTTAATGTTTACGATAGTCGAGTAACTTGTTATTTTATTTGAAGTAATTAAATTTGTCCCTAGGAATAATTAGAGGAAATCATAAGGTTTTCTTTTTTATATACTATAAATACTTCAAATTCAATAGGTGTATTGACTGATAATGAAGCGTAGACAAAAAATAAGGCGTGTCCTTCCGACTGAAAATACAAGGGGTGGAGGGTGATTATATTATTTGATATATTAAAGTTTATGGGGTTACTGTATAGAGATCCCTCTATTGTATGTTCAACAAGTAAACCTAAAATGCATTTGTAAGTTATTTGATTTTAGAATTATTATTTTACTATTAACAAATCTTAAATTGCCCGCAATTTTTTTTGTACACATATTTTGCAATAATGTAAATATCACGTTAAATCTTAAGAAATAAAAAACAAACGAAATAATTATTTTGACACAGTAATAACCAGAACATACCCGTTCACACAAATCACATTCCATATACAAAGACGTAAGTCCAAACACTTTTTTTTTAAGAATAATTTTTTTTTAATTGTACAAATTTTACAATATTTTCCTAAAATATCTATTATCTTTATTCTTTGATTGACTATATTTTAATTTATACAGAGGAGTTTAGTATAGATATTTTATACTAATAATATATATTTTTAATAATAACCAATTTTTGACCTATATTATTAATGTAGAATCAATTTTTCAAATTATCATTATTATTATGAATAGTATATATATATTTAAACATTAAATACAATTGAATTACATTATCTTGGTAGATCATTTATAATAAACTCATTATCTCTAATAGGCACAATTCCCATACAGAATCGTATTCTATTGTCACTGTTAATAAACAATAGTTTTTGAAAAAAATAAAATAATGACAGAAATTAAATTTTTTCTATTGCAACATAATCGGGTCTGGTCGAAATAAATTATTTTTTGGTGACGAATAAGTTTAAATGATTTGGAAAACGAATTCAGTGAATTAAAATTTATGATGGTAGATGGATCATATCAAAAGTACAGATCACTTTAATTTTTCTATACCTGTGTTATGTTTCAGTTAGAATTATCTATGTACTAGTAAGGAATAAAACAAGTTACGTATATGCAAGCAAAAAAAACGCACATACATAAAAGATAAATTATCAATAAAAAAAAATCTGGTCAACATGATTTGTTATTAAATGGATATTATAACAGTACTCATAAATATATTAAACCTATAATACTTTGAAATACCCTTTTAACATACTACCCCTTTTAATAAATATATTGTACTCTTAACGATATCAGGTAATGATGATTTATAATAAATATAATGGTATCGAATAAAATTAATTTCTTGTTAATAATTAAGTTCTTTTAAAAAGTTTTCATAGTTTTAATATTTTGTGTAATTAATGAATTATAATAATGATAATAAAATTATTTAAACATAAATAGTGATTTGTTATCATTATCCAATTAATTATAAAATAAAAATTATTTTGGAATAATTTCTTTATTAGCATTTTAAAATATAGACTGCAGGTAAAAAGCGGATGCTTTTATTTTTATCATTGATTAATTTTCCAGTTTTTTAATTAAATTAATATTTGTTTAATAATCTAGTTAATTATATATGTTACTATTAAAATAAATAAAGTTGCTATATAAATATGTAACTAAAAAAACCAAAAAAAATATAATTCCGAATTTTTTGTTTTTTTTTGTATTTAATTGAGTTGGTTTTGATAAATAGATAAACGTAAGAATTCAAATTACCGAAGTATTTCTTCAATTCTCACTCTTTTTTTGTATATTTTATATTATAAATATATTACTTATATAATAATCTGTTTGAGGAACTGTGAAAACCTCATCGTTAAGGGTTTTTGTGGAGTCATTTTATAAAGAAATAATTTGTGTATAAATTTTGAATAAATTATTAATTTATTAATATTTAATTCATTATTTACGTTTGAAAAAGTTTATATTAATAAAATTGTATGGTATTATTAATAGCAAAACAATAAATTTTTCTTAATGTTACGTTTGTTTCAATATTTCTTATATGCAATATCATCAAATGACTTTTATAAAAAAATATTTTACAAAAGGTATGTCAATTTCATTAATTTTTCAGGAGTACAAATCAAATTTAATATTACAATTAAGTCTTACGGGAACTTACATTTCGGACATACAAAAACAAATCATTTCATTAAAATTGAATTATAATTTTTCAATATAAAACATTTTACTACAAACAAATTATGAAAATTTAATAACCCATTTTTGTGATGGTCACCTTTAGAAATAAGTTAAAATTTAATAACAATAAAGCATATTTATTTAAGCTATTCAGAAGCCCTAAGCACTAATTGAAAAACGATTCTCTGACTATCTTTATTTTTGTAAGATTCCAATATTTAAGTGACATAATTTTTTTATTGAAAATGGTATTCAAATAAGTGAAATAGCAAAAAGATTTACAAAAATAAATTTATAAGCTTTAGGTGAAACCGTAATTTGGCCTAGGTAGACAAGACTTTTGCTTGGGGTTTGTAATTTTAGTGGCCATCTTGATACGTTAGATAGTTTAACTTTCTCGAAAAATACATGAATATACAGAATGTTCAGTAAGTAAGGAAACGGGTAAATAGTTACAAACAATGAGAACAATAGAAACCCGTTTCCTTACATACTATACATTCTAAATATTTATTCAACATAATATATTAATGCTAGTAGATGTTCACTCGCAAAACAAGTTACTTGGTATGTAATTATAGAATAGATAATAATTGTATAAAAATAGTTCATAGTATAAAAGATTTAGGTGTATATTTGTCGAATGATTTGTCTTTCAGAACATATAACTTTTATAATATAATATGTCTAAAAACTTTATACTTTGACTTAATTAAGTGTACGCTAGAGTATGCTTCTATCATTTGGTCTCCCTTTCAAATGAAAGAAATAAAAAAATTAGAATCTATACGAAATAAATTTTTACGTACTTTATCTTATAAGTTAAATGTACATAGTTTCGCTGATAGTAATTCACATATCGACTTTGGGATGTCTACCCCTTCAAGGTATAAGAAAATTTAATGATGTGAAGTGAATTTATAATTTGAATAAATAATAAAACTGATTGCCCAGATATTTTAAACAAAATCAATTTTCATGTACCTACTACTAATCATAGAGAATCTTTCTTTTTTTTATTTACCTACACAAAAACAAAATTATAGTCATGACTCGCCACTACATCGAATGTTACTGTTTTGTAACTCTTTACATGACTTTGATTTCCATCACCATAATTTAGCCGTGTTGAAGAAAATGATACGTTAAATATTATTTTATATTAAATAATAATTTAAATTTGCTTATTTATATTTCTTTTTTCTGTTTTAAAAAATAATGCTAAAGTAATTTTGATTTTGTAATATTATAATTTGTAACTACATATTATCATGAGCTCCTTAAGCGAATAGACATTTATTTTGATTAAATTAAGAGATACTTCATGATATTTTTAAAACAAGTTTTTAAATAATTATTTTTTGTGCTTATAATTCCATCATTTTGCGTTGAAAAACAAAATTAATTTGTTTGGTAATTAAGTATATTAATATTAATCAATTTAATCGTATAATAAAAAAATAAATACAAAAAAGTAGTTAATAAATAATTTAAACGTTAAAATTTGTAAAATGATATCTGTAAATATCTTATAAGAGTACATTAACACACTTACTAGATATTTGAGTAATTTACAGTTTTGGCGCACGTATCTTAATGTTTATGTTGAATTTAGTATGTAAGTTGAATAGAGTTGAGCAATAAGCGAAATAAACATAATACAATAAAATTTTTTTTTAGAGAAATAAGCAAAACTCACTACGGGAATACATTTTTATCATTATTTATTTTTATATCTCACCTCATCCGCACGCCTCTTATTTTAAAGGCGGAGTTTTAAAATACCTTTTGTTTTCAGGCAAGTCTTTTCATTAAGCTAATAGACTGACGCTGTGCGTGTTGCGGTAAAAAATTCATTATACATAATATATTTTTTACTATTATTCATTGGAAGATACGAATATAATAGCAGAAAGGCCTTAGGGATTTACTTATATAGGTATAACTGTATAAGTTTTGACTGCAGAGAATTTCATCAAGTATTCTACGGATGTGTCTAGTACCCCTTTAAAGAGAAAGAAAGGGTACCAGAGAGAGGAAGAATGACTGGGTAACGAAAGGAAATCATAATAATAATAATAATAATAATCGTAATGATTATAAACGAACGAGCAACACTATGGTAGAGCGACTAAAGAAATAACAATAGAGTTATTGCAAACAAAGACTTTTGACTGACTGACTGCGATGAAGTGAATGAGTATATTTGGTTCATGATGTTTTCATAATCTTCTGGCCAAGTCCTTGTGCCTTTAACAATGGGTTGCGCACGCTGCCGCCACCACAGAGCCGTTTTTAATCATAAAACCCTAAAAACCGATCCGCCCAGCAGCCATTGTACACCTCCGATCTATCGTCCGAGTAAACAATAATGTATTAAGTAAACAGATGGTATGGTATAAATTTACGCATCATAATAGTGTAGGGGTTGACGAAGCAATAATTATTTTCAGAGACAATTCAGTGAATAAGAATAATATTAGAACGTTTAATTATATTTTAATTTTTCAAAATCATATTTAAGAAATAGAGTTAAAAAAATTTTGATTGCGCCAGAGTATATTTTCATAGATAAAGTTTTAGTATGTCCAATAGACATATAGATTTATGAAATGTAAAAATTATACCATGCTTCTTCTTCTTCGCCTTTATCCCAACTACTTGGAGTCGGGCGACCAGAAAATTATACCACACTATGTTTTGATATTAAATAACATCAAATATAACATATAGTAAGTTTTAATTTCCTAAAATTTGTGAACATTTTATGAATGTTTTAAAGCAATTTAATATTTTAACAAAAAATTTAAAAAAAGTTAAATTAATTTAAATGCCACCTAATGAGATTTGTAATTTCAAATTAAAAATATATCTTACTGAGTGGATAGTTTCAAAAATAAAAA
>NW_026099576.1:10223258-10271519 GCF_025091365.1 Daktulosphaira vitifoliae | reverse complement strand
AAAAAAAAAAATATTTATTTCTTCAAAGAAGAGATATTTTATTCAATAAATTTGATTAAATTATTACTTTTTAAGTTTGAAAAATACGTTTAAGAATTTTTAATTAATTATTACTGCGTTGTTAATAACGATATTAATTAATTTCGGTTTCTGGTAGTATCAAGAATTTATTTTATAATATTAATTTATAAAAGTCTGGCGTAATGTTTGATGACTCTTTGAAAGAGATATTCAACTAGTGTTTTTCGAGATCCCTTTACTTATTTTATTTAGATTTATGACTTGCATCTATTCATTTAAGGAATATTATTACATATAGAAATGAATAAACTTATTTTAATCTACTTGTTTTTGTGAATGCACGTATACTTTTTCATGTTTTTTATTTTAATCTTATGGTCATTAAATAAAAAAAAAAGTAATTAATGTAACAGCATTTATTATTTTTACATAAAATAGACGGCCATTGAATGTAAATCATGTTATGTTTTATTATGTGATAGTGTAATTATGTAATGAAAAAACATTTTTACAACAAAAGCCAAAGAAGTAATAAACAGACAATGTTTTAATTAATATAAAGAACTTTTATTATTGTTACAAAAAAGAAAGTATATGAAGAAAAATAACTTACTCTTTATAAGTAAATTGTAGTAATACAGGCAAATATTGAATGTTTTATTAAAATTTACTGTAAATCTCTTATAAATAATCCAGTGATGTTAAAAAAACTTACAAAGATTAAAATGTCAATGATTCCAAATTAAAAAAAAAGTTATTGTATTTTTAATAATAGCCATCACCTACTCTAAAAATATGCAGGGGTCGAAATAAAACGGCAAAAGAGTAGCACAATAATAAAAATACAAAGCTATTTTCATTACTTTATGGCTTTACATTAGTGAATGGATAAAATTTCCTGGCAAGTTTATCAACTGTTTTAGAAACTTTTTGTTCGTCAATGCATTAAAAAAATCAATTTTATTACAAAATAAAGTCAAGCAATTGAGGTATAAAACACACAAATACTGAGCTAAACAAAATCAAAACTTTTTTAAATATTGTTTTCGGAACTTTTTATAGATTTATTTAATTGAAATAACAAGAATTTTAAAGTATTTTGCTAAAAATACTCAAATACTTTATGTATTTGAATATTCATTCTATACCATTTTTTCTAAGGCATTTGTTATAGAAGTACCTGTAATTCAAAATAATTTGTTTAGAGTAGTCTCCAGTATTCAACCTATAACTAAATAAATCATCTCAGTCGATTTTAAAAATTCAAATTCTACTAAAATTTTTTACACAACATTTAGCTAAGTAGTTTCACATAATGCTATGCGTCGTTTCTTCATAAATTATCATTTTATTGTATATATCTACCACAATAACAATGTATGTATTTTTAATTTATAAATCAAAAAATCTGTTAAAAGTTCAATAAAAAACCACATTAAATTTTATAAGAAAAATTGATCACTTGTGGCTAATATTATTTAAAATTAAAACTATATTGAAAACATTATTAATTTAAAACTAAAATAGTATATGTTTAGCGTTGATAATAATACGTATCCGAATTTTTTTAGTAATTTTTTTGTGGCTTTTAAATTTAATAGTTTTAATTTCAAACCATGTTACATTTTTTTGTTATTAAGTTAGTGTACAGTTATTGGCGCTTTAACAAAATTGCTTAGGTTTTAATCAGTATATTTATTTGATTACATAATTTTTTTACTAAATTTTATACGTCAAAAATTTTAATAAAATTCGAATTATACTTTCAGAATTTGTATAAGTTAAATACTTTTTTTTTAAATAAAAGAATTTTAAAAAATTCCTTAATGTACAGTTATTACCTCCTTTACTTTTTGATAAAAACGAATGTAATTCAGATCAGACAGTTATTGGTAAGAAAATTTAAGATTAATTGTAATACTTTTTACAGTTCAAAAAAAATTAAATTTTAAACAAAAATATTAAGTGTGTAGTCTGCTTAATTAATAAAGAAAATTAATTTCAAAACCAACACATCTATTTTCTTTAATAAAATAGTAAAAAGTGCTAATAACAGTACATGTTACCTTATTTAGTGTTATAAGTAATTACCTAAATGTTATGTCATTCATTTTACTTTTTCATTAAATATCTTATCTTGTAGAGCATTTCATTTTCAATTATTATAAACAATATGTTTTAACTACACCTGCTTCCTGTCAAAATTAAAATATTGAAAGTAATAAAGAAAATCCAACTTTTGGATAGTAAATTATTATTTAATTTTAATGAAAATATGGATTTGGCTAGTTTGAAGGTGTTATAAAACAACTGTGTAAATAAAATGTACTTATTTACACTTTAATAGTAAATATGTTAATTTATTTTTAATTATAAAATTATACTGTATAAGAAGAAAAATACAGCATTTCTATAAAAAAAATATTAGTATCAAAAAGTGAATTATGATTTGTCCCATTATTACTATTTAAAAAATCAATAATATTCATCAATTAAAAAAAAAACAAATCAGTACTATACTAGTAATGTACGTCTTTTGTAGAATGCACATTCGCTTTAGGACTGTAATTAATATACATGTATTAGCTTCGATGCGAAACTGAGTAGGTTTTACTATGATGTGTTTCTTTTGTGTCAGTTATTTTGTAGATATACGCGTTAAAAGAACCCAAATTTAATATAGTTAAATTTATAAACGCCAAAAATTTGAAAAACTCTATTTTTTTAAAGTTAAAATAATATCTCAAAATTATGTTATATTCAAAATTGGCATTAAAAAAAAAATGTCCGTATTTTAAAATTACTATAATTTTTTTCTAAAAACAGGAATCGTTGCAAAATTTTAATAGTGATAAAAGAGATAATTAATATAGAAAATAATGATAATAAACGTGTCCACGATATTTTTTACAAATTATTTGGCGATAAAGCCTAAAATCACAACATTTCTGAAATAAATCATCACTTTTTTTTATTTAGCTATAACTCATTCAAAAATACATTTATTTTAATTTATGACTTTAGTAAAACACAATGATAAGTGTATTAAATGTGTTTTTTGTATTTCATGTTCCTGTAAAGAGTATAGGTAAAACGGTTACAAATATTTTCAAAGTGTTTGTATGATAAAACAAATAAATTAATAAGCCTTTAATATTTTAAATAATTAAGAATAAAACAATGGTTAAAATCAATTATACAAATAATTGTAAACTTTAACAGATTCGCATTAAAGTATTTTCTTAGATATCATCTATTTTCTATATATCAATTTATTGCTACTAATTGTATTATAAAATGCAATTATTTATAAAGGTGTGAAAAGATTAATAATAATTAGTTATAAAGGTATGAACCAATTAGTAACAATTATTTATAAAGGTGTGAACCAATTATTAGCAATTAGTTATAAAGGTTAATTAGTTAAAAATTTTTAAAAATTGTTGGATTAATCCAAAAGCAACATGATCTCATATTTCCATATTTACATCCTGATTACAACTTTATGAATAATATATGTATAAATATTTATTATAGCAATTAAAAATAGTTTGAAATTGATATTTAATAATTTAGTATTGTAATTTTTACGGAGAAATTATAAAAAATTATAAAGGATGTCGAATTGAAAGAGGTATATCAACAGTATTTATCATAAAAAAATTGTATTGATCCATACATTTTTCAAAATACCATTATAAAGTTAAAAATATAAAAAAGAATTTTTTACAAAAATTGTACTTTTTTATTAATTATGAAAACAAAATAAAGTTCGACAATTTTTTTTCAAATTAAAGTATATTACATAAGCTTTAATTTAAAATATATATAAAAGTGTCAGTATTTCTGGAACATTTTAGCCGCCAGTCTTCCTTATTTATATTTGTGTCCAATTTGTCATTATTTTATGGTTATTAGAAGTACTATAAAATACTAATATATATTTCGGCAATAGTAATAAATACAGAGATAAAATCTAAATTTTTTAAGTACCAATTAGGCACCAGACCTTAATGAAATAACGTTATTGGTTTCGGTTCAGGTTCCTTTAAAATTTTAAATCTGGTTTTACAAACATAACTGAAGGTACCAGAATCGGTATTAACCGGTTCTTGAAAATTTTATAAGACCTAAACGATTTTTTATTTAAAAAAAATAATAACCAAAATATTATCTTAGAAAAAAAGATAAAGCATTTCCATTAGCAGGAAAAATATAAATGGCAGCACAGTGAAAACGCGAAATAGTTAATATTATACAAATATAAATATTATTTGACTTTATTAACATTATTTTGTAAATTGCTTCGATGTGACTGTATTAAATATCAGAATAATTTAATTATTTGTAACTTTATAATTTGCAAACATTGTTATTATACTTATAAATTTGAAATGGTGTATTTATAATTATTAAAACCGATATCTTAATCATTATTTATATTAGATTTTGGGTTTTCAAAGTTTCGTGGATTTGTGTTCCGGAAGCGGTTTCAGTTTGTTCGCTTTTACTGAGTTCCGGTTTTATAACTGGTTTTTGCGGTTTAGTTTTTAGTTTGGTTTTAATACCTGTTGTCAACATTCAGTTATCGATATGAGCAACGAATAAGGCAGTAGCTCACTCATTATCACTTTTCAGGGTATCGAAAATAAAAATTATTCTCTGATTACACACTATATGTTTATCAATTTTCTAAGTAGTTTAATTCCGATTCGATTCAAATTGTCGATATTTTTGATAAAAGTTATAAAAAGTGTAAATCCTAAATTCAATTACTTAATAATTTCAAAATGGATTTTTTTAGTTACTGCCATATTTGTTGCGCATAGCGATATGTATATTTAAAAGTCTCTATAGAAGCATTCAAGATAAACAAATTTCTATTTATAAATTAAGTTCAATGTTGATTCTGTATATTGCAATATCAGGTTATGATATATCTTAATTTAAAAAATATTTTTGATAGAAAATATTGATATAATGATATTACATTCCATTACATGAAGTAGTATATTGCTTTTTATTTAAGTAAAAATTAGTTACAGTTAGTTTATGAATTAATTTTTAACAAGAAATTAATTCAATAAAATTACAGTTAATTAAAAAAATTAATTAATTTAATCTTATATTGTATTTATTAATATATTCAAATTTGACAACTAATAAATATTTCTGAGTATTCCTCTAATTAATCTAAGTTATTTAATAAAAATATTTACTATTATTAGAGTATTAAGTAAATAATTTGAATAAGTTATTTATTATAATTTTTAGACGTCGATTGAAATTGCCTTTAATAAAGTAAGTACTATCAATTTTAAAATAAATTAATAGTTTTCTAAAAGTTCAAATTCAAATACATTATTTTCTATTAAAGGAAATAATTTAACTTATACCAAAATTTCATGTACAATTTCGTTTTATTTTCTTCTTAAAAATAAAAATAAAAATTTATAAACATTCAGTTTAGTTTATATTCACAATTAACTAGGGCTTGAAACCATTCTGTAACGTTATAACCACCAAAAATTGATTAGAATCGTAAAAAATGAAAAAAACTAGTAACGATTTACAAAAAATGTACTATAACAATAAACTACACATAAACTTAAATTATATAAAACAAAAATAAAAATAATCAGAAAATGAAAACATAATGTTGATTCATTATAACTAACAATGTTTATGGAAAATATATCTTTCAATCAGTGTTTTTAACATTAAAATTATGTGAAGGGAATTCTAACATACAAGCAATAACGGCTTAATTTTTTATAACGTAAAACAATTTTCAATATTTCAATATCGTAAATGTATAATATAATAATTCCATAACATTTTAATTGTTTAAAACTTATAATATAATAATATTGTAAACATATTAACAGTCATAATGTAAAAAATAAATAAATAATTTTGATTAAAACCCTGCAAATAACAGTACATTTTTAATTCTTTGTTTATGAAACATTACTGTTATCTACTTATAATAACATATAAAAATATAAGAGTTAAAAATATTAACTTGTATGTATTTTTTTTTTTTAAATATTAAAATAACGTATACATCTTGTGAACATTTTTAAATTAGTTTAATCTTAAATGTTAAAAGCATGTACATAAGGAATGTAGGTCCAAAGACCACCCGTAGGGCACGTATTAATATGTTAGTTAATATGTTAGTTAATTTTTATCATTTTATGCATAAATAAAAACAATTATCATTATTTCAATATCCAACCAAATTAGCAAAATAAATAATTAAATTTAAATAACATTCGCTAAAATATTTTGTGATATATTATTACTTAAATTAGTTAAACCTTATTCAATTTTTCAATAATATTCAAATATTTGATAGTGATAAAATAAAAATAAATTATAATTTTTACTAAAAGGTTCAATAAATAGTTGAACTTAACAAAAAATATCAATTTTACAATCAAAATTACTAATGTTCATGACATCATATATTTTAAATAACAATCAAAATAAATGTACATTTTTAACTGTCTGATAATTTATTTAAGTATTGTGTTTCTTATTTATATAATTATTATTCATAAAGGTTTTAATTATCTATTATTATAATTGTTCAACTATTTAATAATTATTTCCGATGTGCATGTTTAATAATATAAATTATTATAACACAAATTTTAATCTATAATAAGAAATAATTAGTTAACTAAGTCTTATATATACATATATGGGTATTTAGTGAGGGTAGGGGTGCATCTCGTACTGGTTTATGTTTACTCCGATCGCGTACCATACTCAATCTTTAAATAACATACTTGTAACTCAATGATGACTTGTTCTAAAATTGTTATCGATCTATCAAAATTTTTTATAAGGTATGGGCTAAAAACAGCTATTGTTTAATATTTTATTTTAATTATTTTTTATTAATAATAAATAATAAAAAATATGCTTTAAACGTAAAATAAGAAGGCAATAATTATTAAAAAAAATTAACAAAGTAATAATTGTATAAAAAGTTATAAGCGTTGTCAGTTAGCTCTGAGACACTTTGTATAAATATTTATATATTATTATTATTATATGAGTTATTTATTAAGTAATGGAATTTGTTTGTCGCAAACATTTAATATATTAATTACGGGGCTTTAAAATTAGTTTTCCTAATATATATATATATTTCGTTTTAGAGAGGGTTCCTAAACCTAATCATTCCCAAAACTACATTATCGGAAAAAGACATTATTAAGTTTTCAAGACAATTAATAAAAATTGAACTGGCTGAGGATGTATTCGTATTAATTTAACAAAATTTATAAATGCAAATCATTCACAGCACTGGACCTTAAAATTCTTAAAATAATGGTCACGTGAGCCTTAGACATGTAATAAATATTGAATACAATTGTTATTTTTTATTTAATTTCACACAATTAGTATAGAAAAATATAAAGTTTACATTCGTGACAATTTTCAAAAAAATAAGTCATTTTTACCAAATGATATATTTAAGATAAAATTAAATTTTTATTATCTAGCTCTTCACAAATAATTCCATATAAACATATATTTATTAAATATTTAAAAAAAAATTATTTTAAATGCAAACAATATTAATATGTAAAATTAAAAAAAAAAAATTCAATCTTAATATTTTAAAATATATTAGATTAAATAAATATTGTGTCATTAATTTTTTATAAGATATTTGAACACTGATTTTTTAAAAATTAATTTTCCCCTAAAAAGTCACTATAATATGATGATATTTTCATAATAAGGGATATATATATATATATATCTCTGGAGTATGTTTAAGGAGTGACCTTCGAAATTAAAACGAGGATGTGTAATTATTTTTACATGAAAAAAAGCACAAATCAATAACAAGTTTCTAAATATAAGTGGCTGAGCTAATTTAATTTTAAAATATAGTCCATGAGATTCGCAACATAGTGTTCTTATCATTGTGTAATAATACAAATAGAAGTGTTTAAACAATATCCGGTTCCTTACTTTCCCTAAATATTTAAAAACAAATATCTTAAAATTGCTAATCGAACTATCAAATATGTTTTATTTCATTCTTCATAAAAATTAAAAAATAATATTAAAGGTTTTCATTTAATATTTAGAAGTTATCCTTTAAAACTACCATGATATAATTATTTTAAAAGGGACTGTTTCATGATGAGCTATTTTTTTGTATATCTCAATAACTAACATTCAAATTATCATACTCTTTCAAACGACAAATATACATCATACAAAATATATTATTATAAAAATGTTTTCATTTTTAAATTTATATTTCCTCAAAAAAAAAATATATATGTATAAAAAATTTTGAAATATATAATTTTAAGTTTGGATTCATATCTGTATAATTAAGACATCATGGAATGATATCAAATTAATGGTATGATATTACTAATTTATATCATTTCTCTTAGAAAAATTTAGAACAACTTTTGTCCTATAAGATGATTATTTAATATAATAATTTAAATACTTGATTGAATGGAATTATTTTTAATTTAATTGATAAATTAATAGATTAATTAACAAAATGTTCAAATCAAGTTATTTTTTTAAATTGAATATATTTCTTCTTTCATTTATCACTAGAATATATATAGAAGATTGATTTATCGTTGAATACTATATATTTCTTAAAATAATAATAATTTAAAAAATGATTTTTTTACAATATAAAAACAAAAAACAACATAAAAGTATTAAATCACATAAAGTTTGAAAAATAAATAAGCAAAAAAAGAAATCTTAAAATTATTATTATTTAAAAAAAATATAGAGATTATCGATAAATCAATCATTTTGTATATATATTAGTAAATTTATATTATCTAGTTTATATCATACGACCCTGGTTGTTCCGACTTAAAAATTATAATAAATATCATAATATTTGTTGACATAGAATAACTAAAAATAATTATTACATTAATACAAATTGTTTCTTTGTGTAACAATTGTCATCACTTAAGCTTAAAAAAAAGTAGAAATATATATATAATCTCAAACTTAAATAAAATTCAACAAAAAGAGTCATATTTTTATGTAAGATATTTCTATTTTCTATTCTAAATATTTTCTATTTGTACTGTTTTTAAAAGTTATTTTAAAAAATTTAGTTACATATTAATATTAAATATCCGTATGCTTAAATATGTTTAGGTTTTTTTTAGTTTGCTTACGAGGTTTCAAGTAAATTTTTACTGGACGGTTATAATCGTTTTTGTATTATATCAATCAAAAAATATAACGCAATATTACCAATCTAATCTGACCACATGTTATTAATAAAACTTAACTTATTTAACCAATTGAATTTACATTAGGTTGGACACACTCTACTGACCCACTTATTGGTATACGGCTAGTCTGAGGACGACTCTTAAACTGTTTACCCAGTTCATCTTTGCCCATTTTTTCTTCTTCAAATCTATCGTCTTCGCTAATGTTGCGTATCAAAGACACCCACAATCTAATGACGCTGAACACCACACCAATACTAAATACTATAGCACCAACATAACGACATGTAACAAGGTTTTGATTGTAATTTATGGCATAACGGTCCACCACTTCCATATTTGCAGTACGATCAACGATGGGATCCTTTGCCGGAATGAGATGTCCTGCCGCTAACGTTAAAGCACCTATTGATATAACTGTCAATCCAAAAAATGCCCACGCATTACAGCAATGTTGAGCGAAACGCGATTTTGGTTCTATTAAATAACGGAAATTGTCTTCCTGTAAAAATAACAAATGTTATCAATATATTTTTTTTTTATTAAATTCGATTAAATATTTTTGAAAAAAAAGAATAGTATAAAACTATAAGTTAATGAATAATTTACTTACAAAAAATAAATAAACGAAAAATTGTGAGTAAATTTGTTATTACAGTATTTAAATTGACTCAAAGTATAATTTTTAATTCTAGCAAAAAATTTCTTAATGCAAGATTGATAAATTTACTCGATATAGTAATCTAAATTTATCAATATTTTCTTAAATCAATTAGTCGAGATATAAAAAAGTAATGTTTTTATTACTACTCTAAAGCTCATTTAGCTAATGAAAACGCGTGTATTTAATCTTTACAAATAAATTGTAGAGTGATATTTTAGTGTAGCTACTATATTCGTTATAACGAAAAAAAAACTCCAAAATTAATGAATGCATAAAATAGAAGTGGGATGATAAAAAAAATTAAAGGAAATTGACGCCATCAACACTTGAGTCATTGATCACTATCGTCCAAGGACAAGTAATGCACAGTTATCGCTGATGGCTTTGCTTTGAAAAGTTTCATGTATTGTTTTATTGTATCCAAAGTACTTTTACTTTGAAGGAACTCAAATAAATGAATATTACTTTACGCGTGAAAAATGTTGTTTGTATAAAATAATTGTTCTTTAATATAAAATTGGCATAAAATATGGTTAACTGTTATTTTCTTCAATGAAAAAAATCAATAAAAAATTATTTACAAATTAAATTCATGTAAAGCGAATAAATGTTTAAAATATTAAAAAAGCCAACTTATTATTATTCAAAAACTATTTTTTGCTTACGTACTTTAATCGACATTTACAAAATAAGTATTGATGCAGAGAATTTCGATTAATTAAAAAAATTAACTTCAAACTACAGGTGTTAATTTTAGAACTATGGAAAACCTATATCTCTAATACTGTTTTCGTTAAAATAATTTATGTAATGATTGTTATTTGAGTAAGGAAATGCTTAAATTATTAATAAACTGCAACTTCTTAGCTCTTGACTACTTTTTAATTGATGTATCGTAATGTATTTAAAAATAACTATTGATTTACACGTTTAAGACATAAATTAAAATGTTTGAGACACAAATTTAAATAAAAAATTGGCGACCTCATCAAATAAAAAGTATTTGTTTATTTCGATAG
Organism: Daktulosphaira vitifoliae; assembly: GCF_025091365.1. Lineage (NCBI taxonomy): Eukaryota > Metazoa > Arthropoda > Insecta > Hemiptera > Phylloxeridae > Daktulosphaira > Daktulosphaira vitifoliae. The sequence continues at coordinate 10,260,555 of NW_026099576.1, read as the reverse complement.
AACTTTTTTTAAACATATTGCCTTTATTTTCAGTTTTTGAGATAAACAATCTATGAAACGAAAAATTTGCTTCAATACTTATAATTATATTAAAATACTTATTGATAAAAAAAATCATGCTACTTTACCCGTGATGAGTAGTCAGGAGTATCATAAAATTCATGTAGATGGCTTTTGATTCCAAAACAACTTGATTTGTTACTAGGCTGAACGTAGCTCTCATTTATAATTTGTTGATGATCTATTTTTGATCTATCACTTCTGCTAGATGAAATCGAAGAAGACCTTGATGATGGATGTGAACTAGCGAAACTCACACGATTACCCGCCGAACTTTTCCGAGTGTTGTGCACTAATATACCTTTTGCTATGCTTTGTTTTCTGGGCATCACTGGATTATAATCGACGTTACCACTAGACGATGACACCAATGATTCGCCATCATTGTCAGCTGTCATGAAGTCGTTCCAAACACTTAACTAAAAATGTAACAAGTATATTTATAAACAAATTTTATCAACTCAGTACTAAATTAAAACATACGACGATGTCTCTAATGGCACTGCGAAACCAAACGCGTACGTAAATATCGAGCCATGTGTAACATTTGGATACGTGTCGTGCAATGAACTATTTAAAAGCCACTGTGGATACTATTAAAACCAATACTTTTAAATGGTATCCTCCAAATTTTTTTATCGTGTAAATTTATCGTCATACACACCTGCTGCAGCCGACAAAAACAATATTGCCGTCCTCGGTAAAAACACTACCATCATCGTTATCATCGAAAGCTGTTTTTCATTCATCGTCAGTGTCATTGCCACCGCATCACTGCTAGAAACCCATTTTGTAGACAATTATTTAGACCGTTTCAATACTTCGAAACCTGTTAACAAAATGTATGTTTCTATAAGATTTAAGGTAGTTATATCTACTTAGAAATTTCTAACGAAAAATACATTTTAATATAAACCATCCAAACTCTAAAATTTTTCATACAAAAAGATAACTTTATGTATTTACTGCTCTTTGTAATTGCTATGATAAAGTAATTCTATTTTTTAAATTTAAGTACTAAATTATATTTACGTATATTGATGGTCTTAATTAAATACGTCGTCCATCGGTATCAATTCTGTGGTGTTCCAGTAAAAGAAATTGAGTTCAAAATTAACCATTTCATAGCTCTTCATGCCACAAAGAAGAATATTTTTTTTAAATATTATGATTTATTTAACCTCATTTATGTAATTTGTGTACTTAACCCCTTTTACCCAAAAACCACAGAATTATCGAAATTCGATTTCGTTCTGTCGTCATATAGGCTATTTCATTCTTTCAAACTCGAGTGTTTACAAATATTTTTAAGAGAACATAAAATATACAGCGCGGTTAAAAAAATAGAAATAAAGTTCAGTTTTACTATTAAAATTAACATGATCAATAAATTGTAAATTTTGAACTTTCGATACTGAAGTTTTAAGTAACGGGTATACTGTCAGATAACAACTTTTGAACCATTTCTGTTTCATATAAACAACAAGAGAAGTACTTCTGCGCAAAGGCGCAAAATAATCAAACCTGTTCGTCACTTCCAGCCAACATTTTGAAATGTTATCTCCAAAATTACTGCTTCAAAAATTGTTATCAACCAATCATTTTCATAATAAGATGTTATTCTATAGCGTACGCCACATAAATATACATAATGTCATTTATAAAACAACAATTAATATTTGTTTGTAGGATAAACTAAATATTTTTTTTATTTAGTAGTATGTATCTACTACTAATATGTAGTATTACATATTTTATATACTTTTGAAAGTGAAAAATGATATATTATCATGTATTTTTGAAAATATTACGTGAGGCGTAGTTAGTAAATCACACTATACATTAAAGTTATACTAAACATTTTTTTTAAGTACTGCACTTAAAAAACACATATTCGGAATTTGATAGGTCGTAAATCAATGCTACGAAGAATAAAGAAAATTTTGTTTTACGCTATTCAATCGACTTTCTGAACACACAGTCGGAACAATTGCCGTTCAAATATAATGGAAATATAAATCGTACTCCCCACCTTCAGAATTATACAGTTGTTATGCGTTTTTTTCTGCTAAAAATGCTTTGGTAAATTATAATATTACTCATTATAAGTTGTTACAATAAATCGAACAAATACATTTACATCAATGGCCATGATTTATAACAAAATAATAGTATTATTTTTATAATATACGTCATATATATATATATCTACACTTAGTTTGCCCTCTTTTAGAATTTTCACGTAAACAACATCAATCAAACAATGGTCAAAACTCACTAAAGCTCATGAAGAAAACACATACATTTATATATACAGGGTGTTCAGTAAGTTCAAACAGGTCATTTTTACAAACAATGAGAAAAATAGAAACCCGTTTCCTGTCTTACTAAACACCCTATATTTTTAATATTATTCATATAAAAAAATATAAGTACATACATAAGGGAAACATTTTAACATTCGTATTATTGGATCATTTTTAACTCATACAAGAAAAATATTAAGTATTCCTAGTAGAAATAAACCAAATACTAAAATTATTCGTAATATAATAAAACTAGTTGCAAGCTCATTTTGTTTAAAAATACAACTGTTATTGCATTTAGTACTTCTATCAAATTTCGATAAAAAAAAATTAATTTGCTTTATCAGTGAATTTCAGTTTTTGCATTAACGTAAAAAAGATGTATAACTCTTAAATATATATTATAAACTTTACTTTTTGATAACGATAAAGAAATTTAATGATTAGAACAAACTCAAACTTAAACCAAAGTAATTTAAAGCTCGACTATATCAAAAAAGCTTTTAGTTAGATTTGAATTTTTTTTTTGATATAAAAGTTATACTGATTTTTGAACAATTATGAAAGCAAAAAAGAATACAGAAAAAGAAAAGCTTTCAATACTTTCTCAAATATTTTAATTTTATGGGTTTAATAATATATAAAAAATTTCATATATTATTAAAAAAAGATTCCAACACTCTATTTATGATTACTAAACATTATTTATTATAAAATTTCTACCTGAGTAAAATAGGTATGAATTCTATTTTGAATATTCAATTATCTGAAACTTAAGAAATACCTATTTTCTTTATTTTATATTTTTAGAAAATTAAATAAATTAAGAATAAGTTTAAATTACATTTTATGTACTTTTTTGATAAGTGAAGTAGTTTAAAAAAACACCTTGAAATTATATTTCTCAGTAAGAATATTATATTGTTATTAGAGAGTCGATTTTTAGATTATAACTATTTGTACAAACTTTATGGTGCTCTTATTGGGAGTAATACATTTTGACGATTTTTAAATTACCAAGTTCATATAAAAAAAGTTTTTCTGGTATATTTAGCATATTTTAGAAAAAGAAAAATATTTAGGCCATTTTTCACATATTTTCATTATTTTTTCTATGTAAATAAAGCTTAGTTTTTAAAAAAATACCGAAAATGATAATGAACAAATATTTATATCAGAGTAACTTGTAATATATGAAAATGATAATCAAAAACATTAACAAACTAACGTTGTAAATAATATAAATATATAATTAAGTAATTTGTACATAAAGCATATTTGAGTAAAATCAATATTTTTTGATTACATCATATGTTAATAAATGTTTATTCATATTACATCAAACTTGAAAATATTTAAAAATATTAAATACGATCTTAATGACAATTATTATATTAGATATAATAAAAAAAAGTTATGACTATTAATTAATTATTTTCTGTATATTTTTTTAAAATTGCATGAATAATGATTTTATTGATTTAATGATTATTTTAAGGTGAGAAACTGAGTTGAATTCAACTGAATTTTATTTTTATCAAAACACATGACAAATGTATAGATTTTTTTTCCTAGATATAATATTTTGCCGTTTGCCAAGAAAAAAATAGTCAACCTGCTTAACTTCATATCATTAATTTTTAGGAAAAATTGTGATTTGAATGACTTATAATTTACTAATATGCCATAATTAAATCATATGATAATTTGAATAAGTCATAAACAATATCATTCCTAAATGTGAACTTATATTTTGTCAACTAAAATCAAAATAATAAACTAATCTAACTTCACAAATGTTGACTAAGAATCTGTTTTTCAATAGTTAAAAGGTTATATATATATTGTCTTTAATTATATCTCATTTTTATTTAATACAAAAATTGAATGGATTCTTTGATTGTGTACGTTTGTTTTGCAATGATGTAACAGCTAAAATATTTATTCTCAAAATATAAAAATGTTTATTTAATTGCTTCTTTCTTAAAAAAGAAAAAAAAATCAATTGAACAGTTTCAAAAATTTTATAATAAAAAAAAATGACAATCAGATCTAAATATTATAACAAAGACAGAACCGACATTTCAAAATTCTATTGACAATCTATTTATTATTAAAAGGTTTATAAAGTATACAAATAATATTATTTTTGCTATAGAATAAAATATTATTTAACGTTATCTGCGTCGATGACATCAATATTTTTGTTTATAATAACCATTGGAATGACAAATGAAAACAATTGAATTAGTGTTTTTCAAAACATGGTATTATTTTATTGTTTTAAATCAAAAATTTTTCTTGTGTATTTATTATATAATTGTAGAGTTATTAATCAATAAATACTCAAATACTGCCGTCTTGTTAATAGGGTTTTATAATTTGAATAATATAACCACATTGAGCTTATTTATTGGGTTCGCTTACTGTTACAACAATGAATAATTTTTCTTGGAATCTAGGTTATGAAATATGACAAGCGTAAATGAATATTTAATCACATTGCAAATAAAATAAAATGTGTTTTTTCATTTTCCTTTCTTCATTTTATTTTTTTGTTCCTCGTTCAAAAGAACGTAGAATTTCTACAAAAAAAAATATAACATTACTAGTCGTCATGAAAATTTTGGAATTTTTTTAATCAATAAAATATACTTAAAAGACTGCGTGTCTTGAAAGCTAATGAAAAATACTCTATATGGCATAAATAACATCTCAAAAGTCGACAAGTATTTTATTAAATTAACCTAATGTAACGACGAGAGTAAACAAAGGCGCGTGATAAGAATAATTAACTGATGTAAAACGGTTATTTGAAAAAAGCTTTTTTTAAATTATTTTGATTATGAAATCCTTTAAAATATTCCTATATCTGTTTTATGTAAATATCAATGGCGTCTTATTTTTTTTCAAAATGGTTTGCTCTAAAAAAGTTGCTAAAATTAATATGTCAGCTTTTGGAAAAAAGCTACAAAGTATTACTTTTTACTAGAAAAGAGAATTTTTGTTTTGAACTTTATTACCAAAGAAAATATACAAAAACTTTTTAATCGTTATTTAAAGCATAAAATCATTTTTTTAATTCTTCAATGACTAATGCATAATAATACATACAGTCCATGTAGAATTTTTTCAACGCTACTTAGATTATACCTGAGCATTTGTTTAAAGATATAATTATAACAAATTAGCCGATTTTCTAATTTCATAAAAGAAGATTGAATAAATCTAGTTCCTATAGATTATTTGTAGATTTATTGTTAAAAATGCAGCTGACAATTTTATACTAAAATATTATTCAAAATATTTTATTACTAAATTACGCTATTTTAAAATATATTGCTCTACTTAATGAATATTTGCTTTGTCAAAATCACTAATTGAACATAAAAATTATTTATTTTAATACAATTATATTCCAAAACAATATCATTTTTTATGTTAAACAACCAGCAATTACAAATAAATAATGTATAACCTGTTGACATCGATGATGTATTATAAAAATATTATAATATAAAAGTATTATAATGTTTTTATATTAACAATACTTATTTAAAATTATAACTATATTAAAAATAATATTAGCCAGAATCAATTTTTATTACATAACAATACTTAATAAAAAACACTTTGAGCCAATGAATACTTTATAAAAAATTTATATGGGTCCTGTTTATTACATTCAAATTTAAATAACAATGAACGGTCATGGGCGTATAAGCTGTATAGTGCTTATCAAAATGATCAAATCTTAATTTAAGTAAGTATGAAAATAAAATGAAATTTATTAAGTGAAAATTATTTTATTATAATCATCACAATGTATTTGCATAATTTATTTATTGCAAAAACACAAGCTTGTTTCTCATTATTAATGACATTTTGATTTCAATGGAATATTCATATTTTATATTCAATACACAATAAGTAATATTGAAAAACGATGTCCATTCCGCCTTTGCGTAAGCTCTAATTTGTATAAAAATAAAAGTGAATAGACATTTTTTGAATAAAAACTTTAACAAAATCCACCAATAATATGTAAAAAACAATGACACATTGGTATATATTTGACCTCGACACTGAATATTATAGGACTAAATTTAAAATTTAGACTACTCTTCATTTAATAGTAAAAAAATAATAATATGTTCCTATTTAAATTTCAAATACTACCCCTAAATACTATCCTCGGAAATATTTTTTTTTTTACAGTAAATTTGATTTTTAATGGTTTAATTTTTATAGTTCATAAAAATAAATCAAATTTTAATCTGTTCATTTTTTGAAAATTAGGGATAGTATTTTTAATGAATAATACTGCATATATATTTACAAAATGATTCTTCACCGAAAATTTAAAATATGAAATAATTGTATTTTACTTTTCTTAACTTTTATTTCACTTAAATACTTTATATACAGAAGATAATCGTTAAACGAATGCTGACGTCATAAAACTTTTCAAATACAAGACAAGTGATTTAGGTATGTGATAATTTTTTGTTGACTTATCATGACAAAGGATAAAAACAAAAACGCTAAATTGTATAAAAGTTTATCGTGTAACCAATTGTTCACTATAAGATAGAACAAAGGTTATGATAATGTATAAAGTTTTTTATAATTATACATACGAAAATGAATAATAATTTTTAAATATTAATATTACGAATAATGATATAATAAAAATTGTTCACTTGTGGCTAGTATTATTTAAAATTAAAAATATATTTAAAAAGAACTCAAAAAGTTACAAAAACCATTAAAAAATCGCAGATATGTATTTTGGGAATAATGTTTCTATGAACAAAGCTAAGCTCATACTGAGAACCCGACCAAAGAAAACCCCTAGTAATCTTATCACCTAAAAACGTTATTACTAAGTAATATTGTCACATTTTGCCAGCTTACACAAGTTTAATAATGAATTTTTCTGTGGGCTAAGATTCCAATTAATTAAATTATTCTTATTTTTTAACATTTCTATACCCTCCCTTGTATTATGTTCTTTGTAATTGTGTATGTTTTCAATTAGTCTTATGGTTTTAATGGAGCTCAAAAAACTTTTTGAGTTTCTTAAGTGTTCTTTACGCCTAACCTCTATATTTATTTAAGTCTTTCCTACGTAATGTTTAATACAACTTTTACATTGTATTTTACAAATACCCGATTATCCCCCTTTTTTAATTTATCCTTAGGGTTACCTAAAAAATCTCTTAAATTATTACTTTTAGATGTAACTAAAGTAATACATCGAAATTCTCAAAAATTCTAGTTAGTTTATTTAAGATACCTAGTTAATATAAAATAGGTGATCTAAATACTTTTTGTTCCCCAACGTTAGTGACTGACTAGTTACCCTCCTTCCTATATTCCAATTGTGTTTGGACTAATTTTGAAATTTCGTTTTCGCTATTTCTCTTACAACCCACATTTTTTATCAAATCAATTTAATTCATAAATATATTAACTAATATATTATAATATAACTTGCACATAAGTATAAATTTAACGACTTCCCTGCGATGTAAAACTTTAACGTATTTGAATGCACTTTATAAAGATTTTTAGTCCTAAAGTCTAGATTTCATATAATAAACTTTAAATTTCAATATGTAACAGCTCTCAAAAATGATCCGCTTAACTCGATCAAACAAAGATCCTAATAAAAATGCGAAGTTGACCCATCCATATCCATTTTTTATTATTATAAAAAAACTCTTGGTTGCAGTTAATTAATATCAGTTGCTTGTTAATAATATTTTAATTTTATTAAAATTATAATAAAAACCTAATTGTTGTCTGGAGGAAACAATTAAACAAATTTCACAAATCTTAAACATAAAAATGTATAATAAGAACTTTCAATTACAAAAATGAATACAATATAACACTTGAGAATACATAAGTGTAAAGGAGAAAATAAAATAAAATATTCTTTTCATTTTCTCTCTCATAATTAGTTTTTTCTCAGCTAATAGCCCAGGGAAATCTCCATTTGAACGTTTATTCCTAAAAGCTCTTTAAATCATTTTTTTATTTTTAACTATTAGATTAGTTTATGTTGGCCAATTTTTAAAGATTGTATTGGTATATACTGAGGAATCACTAAGGGCAATAGTTTCTTGCTTGTTTGTACTAAGGCACATAATGTTTACCGCCGTTAAAAATGACGCGTGGTAACCCAAATGACAACTAACAGCGACAGGTAAACCTTAACTTCAGAGCTTGAAAGCATTTGAAGTGTCCACCGCACCATCATTAATCATTAATCATTAATTAATCATTAATTTTTCTAATATAGTTATTAAGGATAATAGTACATAAATACAATATGAGCCAGTTAAATTGATTGCACCAAAAGCTCAACTAAATGAGTTCACTCCAAATCTCAAGGGTACAGATAAGTCATCATTAGTTATGTATGTATTCAATCAACTCATTATAATTTATTGTTGCTCTATACTACAACATTGAATAATTTTTCCTAGTTGACTTGCGAACATTGACGTTTTAAACGAAAAGTGTACTGGATTCACATTAACACTTTACGTTTTATAAAAACTTAATAAATTATATTTCTAGAAAACTTTTTAAATTACTACAAAAAACTTTTCATCGTTTCAAACTCTTCTGTTCTAAAGGTTAATTATTATACTTCACAAGTACGTATATAATTTATTAGTATAAATTCACTTACTAATAATACTACATTAGAGTTTTTTGAATGAAATTTTGTTAATTTTTTTAATTTGTTTGCAATGACATTGTAATACTAGTTTTTTTTATAAGTTCATTAAAAATAATATTATTGGTAAATGTCTAATTGGCTAAACACTTTTCCAATTAATAGAAAACGTATATAGTAGAAAAATAACTTTGAGAAATGTTTTACATTTTTATTTTATAATGATTCCAACAATATAATTTCATTAGAAGGCATACAAAATGATTATCGATTCTAAGTTATGTTTTCTCATATGATATAACATGGATGAGAAATAATATACCAAATTTATGTTAGTTATAATAATCGAACGTTCGTGTATTGTCATTTAACGTACGCAGTGTATTAAACGCTAAAAATCGATTCAACTATTTGTGATATAGTTTATCGCGCAAGGTTTAGCCTCTTGCTTCCTACGCTCTTGTTAATTGAATGGAAACTTAGCCGTTTGAACATTGTTTATGTTATTTCATGACTCGCACACATTTTACTTTAATCCTAGCTATATTTTTAAGCTCAGGATATGACATTCAAGTCACACGATTGCTCATAAAATTGTTTACCTATACGATGTTTGTAACTTTAAAAATATTCATTGCTTATTCTAGAATCAAAACAATATGATATTTATTTATATACGTTCATAACATTAAAAATCTATAATTTTCCGTCTATTAGATAATTAAGAGTAAAACTCTTGACATTTTACGAATCGACTTCAAGTTTAACACGAAACTGTAGCTATATAATTTCTTAAAGCTTCTGATATTGATAAATTTAGTTAGTTAGATCGCATAAATATTGATACTAAATATCAATATTTATATTAGATCTGATACGTAGTACACACAAGCAACAAGTTGCCAGAATTTTTTTTATTATTCATTAAACTTTTAACAAGTATTTTAACTTTGTATAAAATAATGATAAATATTTTATATCAATTATACATATATAATAAATATAAGTTATAATGAAAAATACTGCAGAAAGACATTAACACTATTACTCTCTAACAAGGCTGCGTAATTTAATGTTTTTTTTAACTCATTAGAATAAAATTACTTTAAAGAAATTGACGTGTTAATTGTTAAAGTTAATTGATTATTTTTTTAAATAAATAAAGTTGGTAAAATCTTATTGATTAACGAGTTAAGTTTACTTAATACAACTGCTAGTATTTGCAAAAATATTCATGAGTTGATAACATTTTTTGTGTGACTAAATATTTTCCTTCCAAATTTTTTTTATACAATAGAACACGATTTTTCAAAGATAAAAAATGTATAGGATAATTGTATGTTATTCTATCTTCTGATAAATTATGTTAACTAGTGAAAATAATTTTATGTGATCGTCTCCAAGATATTTTTTTTGAGAAGTATATTTTCACTATATGGAGGCACATTTTAATAGTTTTTGAAATAAAAAATGTCTGTTATAAAATATAAATACCTTGTGATAATGTAGTTCCAAAAAACCTATTTCTATTGTTATCTATACAAATATAGTATATTTTTTCTTTCTTTTAAATAATTTAAAAAAATCAAGATACGCAGTTTCACCATGCAGATATCATTATGCAATAATAATAATAATAATTTTTCAAAATTTTGTCAACCAATAAAAAAAAATCACATTTATTTAATCAGAATTTTATTAAGAAAGAAGTATTTAACAAAAAATATAAAAAATATACGTTTATTTTGTTTATGTATCATTAAATGAACAAAAATATAATTAAGTTTACGTAAAATCAAAATATCTACGTTAAACTATAAAGTTTAATTTAACTTAAACTTATTGACTTATTTATGACCAGTTTTGCTCCATTTAGAAATATTTTATTCTTGAAAAATAATTAATTGGTATAATTTTCATGAAACACGCAACGACACTTTAATTTTTTCGCCTTTTTGAGATCAAATATTAAAAAAATTAACATAATTACATTTATTTTTAATAACCTTATTAAAATAAGTTCAATATTTATATGAATATTCAAATGGTAGAATTAACCGGCTAATTATTCTTAAAGTTTTTTTCATTTACTTGTATAAAAATAATACATAATATAAATTTCTAAAAAAAGAATTAAATTTGATTTCTAATTATCTGTCATTTTATGATAGTTTTCATTTTTACCAAATTTATAACTTATTAAATAGTTACTAAAAATCATATATGATTTTTTATTTTTAAAAATTGAAGAACATTTTAAAAAGTGATTAAATTTGTAACTTTGTTCTTACTTTAATAAATTTAAATACGTATGACAATAAACAATGTATTTTTTATATTTATTTGTATACATACAAACATTATTGCATACTTCTTAAATTAAAATTTAGTTTATGTGATAGATTTCTTGAAAAGAAGTTGTTGATTGCAATTTATTATTACTGCCTTTGAATTAAATCAACTGCCAGAAAATGATCTATTAAGCTGTGCTTACTTACCCAATACTTGTATTAGTAATGTCACTCATAAAATACATGGAATGGTTACTTTTATGCGTTTGTATGAGTAAACTTCAAACAAAAAGGGTTATGTACGTGAATTAATTATATTAGATTATCCTGCATTATAGATCTTACACCAACCTTTAGAATTTAGATGAAAGAAAAAAATGTTTCAATTATTTTATTTAGATTTTATACTTTCAAAAGGATGGAAGTATAACAAAACAATGATGTTATGAATCGCTCGTTCACTTTTAACCATTGATTTTTTTTTTATGTTTTAAAAAACGAAGAACTGAATATTAATGAAATTCTGAAATTCAAACCATATTATCGGTATTATGTCTATCAGTGAATTATTCTTTTTTTGTTTAACTTAAAGTTATGATTGAAACAGACAATATAAAGGATAATATAAAATACACATTATGACCAAATATTCAGTATTAAGAGTTTCTTGTAAGGTTTGGAATAATTATTTTTTACATTGGATATCTATTGCAATTTTCATTTATTTTTTATTTATTAATCCAATATTAACATTAGTGTAAATATTAAAATTTATTTCATATATTTGTTACATTGTGTGTAGGACTGAAAATCTACACCAAATAATACATACATGATATTAACATATTAACTAACATGTTATCTATACTCTTTTGTTATTTTTCATGTTTTGAAAACAATAGTTGTAATAGTCAAAGTAATCACCAATTATTTGATTACTTATTTAAAAAAATAGATAACGTGTGTAATATTTACCTAATTATTTGAATAAAATGATCCTGGATTGGATTTTCTACCAAATAAATGCGTGTTGTTGTTTCCACAAGCGGAAAGATACTGTCGTCATGAAAACACTATATCTGCCCTTGTGATGGTGGCGCGTGTTGTGTGCTCGGTGTGAAGTGGATAAATGCAAAAAATGCAGAAAACTGTATAGAGCGAGCTTTCATCGATTCAATCTTTTCAACATCGGTTGTATTGAACACATTAAGATATTGTAGAACTACTGTTGAAGCAAATAAAAGTGCAAATAATATTCTTTACAAGTATGGTACGTGGAACTATTTTTTTAACAAACTATGCTTAATACAACATGCTTAAGAACTTATTTATATTGTTTTTTATGTAAACTTTCTAATGCTCAATTTGAAATATTCTGTTATTAATTAAGATGTATGCTATGAACAAACAATTTGTTATGTCTTGAAAATAATACTTCGTACCTATTTGCTTTCTTTTATTTGTTATAATTAAAACATTCAAGGTAAAAATTTCAATCAATATAATTTAGTTAATCATATTTTATTTTTATTATTTTTGAAGAAAAAACACGTCAAATATTTAATACACTTTTTTAGAGTAATTAGAAAAATATATTTGTTAAAACCCATATGCATTAAAAACTATTCTTTAGTAGTAATTTGAATGTGAATAACTAATAATAATTTTTATAAAAATTATATCTTATTTATAAAGGTTCATTATTTTCATTTTGCTATATAAAAATAATATTAAGATATTATATCATAGAAAGCATTTTTAATACATTAACAATAAGAAATATTTAATTCATTCACTGTAATAAATACTAAAAATAGTACTAATAATATTTCAATTTTGTTGCATAATTTGATTTTTTATCAAAAACTTCTACTAATATTTGATTGTAACCTAAAAAATGAAAGGTGTATACTTTTTATACTATTTGTTCTTGGAGAGATATTAAGGAGTTTGAATAGAGTTGGTAAAATGTGTTATGAAAAACAGAATTCAGATTACAAACTATATTTACAGTTAAAATATAAATATTAAATGTGTTTTTGTAAAAAATAAAAAATAGAATATTGTTTAGTGATAAATATGATGATTGTCCCTTAGTGTAAGAAAACAAAAAAAATTTAAGTTATTATTCATAAATGGAAATTTTATTTAAGTCATTTTTACCTCCTAAACATTTTTTAAGTTTTATATTAAGAAAAAATATGAAATCACTATTAAAAATTCTTGTACCATTATATAAAAACGAATTCTTCAACACAAGTAAAATACTTTTATAAATAAAATACTAAAGTTCCAGTCAAAAAGTAAGTGCCCGGGAGTGTTATTTTGAAAAGAGTGACTTCAATGATATACAAAATGACTCTATAACTCTTAAACAGTTAAATTACATAGCATAAAATTTTCCCGTGGAAAATTAACTTTTGTGTATGATTTACGATTTAGCTGACTATTTTTTTATAAGTTACTAAAAAAAAAAAAAACTACTTAGGGTCGATCGGTCACCTTTATTCTAAAATTCTGCTTAACACGTTTGCAAACATCATCTATGCACACATCAGCAGACTTCATATCACATTCAATAACGTCCTTCCATCTTTTTTTTTGATCTTCCTCTTCTTCCTTTAACATCTATTTCCATAACTTCTCTTATAGCTTACGATTCCTTTTTCCTTACAACATGACCAAACTATCTTAGTCTATTTTCTCTCATCTTATCTACGATTGACGCTACATCTATTCTACCTCTTATATGCTCGTTCCTTATTCCATCTTCTCTAGTCACATCACTAATTCATCTAAACATTCTTATCTCTGCTCTATCTTCTTGTGAACCGCCCAACACTCTGAACCATTCATCAAAGGTGGTCTCACTACAGTCTTATAGAACTTACCTTTCTGCCTCATTGAAACTCTCTTATAGTATAATACACCAGACGCTACATTTCATTTTACCCACTCGCACTTAAACCAGTGTTTTACATCCTCGTCAAAGCTATCGTTCTTTTGTACAACTGATCCTAAATACTTAAAACTTTCCACCTCTCCTATTTGTTACTGATCTCTTCATTTCACCTACCTCGCATTCTACTTTATTTAACTCGTACTCTATATACTCTGTCTTACTCATACATATTCTTCATCCCTTTCCTTCAAGAGCTGATCTCCAGACCTCTAGCCTTTGATTAATTTCATCCCTATTTTCTCGTATTAACACTATATCATTAGCGAACAACATGCATCACGATACCTCTCCTTGTATTTCTTTAGTAATTTCATCCGTCATTATACAAAATAAGTAAAAAAATTAAAATACAATTACGTATAATTTTAGTAAATTCGTAATTTATTCTTAAATTATACATTATAATGAAATTTACTTTAAATATTGAGAATATATCAAACTTGCTTGAAAATTATAAATGATAAATTATACTGTTCTTAAATGTGTATAATTTTTTTGTATAACAAATAATTTCTTTTATGTAGGTAAATTTTATTTCTATGATTTTTTTTTTGCCGAGATCTTATGTCAAAAACCATTAAATTTTTAACAAATGCAAAAGAGATAAAGGATAAAATTATATTAATATAAAAATAAGAAATAAATAAAGAATAAAATATTTATCAAAAATTATCTTTATAAGTAAAATTAAAACTATATTAAAAATATTATTAATTTAAAAAACTAAAAAATATTAAAAATATTAAACTCAAAGCCACAAAAAAAATTAATGAAAAGTCGCGGATACGTATTTCGGAAACAATGTTACCATTATCAACGCTAAACATGAAACGCTTAAACATAAACGCTGAACAAGAAATAGAGGGAAAATTGCCTTTTTTGGATTTATTAGTTAAAAGAACAGAGGGGGAACTAAATTTTGAAATTTATCGGAAAAATACACACACGTNATTTTGCTAACATCTAAGAGTAATAATTTAAGAGATTTATTAGGTAACCCTAAAGATAAGGTAGATGAAGGGGGGAAATCAGGCGTTTATAAAATACAATGTGAAAGTTGTAATAAATGTTACGTAGGACAAACAAAAAGAAATATAGGGGTCAGGTTTAAAGAGCACTTAAGAAATATTAAAAATCAAGAAATTGAGAAATCTCCAGTGGCCGAACATTTATTGACACATAATCACTCTATTAAAACCATAAAACTAATTAAAAACGTAAATAATTACAAAGAACTTAATATCAGAGAAGCAATAGAAATGTTTAAAAATAAAAACAATTTAATTAATTGGGATCTTGGCCCACTGAAAAATTCATTATTAAACTTGTGTAAACTGGCAAAATGTGATAATATTACTTAGTGATAACGTCACTAGGTGATAAGGTCACTAGGGGTATATAAGGGAGTTTTTTCTAGTCGGGGTGTCAGTATGTGTTTAGCGTTGATAATGGTAACATTGTTTCCGAAATACGTATCCGCGACTTTTCATTAATTTTTTTTGTGGCTTTGAGTTTAATATTTTTAATATTTTTTAGTTTTTTAAATTAATAATATTTTTAATATAGTTTTAATTTTAATTAATTAGCCACAAGTGATCAATTTTTATTATATTATCTTTATACTTTATTCATTGTTAACCACATAATTTTCAATTTATATGAAAATTATTATAAAATAGCCATTACACTTTTTTCATCATGCTATAAAAAATAAATTTTGTGTACAAAGCTAAAATAAATAAACCACATTATTTGGACAATATAAGTAATATTTGGAAGTCCGTAAAGCTTCTAATAAAAAGTTTAATCCAAAAAATAAATTTATTAATTTTAAATATCGATATTATATTATTTTTTTACGATCATATCATTTCAAGGCGTTTAAAACAAATTAATTAAAATCTATACGGAAATTTTGAACCTAAACTGAAAAACTAATTAAAATTTTTTATTTGATTTTTTTCTATAAACAAACGTTTTAACCTTTAGAAGTTAAAATACTAAATTTTCGGCCCACAAACATTTAACATAAAACAAAAAAATTGTAGCACAGTAGGATCGGGGCACAGAATGGACTTGTCACAATTGGAACGGAAACCTGTTTATAATGTTTAATTTTAAGAAATTGGTGGTTTATTCAAAAATTAAAATGAACTCCTACATCCTTATTTATTTAAAAATAAATTGTTACTTATAAAGCTAATTTCATGTTATGTTATTAAAATGAACGAATTAAAGAGAAAATTTATAGTTTCATTACATGTATTAAATAATAAAAAAACGTTGTGTTATAGATCACAATATCTTTCGCCTACATTGAAACATTGTAAATCAGATTCCATAAGATAATATGCTGATTGGCTAGAATCACTGAAATTTATTGTGAAATGAAATGATTGGTTAATTTAAAATTAAAACTATAAAACACAAAAAATGTATACAAAAAAAAAAAAAAAAAAATGAAGGGGCCACTTTAAAACTATAATGATCTTTAATCTTTAATCGGAGTTTTCCAAAAATAATTTTAATATATTTTTTCATAGATATTAAAAGATGATGACTACTCCAAAAATACTATATCTTAACAATAAAAGTCAAGACATTTTTTTTACACATATCTACGTCAAATACCCAGAACAGGATTTGGAATGCAATTTGGTAGATGTCTATAACAGCTCAACGTTATATTAAATTGAAGTGACTGTGTATGAAAGGCACGAAAACACATAACTCTATTATACAGATATTAATATATAAATATGAACAAGCGTCTTTAGAAATTCTAATTTTATCGTTAAAAGCAAAATTACGTGGTACAACGAAATGCATAAAATTCCGTTCGAAAAATGTACAGCCACATAACTCTTCATTTAATTGATTCAAGAAAAGAGCATAAACCAAAAGAGAAAAAAACGTGTTGTGAAAATAAAACTTTTATAGTAAAGTTTTGAATTTTCAATATCATTACAAATTAAGCTGCTTAAATAAATAATAATTATCTTTAAACTTTCTTCGAAACATTTTAACTTCACTTTATTAACTTAGAACTGTTAAGTGTTTATTTTTTTCATTTATCGGATGAAAGGTAAAAGAGTAATTTGTAAAAGTTTTATTTTCATCGGCATTTCTGGGGAGTCATCATTGAAACGTTATCCAATTAAGATACTTATAGTGTCAGCTTCATACATTAATTGAATGTCTAAAAGCAAAATCTATTACAACATAACAATTTCTATTGGTCGATATATTCAACCGACTATTCGTTATATTTTTTAGCGTAACAGATTGATTATTTGACTATGACTCACTACAATATCTTTAAAAATATAAAACATAATATAATTTGTTCTTTTCCGGTGTTAATAATATCTTAGGTCCTATATTTTCTAAAAAATCATTTGGTCACCCATCTTTCTCCTTTAAAATGTCATTAAATTATGTTTTTTAATGGAAAGTTATATGTCTAATCAATTGATTAAACTTTCCAAAAAAATGTCTAATCAATATCTAAACCAATAATTTAAAAAATATTAGCATTTTTATTACAAGACGAAAGGAGTAGTGCGATTCATTAATGTATGAAAAAATTAATGAATTACAAAAAAAATTATTTAAACTTGTAGTTGAAATCTATTATCATATCTTAATTTGACAATAAATACTTTAAAAATAAATGATTTTAATTGTCTATATGGAGTAAGTTGATTTAGCAATTTTAATTTAATAAAGTGGATTTTTTTTTAGTATTTGAGGGTAATATCTTTAACTAGATTATAGTTGTGATCAATTGACGTATCGTTAAAAAAAATTGGTAAAGTGAGAGCTGAGAATATAAATGAGAGCCACAAAAAAAATACATAGTAAAATTATTTTAATATGAATAAGAAATTTTTTCTCACGAAAGGAGTCTACAGTACATGATATAAGCTTTATTTTAAGATATATATAAAAGTGTCAGTATTTCCGGAACACTTTCATAAATTAAGATGAAAAATTATCAAAAAAAAATTTTCTTTTCATTAATTATATAAAAAGTTTAAAAAAAGTCAATGATCCACTAATTTATATTTATTTGTGAATATAATCATTGTTTTATACTTCAAAGCTCATTATTTAAAATTTAAACCCAATACCGTAGTTTCTTTATTTTTTAATAAAGAAAAATACAACAACAATAAAAAAATATTATATTTAACCAAAACAGATCAAAAAAAAAATTATAATTAACTTAAAAACATGAAAATTAAGTAAAAAATAATAAATTATCAAGTATTTTTTTGAAAAATCATATAACACTTAATAAATTTTAAAATAAAAATTAATAGTAATTAATAAAAAATGAATTAATCAAAGAAAAGACTTTAGAGAAGTTTGTCCTCTTGTTCTTCCCCTGCTATTACCTCTAGACCCTCGAGATCCTCTACTACCACGATTACCTCGTCCACGCGCTCTAGAAGAACTAGGAGTATTGGTAGAATAAGAAACTTGTGGATCATCAGAATCAACAGACTCGTTACTAGATTCATTTCTTAGATCTATTGATAAATTTGTCTTCGGTGAATAATTCATTTCAGAGTTCAACTCATTACTTAGCTATTTAAAAAAATAACAAGGTAAATAATATTTTAGCAAAGCTGTAGTTTACTGTAAATGCAATTATCAAAGAACTCAAAGAAATTTTTTTGTCTTGTTCATGTTTTAAACTTTTTTTGATTGTCTAGAGTTATGCAATTTTATCAAAAAAAATTTGACTTAAGAGCTCCTCTATTGATATGCTACAAGTTAAATACATTGCTTAATTTTGAACTCAACTAAAAATATGTTAATTTGCATATAATTATTTTCAGAATTACTATAATATAATGTATAAATGCATATATAATCCCTATTAATTTTCATAAAAATTAAGAAAGTTAAAATTATAAGTTTTATCTAAAAATTTATTTATTTACAAAGCTTATTCAATTTTTAGTTATTTTTTCGTAAGCTGTTGTCAATTAAATCATTTTTTCAGAAAAAAGTTTTTTAATTTTAATGGTGTCTAATACAAATTCACAATTTTAATGAGCAAAAACAGACCTTCCCTATAAATAAGCTCATAGTAATTCTCAATACATAATAAAAATATTTTTGAAAATTTCTTTTTGTAAAATGTCAATTTTTTGAAATGTCTATAGAAATTGAACATAAAACTAAGAATTATTTCTCTTAAACAATTAATAAATAAATTGTTACTTCTTGAATTTCTTCATTTAATTTTTGTGTACGGCTTATGCGAAATTGATCTATATAGTTGGTTATATTATTTTCACTTAAATCTTCTTGATTAATAACATAATTTTTCACTTTTTTCATTTGATAACTTATATAAATTCAATAAAATTTAATATTTAAATAGTTTTTTTTATTTATTTTTACAGTTTAATACTAACTCAATGACTTTTTTTATACTTTCAGAACTCTGATTGTTAACAAATCTAGTAACTCCTTCAGCCATTCCTTTAATTGATAATAATTCTAATTGTTTATTATCATTTGTTTTTTCTTGAAAATATGCTTCAATTATTTGTTCAATATTTTCTAACTAAAGTTTAAAAATTAATTAGTCTAAGTGTACATACATATCAATTTATAGATATTAATACTTCTTGATTGTCTACAATTTCTTCCAATGTTTCACCATCAATACAACTCAATTTCTTTTCATAATTTTTTTTCTCCATTTTTAACATGATCATATCATTAGCATTTGCAACACGATCATGATATTTCAAGCCAAATCGATGAGTATTAAAAAATTGCAAATTATTATCATAAAATACTCTCAAACGAATTAATGGTATTAATGGTTGTTTTGGATGACCTAAAGAGAATTTTTTAATGTTAACTATTTTTATTATTTTATTTCATTATTATTGCTTCTTATAAGATACAGTAAAAAGTTGATTACCACTATGTTTATTCCTTAAACTTGCAAGTATTAATTCAATTTTTTCTTCAATATAACTTTGAACCTGTTCAGAATTTGCCAATATATTTTCACACTCAGATAATTTTATTGTTTCAAAATGCATTTGTCTAATACTCTTTAATTCCAACTCTTCCATTTTGAATGATTTATCTTTAATAGTAAGAAGCCCAACACATTTACTCCCTGCCTCCCCTTCACACATTGATGTTGCAACAGTACTCCCTTTAAAATTAAATGTTTATTAACTTTACAATATATAAAAATAATAAGCAACTGATTTAAAGTGAAAATCAAAATTTACCTGGTTGACAAATATATCCTTTATTTGAATGATTAGGTACAGGATTAATTAAACTCTCGTGTTCATGTCCCCAAATGGTTAAATTTATAAAATCTGGAATAACTTCTTCGGGTAGATATTTTGTTCCAGGACGTTTTACTCTATTTTGATGACATACAAATATATTGAACCATTGATCTGTATCTTCTTGAGGTCGAAACATACGAACTTTTCTATCTCGAAATAATCTTTCTAATCGTTCATCTCTAATATGACTTAAACCATAAAGCCCAATTCTGTTAGATCCTTTTTTTAATAAAATCGGAGTTATATCAATATTTTGGAGATTTGTTTGCTTTCCAAAATAGTTTATTAATCCCATTGAACTCAATAAATCCATACAAGAAATTTCTCTGTGTCCTAAAAATAAATTACTAATTTAAAATACAAATATAATAATAATCATTACTCACTTTTAACATTATAAACTAAATAATTAATTTTTAATTATCTATGCCTTTCCATCAACTAAATTAAGTTGTATATTTTTTTACCATTACTAATTTTATAAATTCAAACTTGATAAAATTAATAAATTGGTAACAATCGGTTTGTCTTAAAGTAATGATATTTAAATAAAAAAAATACTTAAAAATTTAAATTATTATTTTAATCTGTTCTATACTTTAAAAACGGTATTATGGCAAAAATAAACTAACCACATGGATCATCATGATTTCCATGAATTGAAAAAACTGGAATAGAAATATTTAAATTTGGATCTTCAAAATTAACAATTGGATTATTGCAATGTTTAAATACTTCTGCTTGATCACTTAAAAATTCTATGTTAACAGGCCTAAAAAAAAATTGAATTTTATATAACCAATACAGATACTTTTATAAATTATTAAATCATTCATTTTTTCAGTAAATATAATAAGTTTCAATTTTGAAAATTTTACTAAAATTTTATATAATTAATCATATAAATACTTTTTAGCTTCGATGCGAAGCTGAGAAGGTATTAATTTTACTAAGATGTGTTTTGTTTTTTTTTTTTAATGTCTGTTGCCACTTTTTCTCAGCTCTCACTGGACCGATTTCTTTCAAAAATACGTCAAAAGATCACAAATCGTATCTAGTTGAAGACATTACCCTTAAAAATTGAAAAAAATTCCCTCGTTCCCCGAAAATGGGGGAAATATCCAAAAAAATTACAAATTTAAAAATCGGTAAATTTTGTCATTTTTTTCACTTTTTTTTCTTAAAACTTCCATAACTTTTTCAAAAATCAACAAATCAACATAATTTTTTTTATATTAAAACCTTAGATATTTCCCATGCATTTGATATAATTTTTTTTGAAAATCTAACATTTATTCTGCTCACTGGGGGAATTTAAAATAGTAACTTTTTCACAAAAAATAACTTTTTCAACTTAATTTTTGCAAATGTTACAGAAATACTGCATCCTTTAAACATATATCAAATTAAAGCTTATTTTATGTGCTATAAAATAAAAAAAAAATTTGTCCCGACAACCAATCTTCTATGCGCAAATGGCTACCGTATTCAAAAAAATGCTATTTTAACAAATTTTTTTTTTTAAAATTAAACACTATCTACAGATTTGCATCGAAGCGTTTTTTATGATAGTGATTATAATCACTGTCAGATATCATCTATACTGGACCCAACTATGCAACATCCCCACTATGCCGCGACCCCACTGTGCTGGGTTTTTTTTAAATATTTATCTTTAACAAATAACATTTTTAAACTTATAAGATTATATGATGTTTGTTTTAAATATAGTTAAGCCATGAAAAATAATAATACAAGTTATTAACTGTATTCATCATTAGTTCAAAAATTATGTACAATATATTCCATGTAATTATTTATTATACTTCATATTATATACAAAAAGTTTCTACACTAAATCAAATTTAATTTTGTAAAATTCTAGAAAAAATGTTCATACAAAAATGACTTTTTTAAAATCAACATTTATTACAGAATGGTAATTTTGGATAATTACAAGTAATTTTTCTAATAACACAATCATTATACAAATTTTCAAAGTTTAGTTCATTTATAATTCATTCATAATTGTAAACTATAAGCTCTATTAAAAATCCCCCATATTTAAAAAAATGAAATATGATAAGCATTCATTTTTATAAAATATTACTACTGATTAAATAACATACTTATCACCAAGACAGTAAGTTCGTAAAAGTGACATACATCTCTCTAAACTTGCTGTTGATGGCTGATTAACATGGAATAAATCACCAGCTAATAATAGAAAGTCCACTTGATGTTTGACAGCTAGCTGTAAAACTTCTTCAAAAGAGTTGAAAGAATCATCAGCTAAAAAATATAAACAACAATTCAGAGTTGTTAAATTCTGGAAGTTGAAAATTGTAAAAATTTTTAAATATCTCTGAAATAAATAAAATGCATTACTTAATTATATTTTTTGTTGAAATCCACCCAAATATACAGTTTTATGATTATTTACTCCGTAATATTACATAATTAGTGCTAATGACAGTTATAAATAACCACTTTTCAAAATTAAATTAATCTAATCTGCAATTCATAAATTCCAAAATTTTAATTCATTAAATTGTTGAAACTTAGAATCTTCGCTTAGTCATTGCTAATAACTACTGAAATGTTTATATATTTGTTTAAATAATATATAGATGAATTAGTTTTATTTTTTATATTTAAATGTTATAGTTTTTGTAACAAAAAATCATACCATTTTTCTTTCAAAATGAAACAAGAGGTAAAAGACAAAATTTTATATAGTGAAAAATGAAAATAGATGTTTAAAATTACATTTTCCCAATAAAAAAATATTGAAAATGTGTGTTAATATTTCAAGTATTTATTTTGTTGAAAGAAATATACAATAACACAATATACAACCACAATATAATGCCCACCAAGTTTTGACATTATTAATAACTATTGATCCAATAAATATTTTGTATTACTTTTTTGTTTAATAATGTATATAGATTCTTTTTTTATTTTGACATGATGACATTTTTTTATTTTATCAAAAGTTTAAAATAGCGTTTTTCTTACAAAAACTCTAGATGGGTTGATAAAAACATAAGCTACAGGATAACGATAAGTTACAAGCGTCTTGATACAGATGGGCAGAATGTTCATTAAAAATATATACCAAAATAAGATGTACCTACCCGTATTACATATCTCACTCTATGTATTAAAATACTAGTAACTCAATAAGTACATAGCCTAAAATTGTTATCAATCCATTACATTTTTTTTTAAGAAAAGAGCTAAAAAGTGACTATTTTTAAATTTTGAAAATATTTTTACTTTTTCTTATGAGACACAAATAATAAAAAGTATCCTATAAACTCTTAAAATAATAATTTTCAAAGAAAATTATTTTTGGTATTTTTTAAAATTTTTGATTTATTGACTATTAAATGTTTTTTTAATTCATTAGTTATATGTTAAAAGAGCAACAACTTTATTTTTTTTTTAAGGCAACAGGTATATTTAACTAACTTATAAAATAAAAAATTTTCTAGTTAAAAATATAATTAGCCAATAACAACTTTTTAAATAATGTTGACACCATTATAAGTCGTAAAAGATGAAATAAATTTTTTTTTCATATTAAAATAATCATTCTGTATAAATTATGAAAGGAATTGACTAATGAAGTATAAATATCTAATATTCTACAAGTGGAAAACTAGATCTATTATTATAATAATAATACTTAAAAATACATATGTTTTGTTTTTAGACAGGGAATAAAATAACTAGTTTTAGAAGTAGAAATTCATTACTATTATTATTGAGGAATATATGGGAAAGCATAATAAAATGTTAAATTTGAAATAAAAAAAATATTAAAGTATAAAAGGCACCTCTTGTTAAATCTTTTTCCATAAACCCAAGATGAATATCAGTAGCAACAAGTATACGAAAGTTCTCTTCTATTGAGGACGAATTCATTTTTGGCAAATTTACTGTAAACTACCTAATTATTTTGAAAAGAGTTTAATAACGAATTTATTATTTGATAAAGTATACGGTATGTTATCATCTGAACGTTGCGTGAAAGTGGATTTATACACCTTGGATATGTGGTTGGTATAAGCATTGATTAGATATGATGTTATCTGTTCTGTGATATAAAATATCTTTTTTGGTATTATCTGGGTAAGATAGAGCTTTATCTTATCTATGTTATAGATAACAATTATCATATTAAAATTATTCAAAAAATATTTTTTATGGGAAATATTCATAACAAAATTTTATGAACCGTTTCCTTTTAGTGTCCCAGGGTATCAGTCCATTATAGTGGACAAAAATAGTTTAATGGAGATAACAAATTCTAATAGCCTGAAAATCATATTTTAAAAACATCTGCGCATAGCTAAGGTGTTTTACTATAATGTATATTATTTGTGTATTTACTTAAATATTTAGATCCTATTCAGGCAAGGTGCATTACGATAGAACACCCAGTTACAATAATTGCTTTAATTAGTATGCAATTTCAATCGACAAACGTACATAAGTTTAAAACTTTTAGCTTCGATGCTAAGCTGAGAAGGTATTAATTTTACTATGATGTCTGTTGCCACTTTTTCTCAGCTCTCACTGGACCTATTTCTTTCAAAAATACGTCAAAAGATCACAAATCGTATCTAGTTGAAGACATTACCCTTAAAAATTGAAAAAAATTCCCTCGTTCCCCGCAAATGGGGGAAATATCCAAAAAAA
Source organism: Daktulosphaira vitifoliae (assembly GCF_025091365.1). Lineage (NCBI taxonomy): Eukaryota > Metazoa > Arthropoda > Insecta > Hemiptera > Phylloxeridae > Daktulosphaira > Daktulosphaira vitifoliae. The sequence goes on along the minus strand of NW_026099576.1, from coordinate 10,235,194 downwards.
TTACAAATTTAAAAATCGCTAATTTTCGAAATTTTTTCACTTTTTTTTCTTAAAACTTCCATAACTTTTTGAAAAATCAACAAATCAACATAATTTTTTTTTATACTAAAACCTTAGATATTTACCTTTCATTTGATATCATTTTTTTGAAAATCTATCACTTAACCTGCTCATTGGGGGGGATTTAAAATGGCAACTTTTTTACAAAAATTAATTTTTTCAACTTAATTTTTGAAAATGTTCCGGAAAGACTGCGTCCTTTAAACATATATCAAATTAAAGCTTATTTTATGTACTACAAAATGAAAAAAAAAAATTTGTCCCGACACTTTTTTTTCTACATTTAAACGGCTGCCGTAGTTAAAAAAACACTATTTTTGTGTTAAAATTTTCGATTTTCGATTTTAAATTTTCAACTTAAAAATGCTATAACTTTTTGAAAAATGTATATATCAGCACAAATTTTTTTTTTCTAAATACATTATAAGTACATCTTTCATTTGACATACTTTTTATTAAAATTGGACAATTTCCCCTTATATAGGGGGCGTTCAAAACTTAAAATATTGTAAAAAACATAGATCTTTTTCAACTGAACTTTTGAAAATGTTCCGGAAATACTGCGTCCTTTAAACATATATCAAATCAAAGGTTATGTTATATACTATCAAATGAAAAAAAAAAATTTGTCCCGACATCTTATCTTCTATGTGCAAATGGCTGTCGAAAATTTAAAAAAAAATGTAATGTTTGCGATAAAAATTACATTTTATCGGGATGTTTTTTGTACTTAAAACTGCCATAACTTTTTCAAAAATGAACAAATAAAAATAATATTTTTTTGTATTGAAACCTTAGATATTTCCCTTTCATTTGATATAATTTTTTTTGAAAATCTAACACTTATTCTGCTCACTGGGAGGATTTAAAATAGTAACTTTTTTACAAAAAATAACTTTTTCAACTTAATTTTTGAAAATGTTCCGGAAATACTGCGTCCTTTAAACATATATAAAATTAAAGCTTATTTTATGTACTATAAAATGAAAAAAAAAAATTTGTCCCGACGATCTATCTTCTATACGCAAATGGCTACCATATTGAAAAATATACTATTTTTGTATGATAATTATGGGTTTTGTATTTTATTTTAATAGAAGTTGATGTTGCTTTTGCAATTATCCATTAATTATTAAAATGAAACACTATCTACAGATTTGCATCGAAGCGTTTCTTATGATAGTGATTTTAATCACTGTCAGATTAAATCTATACTGGACTCTACTATGCAATGTCTCCACTATGCCGCGACCCCACTGTGCTACCGTTTTTTTAAGTAAATTTAATAAATAAAAGTTGCATAGTTTTGTCTCGACCAAAAAATCAAGACAACTACACATCCGTTTGTAAATAAAAATTAAGTTATAAAAATAATAGGATTAAGGTCTCCTTTGATAAGGTATAAAAAGCTAACAATATATATTACTGAGATTATAATTCATTTACCAAAATAACAATTTCAGCGGTCATAATCTAAGTCTTTTTCTATATCACAACAAGTACAATTGCGATTAAAAAGTTAATGAAAAATTTAGTTTTTTCTAAACAAGTCTTTTTTTAATTAATGGAGAATTTTAAGACTACAGTTATTTTATTACGAGTAAACTGAGAAGTGCACACATTTTTTAATTGTTTAATCTGTAATCTATAATTATAGTTTTAATATATATATATATATAGTTAATTATATTAAATTGGTACATTATTATTCGTTCCTAGAAAGTGTGTTTTTTCATTTCTATCAATATTCCTGTATTGTTAAATATTGTACTAAGAAAATTATTTCTATTTTATATATTGCCAATAAGCGCGACTCTTAATTACAAGGAAATAAAAGTGCCCAGTTGCGATCAATTTATTGTTTTTTTGTGAATTCAGATTATGTACTTTTATCCTTTTAGCTTCGATGCTAAGCTGAGAAGGTATTAATTTTACCATGATGTGTTTATTTATTTATTTTTTTTTTTTTTGTGTCTGTCACTACTTTTTCTCAGCTCTCACTGGACCGATCTCTTTCAAAAATACGTCAAAAAATCACAAATCGTATCTAGTTAGAGACATTACCCTTAAAAATTGAAAAAAATTCCCTCGTTTCCCGAAAATGGGGGAAATATCCAAAAAAATTACAAATTTAAAAATCGGTAAATTTTGTCATTTTTTTCACTTTTTTTTCTTAAAACTTCCATAACTTTTTCAAAAATCAACAAATCAACATAATTTTGTTTTAAACTAAAACCTTAGATAATTTTCTTTCATTTGATATAATTTTTTTGAAAATTTAACATTTAGCCTGCTCATAGGGGGGATTTAAAATCGCAACTTTTTTACAAAAACTAACTTTTTCAACTTAATTTTTGAAAATGTTCCGGAAATACTGCGTCCTTTAAACATATATCAAATTAAAGCTTATTTTATGTACTATAAAATGAAAAAAAAAAATTTGTCCCGACACTTTATCTTCTGCATGTAAACAGTTGCCGTAGTTAAAAAAACACTATTTTTGTGTTAAAATTTTCGATTTTCAATTTTTAATTTTCAACTTAAAAATGCTATAACTTTTCGAAAAATGCATGTATCAGCACAATTTTTTTTTTTCTAAATACATTATAAGTACATCTTCCATTTGACATACTTTTTATTAAAATTAGACAATTTCCCCTTATATAGGGGGGGTTCAAACTTTGAAACATTGTATAAAAAATAGAACTTTTTCAACTAAACTTTTGAAAATGTTCCGGAAATACTGCGTCCTTTAAACATATATCAAATTAAAGTTTTTTTTATGTACTATAAAATGAAAAAAAAAAATTTGTCCCGACACCTTATCTTCTATGTGCAAATGGCTGTCGAAATTATAAAAAAAATGTAATGTTTACGATAAAAATCACCTTCTATCGGAATGTTTTTTGTACTTAAAACTGCCATAACTTTTTCAATAAATAACTAATCAAAATAATATTTCTTTATATTGAAACCTTAGGTAATTTCCTTTCATTTGATATCATTTTTTTTTGAAAATCTAACACTTATTCTGCTCACAGGGGGGATTTAAAATAGCAACTTTTTTACAAAAACTAACTTTTTCAACTTAATTTTTGAAAATGTTCCGGATATACTGCGTCCTTTAAACATAAATCAAATTAAAGCTTATTTTATGTACTACTAAATGAAAAAAAAAAATTTGTCCCGACGACCTATCTTCTATGCGCAAAAGGCTACCGTATTCAAAAATATGCTATTTTTTTATTAAAATTCTGGGTTTTGTATTTTATTTTATTTTAAAATATCTTATTAGGGGAATAAACTGACTTTTATGAATATTATATAATATCATTGACATAGAATAAAGTTCATAAGATATATGAAATTATACTTATTAAAATTTTTTTACTTTTTTAAAGTCGAAAAAGTAATTTTTAAATTTGAGTTAGCTTAGAGCAGCGGTTCCCAAACTTTTTCAGCCATGGAGCCTTTTTTTAAAGATTTATTTCTCGCGGAGCCCCAAAAAATATTTCATGATGTTTTATCTACCTGTATTCTATGAAGCCTAATAAACACGAAACGTGTATATATGATATTAAATATAAAACGATAAATACAAATAAAAGAAAAAATAATATCAAAAGAACAAGAGAAAATATTATTTATTACTTAAAATTTATGAAATGTTGTGTCAATGAAAATTCTTATAATTACAAAATGAGAATACAACTGAAGCGTGGTGTGGCAAAACAGACAATCTCCATGTAAATATGAGATAAAAATTAGTATTACTAGTCAATATGTAGTGGAAAATTGAATAAGAAAATAAAAATAAAAATTTTTTTCAAAGTGGAGAATGTCGGTTTTACCGCACAACGCCTCAACTAGTTACGGTTTATTGAAAAAAAATATATATTTATTTATAACATAACATGTGTTCTTGAAGTTCAAGTCTTAATGTGAACAGTGTGCCTGCTTTTTGCGACTAAGTTTGTCAATGTCCGGTGTCACAGAAGTTAATTGGAGATGCATATCGTCTTCTGCATTTAAACGTGCTCGATATTTTGTTTTGGTAGCAGTGTACCTCGAAAAAGCCATTTCACAAAGATACGTCGTACCAAAAGGCAATAAGAGCAATTTAGCTTTTGATCTCAATACTGAAAAATCTTCCCCTAACTGAGCCCAAAATTCAGATATTGGTTTGTTTTTAAATGACGTCTGATTGTGACTCTCCGAAACCATGTCAATAAAAACCTCATATTCTGCCGCATTAAGAGCTGCTGGTTTTGATGTCACTGAAAATGGATTTATAATCCATTCGCAGTTTTTTTGAATCGATTCTTGAGCATCCTTTGGAAAGTATGAATTCAAATTTTGAAGTAAATTATTAAGGTGTTCTTTAATTATTTCTAATAATGATTCATTTATTGTTAATTTGTTTTCTTGTAAAAAGTTTGTGGTCAATGAAAAACATGTAAGGTCCTTATTATCAACGCTTTCAATGTAGAATGCTACTTTTTTCTTAAGTGCTAAAATTTTATCATTGGCATCAAATATTGTTTTCTGTTTTCCTTGTATAGATGTGCTGAATTCATTAATTTTCGAAAAAATATCTGCTAAGTAACATAATTTGATCAGCCATTCCTGGTCATTCAAATAATCTTCGAGCAAACTATTTTGGTCATTCAAAATTAAAGAAACTTCTGTTCGAAGTTCAAGTAAGCGGGACAACGCCTTGCCTCATCTTACAACCATCTTACTTCTGTGTGTAATAATAATGACTTGTGTACAGCTCCCATGTCTTCACACAATATTTTAAGTAGTCTAGATTGCAAAGGTCGTGTCTTAATATAGTTAATAATTTTAACTGCGTTGTCTAGCACTTGCTTTAATACAACTGGTACTTTTTTTGTTGCTAGAGAATGTCTATGCAAGACACAATGACTACTCGTGCATTTTTTTGAAACTTCCTTGATTCTTGCCACTACGCCAGCAATATTACCCATCATGGCCTTTGCATCATCTGTACACACGTCAATACAATTGTCTCATGGTATTGAATTTTCAATGAAAAAGGCATCAAGCATAGAAAAAATTTCACTTCCGCTGGTTGAAGATGGAAGTGGTTTACAGAACAGAATATCTTCATGAAAAGAACCTGATAACTCGTACCGTACAAACGTCATTAACACAGCTAATCCGGCAACGTCCGTAGATTCGTCTAGTTGTAACGAAAATTTAGTTTGACTAATACGAGAAATTAAGGTATCCTTAACATCGTGTGATAAATCCTGAATTCGATTACGCACAGTATTATTCGATAAGGGTACACTGGAGATTAAATTTGCAGTTTTTTCGTCCACCATGCAGTTTACTACTTTCGCTAATAGTGGTTTTATAAGAGTTTCAGCGAGGGTATGTGGTTTTCCAGCAAGAGCCAGTTCATAACTTACTAAGTAAGATGCTTTCAGTGCGTTCTCATTATGTGTCTTTACATGAGATACAAATGTTTTCTGAATTGAATGGAGTTCATCACTTTTTCTTTTAAAATAATCTGTAGTTTTATTCATGAAATCAGGATGAGTTTCGAAATGTCGTTTAAGTTTGGCGGGAAACATTGAGCTATTAGGCAAAACTTTGTTACATATTATTACACATTGAGGACGTCCATTAACAAACTCAGTGAATCCCATGTCCAAATATAAATCACAATATTTTCGTTTTTTACTCCCTTTCTGTACCTCGACATCAGGCATCGTCGATTCTAAAGTAGTTTTATCAATACAGTGTTCAGATTCCTCTTTTGATTTAGCAGTAGTTGATGGCTGTTGATTCTCCGGTTTAATGGAACCCGTTTTAAACCATCGCTCCATTTTAAAAGAAATAATGCCGTTAAATAAAATAATAAAATAATTGTTAAAAACTTAAAACACGTCTGTCGTTCGTAAATACGCACTATAAACTGACAAAATAATTAATGTACGTCGGACCTAGTCGCGTAGATATTTATAGATTTATAGACCTTGGGTCAAAAAGGACCAAACTCACTTTTTGGAGAAATTGAGATAAACGGTTATCTTATTAAATGTTATGTATATTTTTTTGTGCTAGAAGGGCGTATCTTAGTTATCAAAATTAAAAGAAATAGAGAGGCCAATGTTGTAAATAAAATTTTGTAATGCTGTAAACTTCTATAAAATTTTTAATAAAACAACATAGCAAACCAAGTGCATTCCATTTTGTAGTATAAATTACACTTATTTTAATTGCAAATGGAAAAAAAAGTACAATAAAAAATAAAAATTTTATGGGATTTAAAAGTTGAAAAAAATTAAATTGTTAATTTTTCGTTTAAAATATTTAAATTGTATAAAATAACAAATAAATTTTAAAATGATCAAATTTTTTTGGTGTAACGAGTGGAGCCCTCAAAAAAAAGTCGCGGAGCCCCAAGGGCTCCGCGGAGCACAGTTTGGGAACCGCTGGCTTAAATAGTCAATTTTATCAAGCAACAAAAAGCAACGAACAGTTGCCGAATGGGTAACATTTTGATCTTTCACGCCTAGGGAAGAGGTTCAAATCCGTCTGTGACTTTTGACTCATTTGATATTTATCTCATTTAGATTCAATAATTTCAATAAATATAAAGGATCTTATCACTATAGTCTCCCCTCGTGAGAAGAAATTTATATTCATGATAATATTATTTTACTATGTAGTTTTTTTTGTGGCTTTATTTTGCCTACCCTCACTAGACCTACTTTTTTCAACGATACGTCAATTGATTACAATTCGTATTTAGTTGAAGATATTACCCTTAAAAAATGAAAAAATATTCCTTATTCAAATAAAAAGTAGCTTAACTAGCTTTTTCCATACAAACAATTATAATCATTAATTTCTAATATTCTTAAAGTATTTATTGTCGAATTAGATTTGATATGATAAAAGTTTTCAACTACAAAGGTAAATAATTTTACTTTGTAATTTATTTATTTTTTAACTCTATTTGTGTGTGATACTACCAGTCTGTAATATTCCAATTTTTTTTGTAACATGTTGCTATATAAATCATTTCTAAAAAAAATGATTTTTTTTTACCTGAATTTAACGATGGATTTTTACAATTATAATCAAATTTTATAATACGCTCAATTGAGTAAATCTTTTTTTTTATTGTTTTTTTTAGATATATAATCATTAAAATTAATTAAATTTTGAATATTTCCATTGTAGAATCTTTTTAAACGCCAAAGGTTAATTAGAAATGATTACTATGATTTTTATTTAAGTGATCTATTACGATAAAAATGTAAAAAAATCTAACTTTTCTGATAAATTTATTGTAAATAGTAATTATAAAATTCCCTGATTTCATATTAATCTTAACAATTTCATTTTTTTCTATTTAATAATGTCAATTTCAAACTTGCAAGTTGAGCTAAATGTTATAGTAATAAATAATTTTTTTTCTTTTTTATTAAAACTTATAAAAAGTAGGTTCAAAATGATTACTTTTAACATATTATTTTATTTTGTCTTCACGGTGAACACAAACATCAAAATTAATAAAAAACATACAATTTTTGTAAAAAAATTCTTTTTTATATTTATAACTTTATAATGCCATAAATTTTTAAAAAATGTATGAATCAACACAATTTTTTTATGAGAAATAGTATTTATATCCCTTGTTCATTATCTTAATCAGGATATAAATAAGAAAATAGCAGATCATGTAGCTTTTGGAATAATCCATCAATTTTTTAAAATTAAACACTATCTACAGATTTGCATCGAAGCGTTTCTTATGATAGTGATTTTAATCACTGTCAGATTAAATCTATACTGGACCCTACTATGCCACGTCCCCACTGTGCCGCGATCCCCATGTTGCTNCAACTATGCAACGTGTCCACTATGCCTCGACCCCACTGTGCTGGGTTTTTATTATTTCAGTTTATATCTAGTGCGACTATAAAATTTATACTATTCAAGAAATTTGTCAGTGTTTGGTTAATATACATAATCAAAAACATTTACAAAAAATTTTTTGTATAACTAATAATAATAAAATAATTATATTTTTCTAAAATATAAGAATGTAATATAATTATACAAATTTAAGTGTTGAATTTACGGTGTTCACTCCCGTAAATCATTCGATTTTTCTTAAAATAACAACTATTATAAAAACTTGATTTGTCATTTTTAAATTTCATATATGCTTTTTAAACATTAAAAATTGATAATTTAATATTATGTGTTATTAATATCTATATTTAATGTCAACAGTGCAAAAAAATCATAAGTTTCTTTTATATGAAAGTCAATGTAATAACTTATATATTCTGCAAAGCTAACCTCATATTCTCTATTATCTAACTTATAATCATCGTAATCGTTTATCAATAAAGCCAATTGAGTAATACTGTTTGAAAAAGAACATAAATATTTTGAACAATTATTAAGACTCATAAATGAATTATCTAATGTATTTTTCAAATTACTTGCAAAATTATCATCATCAGGTATTGACATATTTATTATGGACGATAGTTTCGAAAAAAATACGTCAGTATAACTTACATGATTATAACCTTCAGGAAATAAACTTTTAAAAAACAGTGCCTTATTACAAAGATAATGTACTAATTCTATATAGTCATTGATTTTTCTTATAAGCAAATCCTTTATTTGTAAGGTCATTGTTCTATCTTGTTTTGTTGTTTCTTCAGCATAAATCAATTCATAACCATATATCATGTGTGAAAATAATCGATTACAGAACCTAATATTTTCACAACACTTGCATTTTACGAATTTAAAAATTAACTCTACCTTTTTTTTATGATTGCTTAAATTAACATGCAAATTTGTTGACGAAGGTAGCTGTGTATTATTCTGTTGTATATTTATATTGTTGTCGATATTATCAAAGATATTATAAACTGTAAATATTTTAGAGTTGTTTCCATGTCCTTGTTTAACTTTTATATCATTTAATTTATGCCATACATCTACATTCGCAAGTAAATTATTAAGAATTTTAATTTTTTCAATTTCTTTGTATATTATTTCCACAAAATTTGACAGTAGTGTTGGAATTAAAATAACGATTAATACAAAACAGTTTAGAAAATTCATATTTAACACAATATAAAGTTTAAATAAATAGTATAAATTTTTATAAATCAAAACTAATGAACACTAACACACAAAACTTGTACTGAGATCTATGTATAGCGTAATGCCATTTTTTAATTGTCTTTTGTTATTTATTTTAAGTAGGAATATGAATGATTTATGAAGCCAACTGTACATTTTTTTATTTATATTTCAATTTATTTAATTAAATTTTAAAAATAATTATTTTAAAATACGTTATTTGTAACAAATCATTCGAATACGTCGGCTTGTTAAACAATGAAGTACTTTAAAAATTTAACAAAAATAAAATTATATAGTGTGAAATTCAAATATTATATTTATTACTACTTAAATTACTATTTACTACTACTTATTAAAATTAGACAATTTCCTCTTACATAGGAGGCGTTCAAAAATTGAAATATTGTATAAAAAATAGAACTTATTTAACTTAACTTTTGAAAATGTTCCGGAAATACTGCGTCCTTTAAACATATGTCAAATTAAAGCTTATGTCATGTACTATAAAATTAAAAAAAAGAATTTGTCCCGACGACCTATCTTTTATGCGCAAATGGCTATTGTATTCAAAAATATGCTATTTATGTGTTATAATCCTGGGTTTTGTATTTTATTTTATTTAAAAATATCTTATAAGGGCAATACACTGACTTTCATGAATATTATATAATTTAATTGACATAGAATAAAGTTCAGTTTTTTTTTTTTTTCCGATCGGCTTGATTGTGGACCGCCCTGGAACTACCATTAGGTATTACTTCAGGGCAGCCCACGCCGTCTTTAAACTCACACCACCACGTTGTGAATCAGCCCGAAATTAATCAAGAGCTGATTCACAACGTGGTGTGGCCTTCCCCGTTAAAGCGAAGGGGGCACAAATAACTCACGAAACAAAAACATAAAACACGAATACCTAAGGCGCCGGCCTAAACCAGCGCCTCAGGTTCTCCTGTGCCGGGCGGCGTGGCTGCCTCTGTCTCAGGCGTTCCGCTTCCTCCTTCTTTTTCAAGATGGATTCGGCGAACGCCTGGACGAGCCTCCACGCCTCCCGAGTCCTCAACATCAGGTCCACCATGGACCCGACTCGAAACGTGGACCCTAGTCGAGACTCCAAAGAGTCCCGTTCCTGGGCCCACGCCTCGCACCGGAAGAGGGTGTGCAAAGCGCTATCAGCCTCTCCCGGGCGATCCGAACAGTGGTCGCACGTCGGCGCGGCTGCTTTACGAATACGGTGTAAGTACTCGTTAAAGCAGCCGTGGCCGGACATCACTTGGGTGAGACGATAAGTCATCTCACCGTGAGTCCGGTCCACCCACCTGTCCAGCCGATCGGGTCCTATGAGGGACCTGGTCCACTCGCCTCTCGTTTCCTCCGAGAGGCGAGTCCGCCACCGGAACATGGTCATCCGCCTGAGCGCCAGCCGGTCCTCGGGTTCGAGGGACCGGTTTCGCTCTCGGCGGAGCTCATGCCCGGCGGCGCGTTCCTCGGCGGGCGGCAATGACGACAGGATACCCGCCGCCACTCCGGACACCGTTCGGTAAGCCGAAACTGTCCGGATCGCCGCCCGCCTTTGCACCCTGAGCAGGGCTTCACGGTTTTTGGACGAATACTCTAGAGTATCCGCTCAAACCGGGGACCCGTACAGGAGAACCGAGTGTACGACGCTGACTAAAAGTCTACGCCGCATCTCTCTCGGCCCTCCCAGATTGGGCATGAGTCCCGCCGAGCAATTCATGACTTTCTGGGCCCGCTAGGCCGCACGAGTAATGTGCGGCCCGAACTTTAGACGTTTGTCTATGACAAGGCCCAGATAAGTCATGGAGTCCTTAAGCGGGATCTCCACCCCCAGCACGGCGAGCCGTGGAGGAGTGAACTTGTACCTGCCCGTGAACAAGACCGCTTCGGTCTTGTCCAGGGCGAGGCTAAGTCCATTCCCTTCCTGCTGGATCCAGGCGGTGACTGCGCTGAGCGCGCAGTTAGCCCGGGATCCAGCCTCCTCGGCCGAGGCGCCTTCCGCCACCACCAGCGTGTCATCCGCGTAGCAAACGACACGCACGTGCGGTGGTAGCGGAACGCGGAACACCGCGTCGTACGCGATATTCCACAGCAGAGGCCCGAGAACTGACCCTTGCGTGACGCCTCCCGTAACAGGTAGGATTCTCGGGCCCGCGGCGCTCTCGTAAGAGATGACNTGAATTGATTACAATTCGTATTTAGTTGAAGATATTACCCTTAAAAAACAAAAAAATATTCCTTATTCAAATAAAAAGTAGCTTAACAAGCTTTTTCCATACAAACAATTATAATCATTAATTTCTAATATTCTTAAAGTATTTATTGTCGAATTAGATTTGATATGATAAAAGTTTTCAACTACAAAGGTAAATAATTTTACTTTGTAATTTATTTATTTTTAGCTTCGATGCGAAGCTGAGAAGGTATTAATTTTACTATGATGTGTTTTTTTTTAATTTTTTAATTTTTTTTTTTGTGTCTGTGAACGCTGAATCTCAGCTATCGCTGGACCGATTTTGATGAACAATATGTCAAAAGATCACAAATCGTATCTAGCCGAAGATATTACCCTCAAAAATTGAAAAAAATTCCCTCGTTCCCCGTAAACGGGGGAAATCCCCCAAAAAATTACAAATTTAAAAATCGCTAATTTTCGATATTTTTTCAATTTTTTTTACTTAAAATTGCCATAACTTTTTTAAAAATGA
>NW_026099576.1:10218134-10219439 GCF_025091365.1 Daktulosphaira vitifoliae | reverse complement strand
ATAGTGTTGGGCGGTTGATAAGAAAGTAGAGCAGAGAATAAGTGTAGCAGAGATGAGAATGCTTAGTTGGATGAGTGGAATAACTAGAGAAGATAGGATAAGGAACGAGCATATAAGAGGAAGTAAAGGTGTTGCGTCAATCGTGGATAAGATGACAGAAAATAGACTTAGATTGTTTAGTCATGTTATGAGGAAAGAAGAATCGAAAGCTGTAAGAACAGTTATAGAAATGAATGTTGAAGGAAGAAGAGATAGAGGAAGACCAAAAAAGAGATGGAGGGATGCTATTGAATGCGATTTGAGGACAGCTGATGTGAGCGTAGAAGATGTGGGAGATCGTGTCAAGTGGAAGCTTAGGATAAGGGTGGCCGACCCCAAGTAGTTGGGATTAAGGCAAAGAAAAAGAAAAATATTACCAGAAATTCCGGTGGCAATTGACATAATATGATTGTTGTTTCGGAATGTACAATTTAGCGTTTAGTTGGGTTTAAATAATATAGCGTCAAATCAATTACCTACTCTATCGCTTGTATATTAATATACACTACACTTAAATGATACAATAAATAAATAAACTCACACATACACACATATGCATGTATAACATTGTGTCTAATGTAAGTATAACATGATAAAAAGTAACCGTAAAATTAAAAAATTGAAAATAAATTTTAGTACTCATTGTAATGTAATATAACTCGAAAAATATTTGTTTAAATGAAAAAATATACAATATATTTTTTGTTTAGAATTGTCTTTTAAAGAACTTTTGTATGAAACTTTTTTTTGTAAGTTAAATATTTATTGAGAAAATTAAAAAAGCTCATATTTTTTAACTTTTGCGAGGCTGTAAAAAAAAAGCTCAGTTCCAATCAATGAGGACTTTTAATATGTCATTATACATATCTTAATTCAACTATTAATAAAACAAAATTTGGTTGGTAATTTTTTTCTGCTATTTCCCAATATTACTCCTTCGATGACTGGCCTATAATCAAAACTACATAAAATTTTTCGGTTGTTATTGTTATGGTCTAAATTCTTGGACTGTGTGGATTATTGACTCGTATATAGCAAATCCGGTCCCCAATTTGTGAGGATGTTCACATTTACCATTAAAAATGGCTGTTTGGGATACTTTAGTTGTTCCAGTATCTTCCCATCTAATTTCTTGTAAGATCACACATTTCATCTTATATTTTTCTACTTCTCTTACTAAATCCAAAGTCGCTCCTGGTTTGTACAAGGTTCTTATGTTCCATGTACCTCATAGTAATTCCTATTACTAGTTTCCTTTTTTTTTCC
>NW_026099576.1:10092080-10216936 GCF_025091365.1 Daktulosphaira vitifoliae | reverse complement strand
TGATAGTGATTTTAATCACTGTCAGATATCATTTACTTGATCCAACTATGCCACGTCACCACTATGCCGCGACCCCCCTGTGCTGGGTTTTTTTTTCTAAATGATAATACAAATGACATAATCTTTAAAATACTGTAATAAATATGTTTGATGGAAGAAAAAATATTAAATAATTATATCGAGTTCGATGGTTATAATTTATTAATTTTATTAGAATACCAACCTCATTTACAATTACCCCTATTCACAATTACCCCTCCTGACCTTATTAATCTTAACATTTTCATTTTTCTCTATTTAATAATGCCAATTTCAAACTTGCAAGTTGAGCTAAAAGTTATGGTAATAAATTCATTTTTGTTCTATTAAAACTTTCACTTTAAAGGACAAAAAAAAGAAGGTTCAACNCTTTCATTTGATATCATTTTTTTGAAAATCTATCGCTTTACCTGCTCATTGGGGGGAATTTAAAATAGTAACTTTTTTACAAAAAATAACTTTTTCTACTTAATTTTTGAAAATGTTCCGGAAATACTGCGTCCTTTAAACATATATAAAATTAAAGCTTATTTTATGTACTATAAAATGAAAAAAAAAAATTTGTCCCGACACTTTATCTTCTGCATGTAAACGGTTGCCGTAGTTAAAAAAACACTATTTTTGTGTTAAAATTTTCGATTTTCAATTTTTAATTTTCAACTTAAAAATGCTATAACTTTTCGAAAAATGCATGTATCAGCACAATTTTTTTTTTTCTAAATACATTATAAGTACATCTTCCATTTGACATACTTTTTATTAAAATTAGACAATTTCCCCTTATATAGGGGGGGTTCAAACTTTGAAACATTGTATAAAAAATAGAACTTTTTCAACTGAACTTTTGAAAATGTTCCGGAAATACTGCATCCTTTAAACATATATCAAATTAAAGCTTATTTTATGTGCTATAAAATAAAAAAAAAATTTGTCCCGACAACCAATCTTCTATGCGCAAATGGCTACCGTATTCAAAAAAATGCTATTTTAACAAATTTTTTTTTTTTAAATTAAACACTATCTACAGATTTGCATCGAAGCGTTTTTTATGATAGTGATTTTAATCACTGTCAGATATCATCTATACTGGACCCAACTATGCCACGACCCCACTGTGCTGGGTTTTTTTTATTTGTATTTCTTTTAAATAAAATATTTGAAAATAATTTATTTTTGTTTTAATAAGAATCGTGATTTTAGATAAACCAAAAAAGTATTTAGCAAAGTAGTAATTTAAAATAATTTATAGTTTTTTAAAAGTGCTTTTTAAAGAAATGCTTAAAGGTTGCATTAAATAGAACTTCAATTAATATTCTAAACAATATAACTTTAATTTTAGCTGTAAGAAAACTGAGAGCAATTATTGCACTTAGTTTTCATTAATTATTAATGGAGTAAGTGGTAAATTATATTTTCTGAATGAGATAATTTTTTTTAGGTCACTTATTTATTTAACCATCAGATATTCTAAGGGAAAAATATATTTTCCTTTTATTTATTTAATTAATAAACAATTTTGTTAACATTTCATTTATTTATAAGTATAATGAAAACACCTCAAGTAATTTGGTAATTAATACAAAAAAATTTAATTAGTTACTTATAATTTAACACCCCATAAATAAAAAAATAAATTACATTTACTTTGGGAAACAAATATGCAAAAAGTTCAATGCTTTACTACAATTTATGATTTAAATTGGTAAATTTCATGTCTCAACAAATACATATAATACATATAAATACATGAGAATACATAGTATATTTTTGACAATGAAAATTATGAGTAATAAGCCCTAGCTCGTGTTAGCTTTTATTATTCGTATCTAACTTACAGCACACTCATACTAAAGAAGTAAATATTTTTTAAAAGAACATTAAAATGCATTCATTTTAGAAATTGAAATATGAAAATTTAACTATAAATTATTCTTTACAAATAGAAAAGTTATACATTAAGAAATTATGTGCTGATAAACAATAACATTTAATAATTATAGTTATAACTACTAACAGTTATAATAAAAAGCACTAATTTTATAAAAAAAAAATAATTGTAAATCATTATTAAATCTTTAGTTTTTAATTAACTTAAAGAGCTAAATTTGAAATGAATACTTTAAAATTTTATTTGTTTCATTCCCTCATCCCAATCCAATTGTCAAGATATTAATTCATTAATAGCCAATTTTTTTTCATTTTCTTGTCCACACAATTTCTCTATTGAACTGGCAAATTCTAAGTTAAGCCAATCTTTAGACAAGTTGTCTAAATGATTGTCAAAGTCTATTAAATTGGTATACAATTGCTGCTGAAGCACCGCTGATGCAGCTTCTAAAGTTCCATTATCAACTTGTCCACTAATTTTTAAATAATTAAGTAATATATAAGTTACATAATAATTTTTTTTAAATAATATGCCAGAACTTTATTTAAAACACACATACTTATGACGTTTCCATTTCCCCTCTTCTTGTCTGTGTACAATAAGAGCACTTTCTTTCTGATTTATTCCAATCAATCTATTATTAATCTAATAAACAATATTTCTAAGTAAATTTTAAACTAATAAATTTAATGTTGATTAGTTATATTGATTTTTAGATATGAAACTAAGAAATTAATAAAAACCAATACCAAATTATTAGGTGGCCTACTTAGTTCAAACAGCAATGCATTGTACCTTGGTTTGTTTTCATTGCATTAAGCTTTATGGAATTCCCATTCTCTTTACAAAAGCATAGCTTTTCAAAGAGAAAGTTAAAGATAAAATCAATAATAATAATAAACAATCGTTATAACAAGATAAAAATTTAAAACTACATCTATACATATGTATAGTACAATAAAATTTTTAGAAAGCTAAATTTAATTTAGGTTTGTTTAAAATATTCATAAAATAATTTGTAAAAATTTTTTGAAGGAGGTTGAAACTTATAATTTAAGTGTTCTGAGCAATACATTATAACAATTCAAGAGTGTCACAATTATGCAGATGATAAGAAAGAAAGATATAAATATGCATTTATTTCAATATTAATCCTTAAAACTTACAACAACTAAACAGACACCTGATTCATATTCGGCTATTTTATCAATTATTTTATGAGCTGGCTTATCATGACTGAAAAACAACAAAAAAAATAAGCATATATATAGTAGTTATTAATAAGTAAAGTATGATTTATACCTCAAGTCATCTAGAGTTTCATTGGCTAAATAATATCCAGCAATATACATATTACATGAACTGGCTATTTGATCAATTTGTGTAAGTGCTATTTCAGACATGGGCGATACATGTAGGCATTGATGAAACAGAGGAACTGAATCAACAATAATCAAATTGTCACCTTTATTTGAGGATTCGGCAATTAGTAAACCATTTACTTCACAATGTGGATATTTAGCAGCATGCCCAACAATTTTACAATATGCCAATGTTGAAAACGAAACTTTTGACATTGTGAATATTATTATAGTAAAAACAATTTTAATTTAAATAAGAATTAACTAATAAATGTTAATGAATATGTTAATCGATATTACTTTGAGTAAAAATAAATAATTTTACATTGATTACAAGTTGAAATAAAACTTGTGTTATCAATTAGACTGATAAAATCTGAATATATATTTATGTAATGATGATGTCGTGTTATCTTATTTTGTAGATTTGAATCACTTATCTATAGTAACACATGTGTCAATTTGTAAAAATACAGTTTATAATATTTTTTTATTTTTAAAGTTAACAATAAGTTTTGCAAATATGGAAACCGTAATCTAATTATTATGTATTTTATATATAATTTTTTAATTTGAAAATAGTATATAGTTTTGTATTTTAACTATTTTTATGAAATTGTTGTATAATTTGTATTTTATTTATTAAAACCGACAATGAAATCAGCAGTTTTTAAAATCTTAAATAAAAATATCAAGTGAATCATAAAAGTATAGAAAAGAAAATCATAATTAGTATAAATTTTAACTCATTTTATCGAGTATGGATACATTTGACATAAATTATAATACAAGCAAAAATTACTGGTCTAATACTCCAGCATCATTAGATGGCATGCTTGGAGGATTTGCAAAACTTACTATTCCAGATATTAAAGAGTCTAATGTATTTCTTAAAAATTTGTTTAAAATGAAAAATGGACCGTCAAACCTGAGAGCACTTGATTGTGGTGCAGGTATAGGAAGGATATCAAAACAACTACTAACTAAACACTTCACATATGTTGATTTATTGGAACAAGATAAAAAATTTGTTGAAAAAGCTCAAATTATTCTACAAGGAACAAATGTAGTCAACTTTTATTGTGCTAGTTAATATTATTTAATTTAAAAAATATGCTTGCTCTGTTTAAAAAGTACTAAACATCAATTATTTTAGGTCTTCAAGATTTTTCACCTAATAACAATATTAAATATGATGTCATTTGGATTCAATGGGTTCTTGGATATATTACTAATGAGGATTTGATTAAATTTTTAAAAAAATGTTGGTAAGATTAATAACAAATTTTTATAATAATAATTATTTTTTTATTATTAATATTATTTTTGTAATATATTGTTCTAAGTAATGTTTTTTTTTAATTGCAGCATGCTTCTTAACAAAAATGGTGTTATTGTGATTAAAGAGAATATTTCATCATCTGAAGAAGGTGATGTTGATGCAATTGATAGTTCCGTAACAAGAAGTATTGATAGCTTTTGTAATATTTACCAAGAAGCTAATTTGAAGTGTATTACTAGAAAAACACAACAAAATTTTCCTAAGGGAATGTATAAAGTTGAAACATTTGCGTTGCAACCAATTATTAAATAAAAACATTTGTACATGTCTAACACTTGTTGTTTAATTTTTTTTTTAATATGGTTTATGAGTAACAATTCTATTGATATAAACAATATCTTTTCTAATGTAATAATGATTATTGATTCTACTAAATTCAGACAAAATCTAACTAGATTAATCCTATTAAATAAATTGTCATATAAATAGAAGAACATATAACTTTTGGGTAGTCGATTTTTCTTCAACTTTATAAAAAAGAATATTTAAGTAGTTCAATTATATACCTATCTCTAATTTCACAGTTATATCAATACAACAATTATTAGTATATTTTGTGTTTCTGATTTTACTCTGAATGTTTATTTTTTAGCTTTTCATCATAGTACATTATTTTATGTCTTTTACGTGTACAGTATAATCCTACAATTTTTATTAGGTTTATAGATTTTTTGATTTACATTCTAGTAAATTATCTGAAATGTAATATAAAAATTTATTGTAGGATTAAAATATAAATAATATTGATTTAAAATATTTTCAATATTATTTTTTATTTAAAGAATGTTTATTTTAAAAGTATGACTTTAGAAAATAAAATACATTTCATTGTGTTGATAGTCATTTTATTACCAAACTGTAGATGTGTCAAATAAGTTTAAAATTAATTGTAAATATAATTAACTTATTTAAATGTGTATTTGAGTCCAAAACCAACACTATGAAGTTTTACTAGTTAAAGGTTCTTTTTCCCCAAGTTACTTTAATTTCTAAACAACAATTATTTTAGTATTTATTCCTATCACTTGAAACATTAAGTAATATTTAATATTATACTAATAATTTTGCTAAAAACTTAATTAAAATAACTATTTAATCTCCTAATTAAATATAATTTTGTGAAATTCTGATCATAAGTATATTACAGTACGTAAAAAAAAAACATTTTTGTCCTATAGGGAATGATCCTTCACTCTCGCTTCTTAATTATTATACATTTTTTTAATGATCAGAAATTAACATTTATTTCTAACAACAATTAAAACAAAATTTATAAACTGTTAAAATCCCAAGCCATGGTTATTACCTGTAGTACAACACCATAATTTTGTTTTTCAAAATTATAAAAATTTTAATAATAATTAAAAAAATTATTGTTTGGAAAGTCAGAATTTTAATTTTAATTTGACTATTTTAATTATTCTTTGTTTACATCTAACATAAAATGAAAACATTTTAAAATATTAAAGAAAAATAAAACAACTGATCAAAATCTGGTTTTTTTTTTTTATTAAGATGTTAACAAAAATTAAGCCTTTACAGCATACATTCTGGGGGGGAATTTATTCTTCTTCTTAATTTCCTTTAGGGTTTTAATGCTGCGTTCTTTCTTATTTAAGGCACGTCTCTTAGCTCGAGTAAGTTTTGGCCTCAAGTCCAAAGGTTTATACTTACGGTTCTACAAAAATAAAATAAGTATTAAAATTATAAATTTATACTTAACAATAAATAAAAATAAATAAAATCATTCTACAATCATAGTACTATAATGCTATTTGTTCACTAGATCTCTAATAACAAAATAAATTTTATTGAAAACTATTTCTCTCAGCGTTTACTTCGTAAATACTATTATAAGAAGTTACAATTGTATTAAATGTAAAAAATTATAAAAAATAATAATTTCTTGAAATTATTAAAGAAATATGTTGATAATTTAATATTACAAATTCAGGTTTGCAAAAATTAAAACTTTTCAATTAAACCTATAATATTTGGGAAAAACATATAATATATATTATATATCGTTTTTTTTTAACAAATTCAATTCCATATTTGATTAAAATAGATTAATGATAAAAAAAATTATAGTAAAACCACCAATGTGTATAGTTGATACATTATACTCTAAAAATATCCAGAAGTTGAGCATTATATTCTGAATGAATAATTTTGAAGTATTGAATTAAAGGAGATATTTTCAAAATTGAAGATAAACTTATAGAAATAATGTAATAGTTTTTTTGAATACAGCATACACTACCTTGAAAATTTTCCGTAAAGCTTCCTTTTGTTTTTGATGGATCACAACATAACAACGTAATATAGCTTTACGCACAACACGACTAAAAACATAATTAACATTCAAATTAAAAATAAATAACACTCTATTTTTTTAGAATATAAAAATGTATAATACATTTTAAATATCGAATATCATATATAATTTTTTTTTTTTATTATAGAAGGAATATAGAAGAATTTCATTTGAAACAATTAGAGAAGTATTCAATGATAAATAAGATTGTTAATTTTAAAAATGCTTGCAACAAATTAGCACTTAGAAATTTATTATCATTCTAGACTTGTAAAATAAATAAAACCACTTAAATACATAATACATGTTATGTGAAATACAACACAAAAACTTATAAGGAAAAAGTTCAAAGAATAAATCGAAAATCTGATTAGAGAATATGTTTAAAGAACATCATGTGAAGAGATAAAATGTTTGTAATATTTAATTAATTAATATATATAGGTATAAATAAATTTTGAAACAATACTGCATAATCAAGACAACAATAAAAAACAGAATCAACACTAATACATAAGTATTTATTAATGCATACCAAAAATGGAGGCCATAAGATAAAATTTGTTACAATTGTTTAACAGTATTAAGAATAACTTTGTGCAATACTTACATCCGCGAAAGTTTGGATGCTGTACCACCAGTAACTTTAGACACTCTTAAATTAGCTAATTCCTGTTTCAACTCTTCGAGTTGCTTCAACAAGGAATCTTTGTCTTTGAGACGTAAATCTGAGCACTTGACTTTAGTCTATAAAATCAAACAAGTAAAATTAAAAAGTCATTAATAATAAACAAACCAAGAATAAATAAATAAATACTGTACTAAGTTATTATTTTATAAAAATACTAAATAAATATATAAAGTTAATTACAAGATTGAATTGGATTAAACTTACCATTTTCACAGTTTGTTAAAGAAATTCGTCAATTACCCGATAGGTACGAAATGGACATTTAAAGACGATCGTGTTTACATCATACAATCATTCTAACCCTAAATATATTTTCATGTATCATATTATACCATGGTTGTGTTTCGAAATTTGGTTATTTTATATAGCATGGAAGAAAAATAACGATTGGTAAAATATTCAGTTATCTTATTGATAATAATAATTAGTAATAATAACATAACTTTAATTGTAGTGTCGGTGTCTTGTTGTAGATGAAATTCCTTTTTTAATTAGATATAAAATATAAAAAATCGTTTAAATTTTATAAATTATTATATTATTGTAGTACATATAATGTATTAGGTTTAACAATATAAAGTAATTTTTTTTTTTTGATTACACATAACCAAAAAAATTCTTTTTTGATCATTAAAGATATTTTTTAGCTTATATTTTTAACTCCTACTCTAATGTAATCTTTACTTAATTATAGGCTAATATTTTAGCCAATTACGTGAGTTAAATGGATATTGGGTTGACTGAAGCAATGAAAAATATGGTTCCTAAAGGACTGCCTGCTGATATCAATTCAGCATACAGTGGTTATGTGACTGAGAAATTATACATGTTGTTGCAACTCTATTTGCAGAATAAAGGATGGAACAGTATTGAATTGTTAAAAATATTTTCAGAGATGAAAGATTCATCTGTACTACCTAGTGCTTCCTACTTGCAGTATGTTTTATTTATATATTAACATCTCCTTATATTATGTCATATGATTTTTTTTTTATGTCATTCTTATAAAATATATCACATTATTAAAAAATGCATGGTAAAATTATATTAATGAAAGTTTAAAATATTTAATTTTTAAGTTGTTTAAGTTATATGGTTTTTATTAGTAAATTTATTATTACCATATTATGAATAACCTTAAAAATTATTTCTTTGTATCAAGTAGCTTTTTAGTTATGATACTTCATCTCATTCTAAAATTGTCTAAGTAAAAAAAAATATAATGATAAAACAACATGTATAATCATGTCATAGGATATCTTTATCAACGTAAAGTTTAAGTTTAGATTCAATATGATATCTCAATAATAAATATATTATTTTACTGAATTATGAAATAAATCTAATCTAAATTACGATTTAATCAGTTTGAGCAGTCTTAAAGTGATAAGACTTTTATATTTTAAATTAATATTATTACAAATCTAATACTTTCCAAAACTATATCACTTTAGGTATAAGGATAACCATTTAAGAAGTCTTTTAGAAAATTGATGACCAGATAATTAAGCCTCATAATTCTTAAGCATGTTATTTACATGTCATCAAACTTATAGAATAGGAAAGTTAAAAAAAAAACTTGAAATATGATTTATTTTTATTATTTATTTACTGTTTTTTTTATTACTTTTTCATTTAAATAAATTGAAGTTTTAATCTATTTTCAGAATGATGGCATCAAGAGTTTCATTGGACAGCCAAGCAAGATTAATTCTTAGAGAAAATGGTAAAATCATCTTGCCTTATGAACACTTTGCTAATGCAGTGATGTTAAAGCATATGAATGGACCACATGGATTACATCTGGGTGTCGAAGGAACAGTTAGAGCGGTAGTTGTTTAATAAGAATATTTTTACTTAAATTTTGCTTTTTTTTTAATGTTTATAGTAATCAATTTTATTTGTTCTTTATATAACTAATAAGAACATTTGTATTGCTTGATTGAAAAGTCCTAGTTTTTATATGTGTTACTATAATATTAGTATAACCACTGTAAGTTAAAAATAAAAACTTGTGCACTTATCTAAAAAATGCATTTACAATAATTCCACTTCATCCTAAGTGATTAAATATTTATTAGGTCTATTCTTTACTTCTTATAAGGGTAATTAATTATTTTTTTTAAATGGCAACATTCCTATTAGGGACACATCTAGAAATTTTTCAAAGGGTACAGACAAAATTTTAGCTTCGATGCGAAGCTGAGAAGGTATTAATTTTACTATGATGTATTTTTTTTTTTTGTGTCTGTTACCACTTTTTCTCAGCTCTCACCGAACTGATTTCTTTCAATGATACGTCAAAAGATCACAAATCGTATCAAGTCGAAGAAATTATCCTTAAAAATTCAACAAACTTCCCTCGTTCCCCATAAATGGGGGAAACCTCCAAAAAAATTTAAAAATCACTAATTTTCGAAATTTATTCAATTCTTTTTACTTAAAACTGCCATAACTTTTTCAAAAATGAACAAATAAATATAATTTTTTTTTTATAGATGCTTGATGTCTTTACCTATCATTTGGTATATTTTTTTTATAAATTTAACCCTTTACCAGCTCACAGGGGAGGATTCAAAATGACAACTTTTTCACAAAAAATTAACTTTTGAAAGTGTTCCGGAAATACTGACACTTTTATATATATCTTAAATTAAAGCTTATGTAATATACTTTAATATTAAAAAAAAAAATGTTGGACTTTATTTTGTCTTCACCTTGTAAATGGCTATCAAATGCTATTTTTGTGTGAAAATTCTCGATTTTATATTTTACATTTTTAACTTTAAAATGTTATAACTTTTTGAAAAATGTATGGATCAACACAATTTTTTTATGAAAAATAATATTTTTAATTATCTCTTTTTCATTCGATATACTTTATCTTAATCAGGATATTATTAAGGAACTAGCAGATCATGTAGCTTTAGGAATAATCCACCAATTTTTTAGAATTAAACACTATCTAAAGATTTGCATCGAAGCGTTTTTTTTTTTTTATAGTGATTTTAATCACTGTCAGATATTATACTTGATCCAACTATGTCATGTCACCACTGTGCCACGACCCCCCTGTACTGGGTTTTTTAAATGTCTATATTAATTTTTTTTGTCAATTTTATCATCCAAAACCCTTTTTATCCTTTTATTTTAAAATGACAATGGTTAAAAGGAAAGTGTTTGCATCTATATCCTATTCCTGGATCTGTCATTGATACTTAGTTAACTAATTTATGTAATAAAAAATAATCTAACTAAAATTATTTTTATAATTATGCATTTTTCTTAAGTGCTACTGCTCCCATCCTGATGTAATAATATTTATAATTCTTGAAATACTGGTTTGAAAGTTGTTATCGACCAGTTATTTGCTTAGTTAGATAATTTTTTTATTATAAAAGTTAGTTAAATATATGTTGCCATTTAAAAAAATTAAGTTGGTTCTCTAATAAGAAACAAGATATGGACATAAAAAGTATTTAACCATTAAAAATTCAAGAAATGAATACTACTAAAATGAGCCAAAAAAAAAAAGTTATTAATTTAGAATTATATATATATATAAATCTCCAAGTAAATAAAAATAGTTTTGGTAAAAATAATTTTAGTAGTGTTGCTGTTCATATTTTTCTATGTTTTCGTAAAGGTTATGGATTCGTATACTATTGGTAGGGACAATTTTGGGATGGAAAAAGAATTTATTATTGAAGTAGTTCAAAATTGTCCAAATCCAGCATGTCGTTATTATAAAAATCAATTAGACTTATCTCAACATTCTAAACAGCCAAACTATATCAGTTCTTCAAGCTCTGGTAACCAATTTATTATTTTTAGTACTACTGGTTTTAAGTAACAATAAAGCTTTTTATTGTACATTAATTTCTTTAATAGTTATAATTTATTTTACAAATTTATAGGTGTCAATATACCTGTTGGTAGAGAAAGTCCCAATATTCCTATGAGTCAAATCATAAATCATAGTATGTCTTCTAGCAATGCTCCTCAATCACAACATATAGCACCAGTTGATCTAACTGGATCGTCTCATCAGAGTGACATGCAAAATGCAATGCCTATAAATATACCTCAAGCTTCAAAAACAGTTAGTGTTAGACAAGCTCAACATAATAAATTGGCAGATTTTTTAAAAGCTAACTTAGAAAATTTAGATAATAAAGATCTATTAGCTGCTCATGATACTAATTGGCCCGATGTGTCTGAAAACCGTAAAGGTCATTTAGATGGTATGTTTTCAATAATAAAATTTTTTAAATATATTCTTTTACACCATTAAGATGTTATAAATTTTTTTTTTAGCTGGACAAGAAAAAATAATTAGAGCATTTTCAGAAATAATGAAGAATATGGGAAGAATGAAAGCTTGTGTTAGACCATCTATGTGTAAGCCTTATGGAAAACAATCAGAATCTTTACAAAAAAGTAATCTTATTAATAGCATAAATGGTATACTAAAAATGTTAAGTTTATTGAAAGTCTAATGAATTGTACTTTTTAAAAACTATTTCAAAATAAATAAATTTTGTATTCATGAAAATCTATTTTTAGTAGCTCTTTTACTTTTAATTTAAAATTAAAAAGTTTTTATTGTTGTTAGTATTGAATTAATAAAATTTAAAATAAAATTAATATATATAATTCACAGTGATAGAGCTTTCTTACTGTTCTGTTTTTACATTTTCCTACTTTAATATGTTTTTATTTAGATGTTATTATTTTATAAAAGCCTAGATTTACTACATTCATTTATAAAATTTAAACTTCTTTTTAGTTAAAGAAAGCATTAAATACATGATATAACAAAATGTTAGTTCTTAAAGGAATACAATCAGAATAATTTAAGTAAAATATTTATTTTTAGCATTGGTTGATACAATTCAGCTTGTACAGTCACTTCGATCCTATCTTCCTCCACCACATATCGCAGTTAGTAGTTGGAAGAATGAAGATAAACACGGGTATTTTTTACTTTTATTCAATATAACTTAATTTAAAACTTTTATTAGTAATATTACGAACCCATATTTTTGCTTTTCAAACTGAAATTGAGCCGAAATTTTAATTTTTAAGTCGAATAAGACTTAAAATATCAAATTGTTTAAAAATTAAACAAATAAAATTTAAAATTAAAATATTTAAATAATCCAAATATTTAAATCAATATTAATTTTACTCATTTTGTGGCAATATATTTTTTATATCATTCAGTAATTTTTTTATTTTGATTTATTGATTCAAATGTTTAACTGATTTTCAAAAAAAAAGTTTGGTTCCATTTTTTTTTTCAATTTTGGAAGTGTAATGAACACCACGAGTTTGGTTCATAAATTGAATAGTTCAAATATTACTAATATTTATTTGTTATTATTTTTTACATATAGTATGCGAAAAAATGTGTTGGACAATTCAAATCAAACTATTTCAGCACCTAACTTTAAAGATCTCTGTGATGCAATGACTCGCAATAAGCAAAACTAAGTTTCTTTTGACTATCCTTTAAATAAATCTTTAATTTAAATCATATTTGTAATAACTCTTTAAAAATTCAAAATAATTGTCTAGTCAAAATCCAACTTTATTATTAGGTAGATACTTTGTATTTTAAGGATATTACAACTTATTAAATTATTTAGGTAATTTATTTTTACTTTTTATTCAATTTCTTCGATTTCAATCTATTTTCTTTAAATAATACGCGTTTTATTTTTCATTTGTTCTCTATTTTTATATTCACATGAACATTACATTTATTAAATAACTAAATATTTAAAACAGACAAATTTATTAAAATGTTAAACCATAATAAACAATCATCATTTTAATATAAAAATTATGTCTATTATAAATTTTAATAATTAAAATTTTTTTACTTTTTAAAAGTATAATATATTCAGAAAAGCTATTTACTATTAAATTTTGGGTAGATATTATATTTTGCTGCAGTTAAAATATAATTATATATAAGATGTATATAATTTTTATTCAATGTAAATCTACATTAATTTGTAAAAAACTAATTTAAAAGTTTTACTTTTGACACATTTCAATTTTATTTGGTTTACATCAATAATAACCAATAATTCCTTTTATAGAAACCTATTGTTACACATTTTTAGTAAATGATGATGATTTATTAATTATAAATGATTGGGATTTATTATGTATTAAATTAAACTATTATTTCTATTATTTTATAAATGTTTGAGTGCATGGTGTTCTAGTTTACTTTAATAATAATTAATACTTTAATAGTATTTACTAGGTCTTAAAAAATATGTTAAAAAAATTATGGTTTTTATAGCAACTAAATTTAATTTAGCCATTTTTAATTGATAAGTATCCTGAGATAATTAAATAAAAATATTATTAACTTTGGTGACATAATATATAAAGATTAATAAATTAATTGTACGCACAACTTTGCTCAAGATCATTCATAAAATTTAATAAATTTGCTGCCTTTTTGTAAAATGTAAATTGTAATAAAAAAAATACATGAAATAATTATAGATTTCAAAAAGTTAAGCATAATTATTAATTATTGAAATTTGAATATCATACAATTTGTTTTTATTATGATATTAAATTAAAAAAATAATGAACATACTTTTGCTAAGTGTGACTGTGAAACAGTAATTATAATCTTTAAAAATTCTAACATTGTGCTAGTCAAAATGTCTATAATTAATTGATTAAATAAAATTAATTATCAGTTTTTTGAAATATAACTATACTTTGTCTGTATGTTAAATATATTTCAAGTAATAAAAATCATAATAATAATATTATGTGTTTTCGACTTTTAAGAAACATCCAACTATTTTCTAACTTAAGTTTTAAAAATTAATAATTTTAAATTTCTTATAGAATCATAGAAACATTATAAATACAATATTCAATACTTTTTGAGAATTAAATATGATCTTTGTTATTCTCTTTAAAATCAAGCATTATTTTCAATAAAAGAAATATCTCTTGTTAAACAAGATTGTTTTAATATACTTGCTATAACTAAAGTAATTGTTCGAAGGAATTGAAATATAATTGAAAATAATAAAAATATTGATTTAAAATATTACATACATTTAAAATGTATACATTTATAAGAAAAGTGATTCTATATTTAGTTACACCAAAATATGTAATTTATTTATGCTCTATTATATATTATGTAATAGTTTGTTTAAAGTAATGATTTAAAATACTTTTTAGTATTTATAATATTTTTTTTTTAAATACATTAAATATACTTGTATCAAATAACTGTTCATTTAATTTTGTGTAAAATTGTTACCAGCAGCATTGCTAGACTGGGTTGTGCTTCTTTAGATTTTATACATGAAATAATTTTACTAAAGTCTAATTAGCTCGCTTTAGTAATTGGGCTTCCGACAGTCTAGTAGCACACAATAGTAATAATTGTAATAAATGTCTTTAAAACACATTTAAACAAATTAATTTAATTATTGTCTTCTCAAAATATTATATATCTGTGATTTTAATTAATTATTCTTATGTATAACATAATTAACTGAGTATTTTTTTTAATTATCATTTTCAATAACAAAATTTTAACTTTAAAACATTGAATCACTTGTTAATAAACAGTAATTTATTATTAGAATTTTACATCATATTTTGTAAGAATTTTTCTATAAAATATATGTTTACTATGTAGATTTTAATATATAAATAAAATAATTTATAAACTCAAAATAATTTAATTGTTTTTGTGAAACATACAGGAAATTACATATCTAGTAAGTTCAATACTGGAATGTTATTATTTTATTTATACTGACAGTATAAAAACGGCATCATGTAGCCAATAATAATCTTGATTTAAATCCCCTTCACATAAGTATGGTAATTTAGTCCAACAAAGAACATTGAAACCTGATGGTTCAAACACGTTTGCTATTGTAGATGACACTTGTTCTTCAAAAGTCTCGCCTGTGATTGGCAATTTTTCGTCGGGAACAGCACTTTCTAAATAAGATGTGAAAAGAATAATCAAAATATTAAGTATAATATTGTATTTAATGTTCACTAACTAAATTCATCATATGGTTTGTATGGTAGAACCAAAGCAATTATTACTCTACCATTGGATTTGAGAGATTTTTTGATGTTATTGAGCAAATTAATTGGTTCGCTACATCGGTCAAGCAAGTTTAAACAAGACACAATATCAAACTTTTCTTTATGATTCCACCATGTCTCAGTATTAAGTAATCTAAAAAAATAGTTATTTAATAGATACAGGCAAATAGTAAATACACATAAGGTATTTATTTATTTATAATAATTTATTTTTGGGGAAATTTATAATTTAACCATATTACAGACATTTATTTTTGCTTATCACTTTTTAAACTAAAATATAAACCAAGAAAAAATTCATTTAAATCTGAAATTTGGTCCCATAAATGATTTCGTTTGAGATAATTTCTTCCCAGACCAACCATAAAATAATTTTCATATTTTTTAAAGTATAATTTCAAAATTAGCAGAGGTCAAAAAATTGTTATTTTAAAACTAATAAGCAGTGTCGTCATTTGTGAATCACGTAGTTAAAATTTAATGTTATCAATTCGGCTCTAAGGTATAGCTTATCTAACCTCATTCTCACAAGTTTTAAATAAGAGATAAGAAATTCCCCCACCCTACATAATATCTATGCATACCAAAAAAAAAAATTTTTAATGACGCTCACGTTTGTAAGTATAGATAGAAAAAATTACCTAAAACCTTTTTGGGATAAAATTCTGATCATTGGTCCAGATTTTTCTGTTACATACACATGATTAACGAATGGTGTGTATTTTTCAGTGGTTGCACCATCCCCTGCTCCTAAATCCACTAAAGAGGAACCACTGGCAAAATATGTAATATTAAGTAATTTCCTTATTTGTTCTAATGAAAAAACGAACATTGAACCTCTTCTTAATAATCTAAAACAACAATTTAATTAAATAATTAAGTTATAATATACATTTTTTTTACTTAAATAAAATACTCTCAATACTATTTAATATATATAGAAGTGTTATCAATAAAACCATGTTTTGTAATGTATCTACTGTTATTTTTTGTATAAATATTAATT
The DNA here is from genome assembly GCF_025091365.1 of Daktulosphaira vitifoliae. Classification (NCBI taxonomy): domain Eukaryota; kingdom Metazoa; phylum Arthropoda; class Insecta; order Hemiptera; family Phylloxeridae; genus Daktulosphaira; species Daktulosphaira vitifoliae. Next base: position 10,200,171 of record NW_026099576.1, on the reverse strand, counting down.
TGAATTATAATTTACTTATATTACTTAAGGTAAAATTTCTAAATATGTACTTTTATTTTTGTAATTTACTAGTAAAGTTAAATCTGTGGAATTAGAGGATTTAACCACTGATACACTATATCAAATTACGATGACGATCCATATGCTTTACATTTTTAACATATGTGATTTAACGTCATTTTTCTCTAAAAGTAATGTTTTATTATTAATTGTCACTTCTTATAAAAACAGTTTCGTAAAAACAGTTAAAGAGTCTTTTATGATTGTGTTTATAAAGCTTCGCGTATTAACAAAAATAAATTGATATTGATAAGCGATTATTGAGGACTGAAAAACTAACAAAAACCAAACCTTATGTGGTGATGTACTTGATGCAATGTATACAAATAAATCATTAATTTGTTTGAAGAATATTACTCCTCTCATAAATGTAGATATTTAAGGATTCTATATGTTAAATAGTTTTGCTCAGCAGCGTACTTAAATGAGGGTTACTAAATTTACAAAGTATACATGTGTGACATGTGTAAAAATTGATTCAACATAAATCCTAACTGAATTCACTCTCAATGAGTTTCAAAATACGTTACCGATTTTACTAAGTCAATGTAACTGACCTATACCCAGTGTATTTTTTACATGTAAGGTAGGGCAGGTAAGTGTTAAAAGTTTGCTTAAGGCGTGGAGTGTCGGTTGTAAAAAAAGGATCTCGATATTGATATGTACGTTGTACAAAAAATGTGTGATTGTTTTGTTCAGATTTGGAAGGAGTCAAGTGGTCCGTCGTTTTCAGATTTCCATATCCGGCCGATTAGTCGACGGAAGTAAAGAAAAAATATCCGATGGCGGGGAAATGAAGATAAGGAGAGGGGTTACCACAGTCGTGCTAACGAGAGATCGATCGGATTTCCTTCTCCGGACGAACGAGACAAGGAAAGCAATGGTGGCGGTAGCGGGTTGAGGAAACGACGAGGGTGTTGTGTGTACATAATATAGGTAAGAGTTGAGTAGAAAGAAGGAAGAAAGACTACGACGAAAAAGAATAATATTGTTCTTTCTGACGATGCTGTGTATGTGTGGGTGTTTTTTTTTCTGCCTCTCTCTGGGTTCGTTATTTTGCATCGCATTTCCATATTAGTGGAGCGAATGTAAGGGAAATAAATTACGAACTCTGTCTCGTTCTATTCACAGGATGGTAGAAACGCGGTAGGGGAAGACAAAAAAGGCGCTAAGAAAAAAAAGGTCGCGTTTATCCGCGGAGACTTCTCTTTTCGTCGTAATCGCTTACCCTCACCCCGTTGTCTCTCAGTTAGGCAACTTCAGAATTCGAGGAAACGAAGTGACGGCGAATGAGCTTCGCCTTACAAAAGAAACAAATAACGACAACGGTTCAAATGCCTGCAATTGCCAATCACGATTGAATATTCCTTCGAAAAGATTCACAAACGCCGAGGCAATGTGCTATGGAAATGTTTTTCCGAAGGAATAGCCTTTCAATTTACGTTCTCGAACACCAATAACTTCGTTAAAATTTAAATATGATATGTAAACATATCCGAATAATTGCTACGTTAATTATAATTAATATAATATAATTATAATATATTATAAATATAATTATAATATATTATAAATATAATTATATTTATGGTCGATTAATTATTTACAGAAGCAGGTTAATTAACAACTCATCAAGATATAATTCTATTCCTGAATTGAGCTGAAAGAAAATTAAATAATAATAAAAAAAAAACATTGTTTTTGAAAATTGGTTTATAAATTTATTAAAAGTGTTCTTAATTATTAGCTAGTTTAAATAAACTACCTTAAGCCCGCTTTGTTATAACATAGATAGATTTTTTTTTTTAAATAAAATGCGTTAATGAAAAAGAAAAAATGCGATTGAAGAGTTATAAACTTTTTAGCGCGCTCTGTTCAACGGTTAATGATGGATAGTAGACGTTTTCTAAAAATACCATTTACATTTTATGCAAAGATAATGTTTCTGCGTTCTATATCGTCTTAATTAAGTCGTCGTTAACGCGCGTGCGCAACGTCTGCGCGTACTTTGGCGGCATGAAAAGTAATTAGCATAAACTGCAGTGTATAGCAGTTAGTAACTTCTCCCAACCGAGTAATATAATAGACGTATAGATTATTTTAATGCAACAATGCACTGTCCATTGAGTGTTTTGTTTCTTTTTGCACGGCGTAACACACATAATCCAACTGCCTGCGATACTTATATGGAGTAAAATACGGCTGGCTGTCGAGCAATGGGCGATAATAAGGGTAAACGTCGCCGGCTGTCGAGTACATTGTGTTGTTACTATTGTGTTGGTCTAGTACTCTTCTTCGGATGTTCGCTATCCTTACCGCGGACACACGCAAGTCGCCAATAGTTTGTCTGCCTACGTTACCCGTATAATTAAACTCTACACGACAAAAGAAGATTCCACGAGACAAAAAGAATTAATAGAGTTTTCCAGTGCCAGGTCATTCAAACATACATCCCAGAAAATATATTGATACCAATACAGTTAATTAGATCGTCGAATTGACAAATAAGGCGATCTCTGAAAACCATAACATTAGTGTCGTCAATAAACATTTGTAGAAGTTAATAGTTATGAATTTATAATAAGTTGTCAACAGGAAAATGTTAAAAAGAGAAAATAAATTGATTTTTTATCACATGATGATCACGAATCAAAAATGTTGAAAATATTTCACGAGACAAAAAAATAACAAAACATTATACTAAATTTTAGATAACTGTAATGACACTTGGTTAAATTTACCTTACTCACATTGATTATAAATTAACGAAAATTCTCTTAAACGCGACTAAAGTTTAAATCAATAATTACCAGCCCAAACCAGTTGTCTGATCCAGATAGTTTTATTAAAAGGGTAATTTACCTGCGCAAAAACTTCAAAGCTTTTAGTATAATTATAAATCTGCCACAATATTACGGTATTTTACTAAGTATAAACTCGTACGTGCCATTTGTTTTTGACGACGACACTGCTAAATATTAAAATAAATTGCACAAAGAGTCAAGTCAAAGCTTAAATTAATCAGATTTTTTGAACTATAAAAATAAAAATCTTGGCATTGAACAGACAGACTATATTATGGTGTTATTTATTATTTAGTTATTTGATCATTTCTTATAATCTATGCTTGTATTAAAGAGGGCGGAAAATTAACATAGCCCAGCATAAAAAAATCGAATTCACGTTTACCTACGCACTGAGGCACACGCGTCAACAACTGAGCTAATTAAGCCGCCTAATTTTAATTAGTTTTTAATAATAAGCAAACCGTTTAAACCACATACGTCTATCTCTTGGCATAAGTTCTCCAAAATTTTTAATTTTAACTCTTTGTTGTAGAAAAATGAGAAATTCATGATCCATAACGAATTTTTCTTTTATTATTGTTAAAACAATTAACTCGAGGGTTTTCTATTTATTTTCAATTTGATATGTCAAATTTAGAAATTTTAAGAAAAGAGAAAACAATTTAATAATTTCAATAACTTCTCAAACAAATCGACATATTTTCTAAAGCAAAAGTCGTTTCTTATTGATAAAATAGATAAACTATTTTCTTATATAGACGTATAATATTCTATTCAATACATTAAAATCCATAAAATTTATTTCTGTGGCATAAGTTACTACATTGTCACACAAGCAATGTTGTAGTAAATGAGTATTTAAAAATAAAATTCTATGGTTTATGTCACATACTGTTCCAAAAGTTGTTATGGGCCATTAATTTTTGAAGTTAGATCATTTTTTATAATTTTTATATTAAAAATGTATGTTGCCATTTAGAAAAATTAAGTTGACCCCTATAACTTATAAGGGACGATGCTACAAAGTAATCGATAACTAATAAACCATAAAATAAAATATATATTTTAATTTTTTTTTCTTTTAATTTTGTATCTATAATTTTATCTTGTGAGTAATTGAATAACGGATCATCCAATATATTGAAGGTCACAATTTTTTGAAAAATATAATAACTATTGATCTAGTAAATGTTTTACGTTAATTATTTAAAAAAAAGTAACATAAAATATTTGTTGTATCAAAAATATTTTGACCTAAACATTGTAGACTACTCTGTAAATTAACCATATTTTATAAAAATATAATCTGGAAAACTGAAAGTAAAAAAATGCTAGATTATAGTAACGATAATAATTATTGTTACCATATTCTATAACTTTGAGCACAATAACTGAATTATTTATTTATTGTAGAAATATTTGGTATTTAATCTCTTATGGTATATTTTTTTAAACCACCTGTGAAAAAACAAAAATTCATTTTTTTTTTTCATACATTTAATAAATAATATTTCAAATAAGAATAGTTGAGAATATATTAAAAATACTTTTATATTTTTTATTCCATTACATAGTTTATTATGCAGTATTTTATAGTTTATTTTTTTACTATTTTGTGCGCTTTACATAATGAAGATTCATTTTAGTCTCCTTACGCCCTTGTTTCAAAGTATTCAGTATTGACCGCGTCCGATCACTATCTGCGACCGATGGCCTTGTTATTAAAAAACATTAGCATTTAACGCATTTGGCCCAGTCCATTTATGCGCGACTTAATATGTCACAGCTCAGCATATAGTGTACCTACATGCTCGTTTTAAAAATATCAATTAATTTTTAGAGTTTACACACGACACGCGCATTAGATAGAAAGTATATCAAAACGAAATAGCTAATACAATTATATACAAAATAATACTAAAATCTTTATGAGAACATTTATTAAATATTGACCGTGTCACTACAGTGAATCTTATTTAAATTTATGATAAGATGAAAAACAAAGTTCATTGAATTCAATTTAACATTCGCTATTTTAAAACTATTTACAAATATTTCCAATGTGATTTTATAATTGTTAGTAAAAATTAAAAAAAATCAGGGCCAGATTAATGTAAATATAAACCTATCTATTGATCTCAGTTAATACTATCAATTAATTATTTCCCTGGGTCATTTTGCCCTTTTTTAATCCTAACATTACGTCAAAACTTATATTATAAATATAATAATAACTCTACAGTTCATGGTCATAAGTCATCCAAAATTATGTTATGTTTTAAAACACTACAATGTTTTATCACACTGTTATGATCTGATTTTAAATTCAACAGACAAAGCCTAACCTCCAAAAATTCTAATTCATGCAGAGGTCATGTAAATTAGTAGAGTAACTTATTGTTTAAAAAAAAAAAACAAAATACGTTATATTTGCATCCAATAAACTGAAGTATAAACTAACATATACATCAACCACTTGGTCATATTGTTTATTCAATACCGTATTAATACTTTTTTATAACGAAACAATACGTTTAATATGTTTGAATGTAACAATAAACATCAGTGCATATTATATACAAACGTTATTAAATTAATAAATATATTCTTAGATAGGGTTTAACAACATATCTTTTTTGAACACAGCACAAACTCGTTTAAGGTTAAAAATTAATACCAATCATTTAAACAGAGAGCAATTAACAAAGAAAATCGTACATTTAATTCAAAGAATTTTTTATATCTATAAAATTGAACCAAGTATTTAACATAATCTAAAATAGAAAACTATATGTAAAAAATACCATACATAGAGATAGTAATACGACGTTTGAGCATTGAGCAATAAAAAGTTTTATAAACATTTTTATTATACCATTCTAAGAAGTATATAAACTTAATTTTTAGAATAAAATTGATCAAGTAATTACTAAAACAAGTTGAAACTAGAAATTTATGCAGTATAGTAAACATGTCACATATATATTTTTTTTAAATATTCTGAAATTTTTTTATTACGTCTATAGAATATCTAACGACAAATTGCTCCGTAATATTTTTATTTGATTAATTTCCATATCTAATAAATTATAAAACGTACATATGAGGATAAAACCGTGTAATGTATTATTGAAGTATATGATTTAGATTGAAGTAACTTTTCTTCTTTATGTTTTGTTAACATAATAAAAAAAGGAAAAGGTTTCACAGTTCATAAAACTTTTGAAGTTTTTGTGGGTTTAGTAAAACGATCACAAAACATTGAGTCGAGCAAAATCAAAGAATTTTATGGGACTTTTAAGATATAAGTAATACATTGAATAATGGATGCGATGCAATAACAATGTAATTCTAAAAAAATACACAAGTAATTCAGCGTAATATTATAACACGAAATTATTAAAAAATAAAATACACAAACGCTATTTAGATTATAATGTTTAAAAAGATAAACGACGATTTGATATATTTTCTTTGAAAAATGTCCAAAAGATGAAAAATTGAAGAAATAGAATTTATCTAGAGACGGTAACGAGAATGTATCTTGAACAATTGAGCGTCAAGGACACAGAAAGATAAATAAGATTTGTGCTGCGGTATGACAAAGCTGTAGACAAGTGAACTTGCATGACAAACGGAAACGGCGGGTCAAACACAGCGGACGCAGGAGAAAGGCGCAAACGGCTGATAATCCCTCGCATCAAATCCCTCCCATGACGGTCCACTAATTAAAAGCAGCCCTGTTAATTGGGGTGGCTCACGCTTGCGCCTTCCAAACCCCTTTTATGTACTCGTCCAACCGGCATTGGTCCCGACCTTCTTCCTTTCCGTTTCCTATGGTCCGTTTGGCAAAAAGGTATTTTCTCCATTTGTTTCCACATCGCGATTCGTGTATCGGCCGCCACCCGTTTCTACACTTTCCTTTTGCAATCGTGAACGACCAGTGTGTGATTGATTCGCTTCTTTGTTCCTCTAATGTTCATTAGCGGCATTATCATTGGGTTTTTTTTTTTGTTGCCTTTTAAGTATACACATAGAACAAATGAGCGAAAAAAACCTAAGACAATATATATAAAACAACCAACACCGCCGTNAAACCTAAGACAATATATATAAAACAACCAACACCGCCGTACGGTCCAGAAGACATCCGACTAGGCGGAGGAGATGAATGGGGGTTTAAGAATTTCCCGGGCTCTAAAAAGACTGGAGGATAAAATCAATACGTCACACGACCGTAGTGTAAAAAAAGAGAGAAAAACGCCTCTAACATATTACGGTACGCTTATCGTAATTTCATTCGTGTCGTTAAATTTTGTTAAAATAAATAATTTTCCTCAGTTATTAACATTAAATGAAAACATTTTAAATTTTGTGGATACGAAAAAATTAACACATTTTTCACACAATTCGAAACATACGCCATTAGAGTTTATTTAGTTCTAATTGAAATCGTTAATTTCTCATTAAATCCAAGTGCACTGTAATAATAAAACAAATGAAGTAAAGAGTAAAAAATAAAAAGGTATGCAGATTAACGTAAGAGTGGAAATGTCGAAAACGAAAAATCCAGAGACCGTTTTGCACACACAATAACCACTTATCCGGTTTCCATAGTAACAAAACTGCTGTCGTTTAGCTTGAAAGAGGGAGATGTGGAATTCGAACCAAAATCATTAAAAAATATCCCATCTTGTTTGCTTACTTGGCGTCATTTTTTAACAATTGTTATTCCTTAACCCTGCAATTCAAATAGTATTTTATCTACCCATAAAGTCAACGAACCACTGTATTATAGTGAGTTTTTGTCAAGCGTCGCGTTCAAAAAATAAAATATTATTTTTTCAACATTACTATTATATGTAAACAATTGGAAATGATAAATCAAAATAATTTTTTTTTTTTAAATAAAAGAAAATATAAATATATATAAACGTTTTTATAACTTTGTATGCACAGTAGAATGGAAAAATTACTTGAATTATTTTTCTTTTAATTTTTATGATTTTCTTTTTGTTATATTTGAATTTTTTTAATGCGCTACAGTCGATCAAATATTCTGCGGTACAGAGAGAAATCAATAAAATATTTTATTACGCTAATTCATTTATAATGCACTTATTGGAAGTATTTCGGTTTTCTCAGCGTATACCTTACACTTCAAATGTATAATAAGTAGTTAAACGTCAGTGATTGATAAGTATGACTGGTAACGTATTTTTCCACTTCGGAAATTAACCTATCTAGCTAATATCATTTTTGGATGATTATGCTTTCAAACCCACTCGAGTAAAATATATACACCCTCGTGACTGCAATGGATTTGTATATACATTACGAACCTCTACTTGACCTAGAAAAGTAAAGTGTTTAGGTTAAAGAACTCTTTACCAGGTGAATTTATTTTATAAATTCAAGTCTTTTAAACGTGGGATTTCAAACACATAATGATGTTATACATTTATTTCCTTCCATATTATAATCTATCCAATGCGGTTCATTAGGCTTTAGCTTGTGTTTCCCGGAACGAAGGTAAGTTTTTTTCATCAATAAGTGTTTCCAGGATGAATCACCATACATTTGTTAAAAAAGGGTACATTTTTTATTGTTACAATTTATCGATATTGTGGCCAAANGTTAAAAAAGGGTACATTTTTTATTGTTACAATTTATCGATATTGTGGCCAAAAGGAAAATATCAAACGATTGAGAAAACTACAATAGAAATATTGGAGATAACTCAATTTATACAGTCTCATTCCCATGCTTTTAAATATTACCCTTGTCTGTCGAATTTTATTCATCATTATATTTTATTCGATTATATGACCCTTGTTAATATCCAAAGTCTTCAGACTATAATAATTGTTATAATTTTACTAATAAGAATTACCATGTCTTGGTGCAAGTACAATGATTAAAATCGTATGTTTACGATCGCACAATTATTAACAATATCAGGAATACCAATACATTAAATTTTTAAACATAAATTTATCAGTAAAAATTGATATAAGACAATAAAATATTAACTATGCTCGAAATCATAAATTGTAAGAGAGATCATATGCATAAAATCTTGATTTAGCTAGTAAAAATAAAAAACGTACCCGAAACGGGTCTAAATTTTTAAAATTATGAGCTGTACATGAAGCTGCAAATGTAAAGAAACTAATAGAACCACTTAAAACTGTGTTGGTTCGATTGGATAGCTACACTCGAGAAAGATGATAAAATTATTTGTAAATAAATTTAACAGATTACGTTACGTTACAGATAAGGAAGTTGTCGAGAAGATTTCGTTTAGTAGCTTAAAACGTAAAAAAATTTTCTGTGGGAACAGTTGAAAAGCTACACAAGGGTGTCAGTTTCCGGTGGACCGTTTGTGTACACATTATAGTAATATTTACGGGTGAGGTGCACACCGACGGCGTTGATTGCCGATAAGTGTTAAACCGAACACACAACAGTTATTATACTTAAAATATGAAGAATCATAACAAATGTGCCAGAGGAAACATGTTTCTTACGAGTACGTTATTTCCAGGAGTCGGTGGCAAAATAATATTTTGTAATAACCTGCCCGTTTTGTTTTACCTATACAATACGTCCAGACCGACTTTTATGAGCCCATTCGGTGTGGCAACACAATCAGTCACGTTATAATTACACGGGCACAGTAAAAGTATACAGAAGACGGTTTTATATACTTTTGCGCTGTTGTAGCCATAATTTTACACACATAAATTACTTAAACCCACCCTATATTGTTGTGTTTGCGTGCTATCCTGGGCAGATCCAAAGTCTTATGATTATTATTATTATTATTATTTTAAATTGAGTGCAAATGCCCATTACACTCGACAACGTCCTACACCTTTACGTGAACGTCTACTGCTCATTAAAAGTGCTGCTAGCGTTTTTTACGGCATGACCACATTTTAGCATGTTCATACACTGATCATTCTAACTATGTGTATCAAAAGTGTCTATAGTTAATTTTCAAGGTGAAATATTAAAGGGGTCTTGGTGTGAGGGTACTCAGATCTACGGAATGTAGACTACTCCTGTTCTGTCACGCAAATATATGATTCGCTATAATAGTCTATCACATAAATGTTAACAAAGTTTTGTTTCTTTCTTATTTGTGCTATATTAAGAAATACTATACACTAGTTTTGTTCTAAAGAGTCGCTAGGAAGTTACTTTTGAGAGCCATACGATCGTTTGTAATAAGGTTGAAAATTGACTTGAATTTCGAAGAATCTTAATGTATTGACTTTACTGTGGTGTGTATAAATATGCATATTATTCATAAATAAATAAAAAACATTATGAAAATGTTTAGAAATCCGAAAATAAAAAAGCGCTTTGAACTAATTTAATTAAAAATAAATTTCTGAATTGTGTCGTACTTCATAAATTACACTAACATAGATCGATCATAACTTCAAACATCGAGTAACGTATCAAAATAATTATTAAACATAATATAGAATTTAACAAGGCACGTGTACCCTCAAAAATATATGTATCACCAATTGTACATTTGTACATTTGTACACTTGTACAANCAAGGCACGTGTACCCTCAAAAATATATGTATCACCAATTGTACAAGTATTATTTATTTCCGTCAATAATTGTAGTATTAATAAAGCAATATAATATAAAGATACAGCAGGTTTTTTTATGGAAGTACTTTAGTATTTGACCCTTTGTGTTTTATTCACATAGGTATTACAGTTAATTAAAATCACCCGACAGCTATCCATCACTGATATACGTCGTCATTGTCTCATTAACGATCGACCACTACGATTCATTAGCAAGTAAAAAAAAAAAACAATTCAAAGGCGCGCCTAGTGAATAATAAATGATAAGCGTCGTGTCACATTCGACATTTTGGATTAAAAAACAAAACATGATAAAAAAATCACCCTGTATATGTACGTTTTCATTAAAAACAATAAAGTATACTAAGTAGTAATAAATATAATATTTGAATTTCACACTATATAATTTTATTTTTGTTAAATTTTTAAAGTACTTCATTGTTTAACAAGGCGACGTATTCTAATGATTTATGCTATAACGTATTTTAAAATAATTATTTTTAAAATTTAATTAAATAAAAAAATGTACAGTTGACTTCATAATTCATTCTTATTCCTACTTAAAATAAATAACTAAGGACAATTAAAAAATGGCATTACACTATACATAGATCTCAGTACAAGTTTTGTGTGTTAGTGTTCATTAGTTTTGATTTATAAAAATTTATACTATTTATTTAAACATTATATTGTGTTAAATATGAATTTTCTAAACTGTTTTGTATTAATCGTTATTTTAATTCCATCACTACTGTCAAATTTTGTGGAAATAAAATACAAAGAAATTGAAAAAATTGAAATTCTTAATCGTTTACTTGCGAATGTAGGTGTATGGAATAAATTCGAGACTGTAGAAGTTAAACAAGGACAAGGAAAAAAATCGAAAATATTTAAAGTTAATAGTATCTTTGATAATATCGACAACAATATAAATATACAACAGAATAATACACAGCTACCTTCGTCAACAAATTTGCATGTTAATATAAACAATCATAAAGAAAAGGTAGAGTTAATTTTTAAATTCGTAAAATGTAAGTGTTTTGAAGATATTAGGATCTGTAATCGATTATTGTCACACATGAATAATGGTTATGAATTGATTTATGCTGAAGAAAAAACAAAGCAAGATAGAACAATGACCTTAGAAATAAAGAATTTGCTTATAAGAAAAATCAATGACTATAAAGAATTAGTACATTATCTTTATAATAAGGCACTGTTTTTTTTAAGTTTACTTCCTGTAGGTGTTGTTCATGTAAGTTATACTGAGGCATTTTTTTCGAAACTATCGTCCATAATAAATATGTCAATACCTGATGATGATAATTTTGCAAGTAATTTGAAAAATACATTAGATAATTCATTTACAAGTATTAATAATTGTTCAAAAAATGTATGTTCTTTAAAAAAAATGATTACCAAATTTGTTTCATTGTCAAACGATTACGAAAATTATAAGTTATATAATAGAGAATATAAGGATAGCCTTGCAGAATATATAAGTTATTACATTGACTCGTATATAAAAAATACTTATGATTTTTTTGCACTGTTGACATTAAATATAGATAATAATAACACATAATATTAAATTACCAATTTTTAATGTTTATAAAACATATATGAAACTTAAAAATGCCAAATCAAGTTTTTATAATAGTTGTTATTTTAAGAAAAATCGAGTGATTTACGGAAGTGAACCCCGTAAATTCAACACTTTAATTTGTATAATTATATTATATTCTTATATTTTAGAAAAATATAATTATTTTATTATTATTAGTTATATAAAAAATTTTTTGTAAATGTTTTTGATTATGTATATTAACCAAACACTGACAAATATCTTGAAAAGTATAAATATTCAGAATTTAATTAATTTTAATGATTACATATCTAAAAAAACCAATAAAAAAAAAGTTGTTAAAAAGATTTACTCAATTGAGCGTATTATAAAATTTGATTATAATTGTAAAAATCTTTTGTTAATTCAGGTGAAACTAAAAATCATTTGTTTTTTAATTTATGATTTATATAGCAACATGTTACAAAAAAATTATAGACTGGTAGTAGCACACACAAATAGAGTTCATTAATAAATTACTAAGTAAAATTATTTACTTTTGTAGTTGAATACTTTTATTATATCAAATCTAATTCGAAAATGAATACTTTAAGAATATTAGAAATTAATGATTTTAACTGTTTGTATGGAAAAAGCTAGTTAAGCTACATTTTATTTGAATAAGGAATATTTTTTCGATTTTTAAGAGTAATAACTTAAACAAAATACGAATTGTAATCATTTGACGTATCGTTGAAATAGTAGATCTAGTGAGGATTGGAAAAATAAATCGTAGCAACAAAAAGAACCACATAGTAAAATAATATTAACATGAATATAAAGTTCTTCTCACGGGGAGAGACTATAGTGATAGGATCCTTTATATTTATTGAAGTTATTGAATCTAAATAAGATAAATATCAAATTATTTGAAAAATTTATTCTAACTCAAAAAAAATGAAAAANATTTGAAAATTTTATTCTAACTCAAAAAAAATGAAAAATAATAATTGCCATAAGTGGATTCGAACCTCGTACCGCATGCATGAAGGACACAAGTGCTACCGACTCGGCAACTGTTCGTTGCCTTTGTCGAATGATAAAGTTAGCTATTTAAGCTAACTCAAATTTAAAAATACTTTTTCGACTTTAAAAAAGTAAAAAAATTTAATAAGTTTAATTTCTTTTGTCTTATGAACTTTATTCTATGTCAATTAAATTATATAATATTCATGAAAGTCAGTGTATTGCCCTTATAAGATATTTTAAAATAAAATAAAATACAAAACTCAGGATTTTATCATAAAAATAGCATATTTTTGAATACGGTAGCCATTTGCGCATAAAAGATAGGTCGTCGGGACAAATTCTTTTTTTTAATTTTATAGTACATGACATACATAAGCTTTAATTTGACATATGTTTAAAGGACGCAGTACTTCCGGAACATTTTCAAAAGTTAAGTTGGAAAGTTAGTATTTGTAAAAAAGTTGCTATTTTAAATCCCCCCCTATGAGCACAATAAGTGTTAGATATTCAAAAAAAATGATATCAAATAAAAGAAAATTACCTAAGGTTTCAATATAAAAAAATATTATTTTTATTTGTTAATATTTGAAAAAGTTATGGCAGTTTTAAGTAAAAAAATATCCCAATAGAAGGTGATTTTAATCGCTAACATTACATTTTTTGTTGAATTTCGGCAGCCATTTGCACATAGAAGATAAGGTGTCGGGACAAATTTTTTTTTTCATTTTATAGTACATAAAATAAGCATTAATTTGATGTATGTTTAAAGGACGCAGTATTTCCGGAACATTTTTAAAAGTTTAGTTGAAAACGTTCTATTTTTTATACAACGTTTCAAGTTTTGAACGCCCCCTATATAAGGGAAAATTGTCCAATTTTAATAAAAAGTATGTCAAATGAAAGATGTACTTATAATGTATTTAGAAAAAAAAAATTTGTGCTGATATATACATTTTTCAAAAAGTTATAGCATTTTTAAGTTGAAAATTTAAAATCGAAAATCGAAAATTTTAACACAAAAATAGTGTTTTTTTAACTACGGCAGCCGTTTACATGCAGAAGAAAAAGTGTCGGGACAAATTTTTTTCTTTCATTTTATAGCACATAAAATAAGCTTTAATTTGATATATGTTTAAAGGATGCAGTATTTCCGGAAAATTTTCAAAACTTAAGTTGAAAAAGTTAGTTTTTGTAAAAAAGTTTCTATTTTAAATGCCCCNATTTGATATATGTTTAAAGGATGCAGTATTTCCGGAAAATTTTCAAAAATTAAGTTGAAAAAGTTAGTTTTTGTAAAAAAGTTTCTATTTTAAATCCCCCCCAATGAGCAGGTTAAGTGTAAGATTTTCAAAAAAATGATATCAAATGAAAGGGAAATATCTAAGAATTTAGTATAAAAAATAATTATGTTGATTTATTTATTTTTGAAAAAGTTATGGAAGTTTTAAGAAAAAAAAATGAAAAAAATGACAAAATTTACCGATTTTTAAATTTGTAATTTTTTTGGAGATATCCCCTATTTGCGGGGAACGAAGGCAAATTTTTCAATTTTTAACGGTAATGTCTTCAACTAGATACGATTTGTGATCTATTGACGTATTGTTGAAAGAAATCGGTCCAGCGAGAGCTGAGAAAAAGTGGCAACAGACATAAAAAAAAAAACACATAATGGTAAAATTAATACCTTCTCAGCTTCGCATCGAAGCTAAAAATAATTAGAGATGATTATACTAAGATATTTTCGACAAACACATATACTTCAAGGCAATAAAATAATTGAACAAAGTCTCTTAAAGAATGAAAACAAAATATATTTAGCTAGAAAAAATTAGTTTACAGCGTTATTTTTGAATTACGCTTTTATAGTTATAATATCAAACCATGTTCATGATCGAACAAATAAAATATTGTGAACTGGTTAATTTTCAGCTGTTTTTTGTTCGAAGCTTTTATTTTATAGTTGTAATTTATTAGAACACAATACAATCTAACAAACGTGTCGAATCTAGGATGCGTATTTTACCATTTACCCGGCAATTACTATTGGTTTTTTACACCCTTTGGTTTGCAACCGGTTCGTTTAAACGTGCGCGGCATCAATACAATTTGATAATAGAATTTTGTAAAGGCTCTAATTGCATTACTCCGAAAGACTTTATATTTATTATGTACTATCGCGGTTATGTATGTTAAAACGGTGAACTTAAATGGCGGCAACGTTGAACTCATCAGAAACACAATCACAACAGTTGTAATCATCGCGGAATCCGCGAGCTCCCTTCCTACCAGAAGGATCTTTGCCAATTTTTTACGGCCCATAAATCTACACAGCGTTGACTAATGCATCCATTAAAGTGTCCTATTGTTTCGATAGAGAGGCGATGTATCCGAAATTTCACTCGCCGTCCTAATAATTATTATCGACACTTGCAGCAGTTCGTAGCGAATGGCTGATAAATGGGCGCAGTGAACACACTGGTCGTCCGACGTGATTATTATAATAAACACATCTATCGATATCGGATACACAGTGTCTCTAGGTGAACGAGGATGCTCATCCCTGCCGCTTGAACAACATAGAGGGGTGACGGACAAAAAACTGCTAGTGTGTGTGTGTGACCATTTTCCGCCTACGGTTCATCAGCCGCTGACAATAATTATGAAAAATTATGATTGGGGATAGTGTGGCGCACACATAAAAAGCGGAAATGATCGCGTGTCATTACTTTACCGTATTGGTTGTGGGAACATTTACATAAACCGATAAGAACCGCGTAAGTATAGCCATTCACAATAGAATCACAAATTCGAATGAACTATGATCGAAATAATATTCCCCGTAGTAAATATTAATAGTAATGACTATTGCTAATTATTAGTTATGTTTTTGGATAACGTGGAAGCAGAAAAAATGTATATATTCATGACGACAAAAATACTTCCCGTGTATAAATAGCAAAATAAAATTTGTTCGTTAAATCGCATTTTGATATCTTTTTTTAGAACAAAAACTTTCATTAATATCATGCGCACGATGTTATTTGTTATAAACATTAAAAACTCGTTTGAATTGAAAATAACAATAATTATCACAACATTTAATCTGTGGTTTTCAAGATCTACAAGTGATAAGCACATTTTTAGAAGTGTAGTTGCCAAAAATATTGAATTTTAAAATTGTGAGATACCAATGAATGTCACGACTGAATTTTATTCGAGTTTTGAAATCGAGTAGGGTAAACTGAGGGGCACATATTGTGCTCGTGTAATTGAAATTTAAACAATGTCCGTTAATGTAATCTTTTTTTTTTTTTTGAAAAAGGGGTGCTCTACGCAGTGGAAAAATACAAATAGGGATGTACACATATAATGTTTTCCATCGATTTGGACATGTCGAGATCGATATATGTCGATCAACGGATAGAGTTGATGTCCCCGACAAATGCACCACAAACGTCTACGAGGTATATGTTGAAAGGATTTACGAGGGCATTCAATTCAGTTTTTAAGCATTTCAAATTTACCGGAAATAATTAAACTTATTTTTAATCCTAGACCGATTCTATGACGATCGGTTGATCATAAATCAATATTCACCAACCCAACCAAACTCGGCGATTACTCTCAAAATAAATACACTAATTAAAACAAATTTTTTGGTTTTTTTAGTTCCATATATTTCTTGATTTATTAGCTATTAATTAATTTTTAGGATCATCCCTTATGGTGATGTCAACTTTATATTTTTAAATGGTAACCTACATATTTAATGAACTTAAAAAATAGAAAATTATCTAATTAAGAAAATTACTGGCCGATAACAATATTTGGACCGGTACTTTGGAAGTTTTTATGCCGGTTGGATAGAAGAGTACGACCGGAAAATAGCTAGTGATAAAGATAGAAGCACTCACTCTTCACGTCCAATAAATACTTCAGATTGTTAATAAGTTCCAAAAGTTGTAATCGACCAGTCATTTTTTTAATTAGAATATTTTCTATTTTATAAGCTAGTTAAATATGTACGTTGACATTTTTCAAAAAAACTAAGTTGACGCCTCTTTAAGTTATAAGGGATGATTCTAAAAAGTTATAATAAGCTGATAAATAAAAAATTATACATATCCAAAAAATATCAAAAGTTTTTTTATCCAATATTGTATTTACTTTCCGATCACCTTGTATATAATAAAACATTGAATAGTACTGGAAAAATTACCTAACCATGTCCGGTTTTCAAAAAAATGATTTTTAATGAAAGAGCTCTGTGATGTTATTCTGGGGAAATTATTCACGAAAATAACAAAATGTTTTTTTGCACTCCGCGAGCGTTTAAAAATGATGGTAAAAACGATCACTGGCACAAGAATTTTTCGATTTAAAATCTGATATTTTTACCAGGTTTGTCCAAAGACGTCACAGAGGTATTTTGAAAAATTCGTTAAACTCTGTTGGTTTTTACCAAGTTGAAAGTGTTTTTTTTACTTGCATTTTGTGTGTGCGCATCATAAAAATTGCGATGCCCACACATATATATTTAAATAAACCTACAATTATAAACTAGGTATTTTATTTATATTAAAAACGGTATTTACAAATTGTATATTAATAATGGTAAATTTTCATTTGCATACCCGTTGGCTAAATAATAATTATTTGGTTGTTATTCAGTAAATTTTTGAATACGCATTCGTATTTCATTTTTTTTGTAGTCATACAATAAGACATCAAAACATTAATATTTATGGTATTGAATAAAACCCACAAATATTGTCAACGTTCAGTCAATTATTTTTTTATTCTTATATTGATAGTTATGATTTATATGATATTTTATGTCCTTCATTTTTATCTTAAGATTATCATCATGAGTTTGATGAAAGCTTGGAAAAAAAGTTGGGTCGTGACGAATAAAAAAATGTTGACAATTTTTTTTTGCTCATCAATATTATTTAAATCCTCCAAACATTTGGAGGGCTAAAATTCATGTAGCACCCCACGCAAAAATTTTAAATACGGCCCCGAATAACGCGTACTTAATTAACAATAATAATTTTTTATAACAATGTCTGTTGAGATTTTTCGAGAATATGCCTAGCATTGAGTAACGTAATATTTTTCAGGCTTTATGTTTATAATTTATAAACATAAGGTCTGAAAAATTTTCTTATAAATTATAAGCAAATTAAAAGTTTTAAGTAGCATAACATAAAAGAATAATAGTTTAAAGTATTTATATATGTCATTGAAACGACATTAATTACTAAACATGTTGGCCATTGAAATTAAAATTTGAAAAATAATTATAAAAAAATGTAATTATTTACGAATAGAATCACGTAATAGAATAATTAATAATTTTTTATTAAGATACCTGAACGATAATTAATATTTTTATTATTATTAATTATTTTTCTTATAACCTTATAATAAATCACTTTTTTGATTATCGTAGGGTTTAATAGAAGACCGAAGGCTACTCCGTTATCGTTTTGATTTTAATTAAAAATTAACCGATTAACGAGTTATTTTCATAGTAGCTAAATAATAATTTCGCTACGATTATAATACAATTCTATGATTGTAATCATAGAAATAACATTCAGATTTGAGAACTGAATATTGTAATAAATATTGAAGGGCTAATAATGTCGGTGACTGATCGCCTACTGAATGCCATTCGATGAAAATGTTAGAACGTTAAAAAACGCTAAAAGTATTAAATACTTTTAATAGAAACGTACTTTGCGTTCGAGTAATTTTTAGCCAACGGGGTCCTTGTCCGAACGACACGGCAACCTGTTCGATGTCCGTCACGGACATAAAGGTAAATAAACGGCGTCGGCCAACGGTTTATTATCATACGCCGTTGATTGGGCTCGTTCCCAAGCGCTCGGTCTGAGCATATAATACACATTACTACACACATAATATACTGCATAGGCCGAGAATGAATGGCGGCGGCGACCACATCATCTGCTTGCACATGATCGCAAAGTTTAATTTCGTCATTTGCATCCCGGCGACGGACGTCAATCAGCGGACGGCAGCCACAGCGGTCGACGTCGTCCATGATCGGGTGGCCATTCCGAGCAGCTATCATTGTTCCGCGCAAATAGTTGCTCAGCTACAACGACGGTCGCCGAGCACGACATTAAAAATCCCAGTAAATGCCACTGCGCCATAAATCAGTGCACGCGAAATCGGAGAATTGCAATTATTCTCCCGCCCCGCCGATAAACTCGCCATTCGACTATGATGGAATCTAAACGAATATTATTATTATCCACTTTATCCGGCGTACAGCGAATCAACCAAAATCGTTCAATGGTCATACCATAATTATATCCTCTTGAGATCTATTGCTTTGTTGGTGGCAGCGTGCACAGCAGCAACACTGTGCAGGACGCGAACAGTGTTTTTACTTGGAAATTTCCCTAATCGATTTTCAGCACTGCGTCGTGAGTTTCTATTGAGAAGACAATAGAACCTTGTCGCGAAAGTAGGCGGTGCCTGTTCGGTAGGCCCTTCGCACTGTACTAATTAAAACGGAGAGCAGGCGCGCAATTAATGCGGGTCTTTTTTTTTATAATTTTTTTTTTAATTACGGGTGGCTGTCGTTATAGCAATGGGTTGTCCTTTGCTCACCAACCCGGTGACGACCAACACCCTGGAATTTCTATTACATTCCTTTCTTGTTCGTAACGTGCTTTCAACAGTGCTCTTCTACCGTGTGAACAATAGTTGTTCTCCAAATACTAACCATATGAAAATAATGAATGTTTGTATTTGAAAAAAAAAAATGTATGAAAATCAAAAACCTTTAGACGATTGTTCGTGAAAATTATGATTGATACGAAAATGTTACTCGACATTTAATTTCGCCATAAGCTTATAACAGTGACTAAGTCAACAAAATGGCTTCTTAACTATATAATATTTATTATTGTCAAGCTGCTATTTAAATAAAAATTGATGTTTTTTATCCGTGTTTACTAGCAGAATATCTATTTACCGAGAATAGTTTATTACGTTGATAAAAATTTGAATTTTACTTTAACGGCGTTTCTCGTTAATTTATAAAAATGAAATATATCTTGTGGCGGATTAGAATTTCATTATATTTTTTTAAGCTTACTAAACTCATTTTCAATGAAAAATAAATGAAATTTTGCTACAAAAACAGATGTATAAAATACTGTGGCATTTGATTTTAAACGAAGAAGAATAGTTTTTTCAAATATAAAACGCGTTGACCGATGCCATTGATTTGTTCGGCACTTCTATTGTTGAATGTATTTTAATTGAGTGCATATTACGTTTATACAATTGAATAGCACTTGGTTAGGATTATATTGCTCTGTTCGAAATGATAATGCGCGTATTACCTATTTAGGTCTTATAGTTTAACCTTCAGACATACGCCCGAATCGCATTAAAATCACTTATCTAAAGAAATTTAACATAAGCAAACTGGATTTCATTGTTTTCGGTGTACCTGTAAGAACTTTTAATAGAACAAAAATATATTTATCGCATAAGCTATTTTTTTTTCCTTTCGTTTTTTAATTTTAAATTGCATTTCAATTTTCAATCAATCTAATGAATCTTTAGAATTATTTATTTCCGTTTTTTATACATATTCATATTAATAGAAATAGCATAAGTCGTACTAGATTAAAAATCGAATTTAACAAAAAAATTGCATCAATTATATTCATAACCGTAACTATCGAGCATAACGTTTAATTGTTTTTATGCACTTTCAGTTGTCGAAACGTCCTAGTTAATTAGCGGAGAAAACTTGGAGTAATTTTTGATAATGTTCATTGGTAAGATTTTACCAATCGCGTGTCCGGGTGGCCACAAGGATTTATCACTATGCACGGTCGTTAAAATCCTGAACACAATATAAAAAACTCCTGTCAGAGGTATTCGATGGGAGTATGAGAAGCGCGGCAGAGGTGAGGAGTAGCTTAACGACAATTCGCCACGTCTCTTAGGATTTCGAATAATTATTATTTCACTGGTCGGCGAGTCGTAAAAATGTACTCGCCAAATAATATCATTGCAGTATACCGCACTACTTGTGCGATAAACGGCCGAGTAATTAGAAAATTGTGCTCCCCTCCCGCCACATGGCACTTCATACCTTTTTTAGCGTCTGATTTATGCGCCGGTTAAAAATAAAATAACCAGACTTTGTGTGTTGAACACGCACGCGGTGCAGTCGTATCACATACACCACAACATTTAGCCACGTCTAGTTGCCGAAGGCAAAAATGGCAATATCGTCGTTCTTACAATGTAACACGCAAAACATAATACACACTGTTGTACTCGTATGACTACAACGCGGTCAATAAGTAAAAAAACATTACTTACTGTAATGGCCTGCTAAACTAGCACCAGCGAACTTCGAACGCACGTTGGCGAGTACGTAAACATTATAGTGTCTCGTACCTGTAAAGCTCATCATTATTTATTTAATTATTGTACGTATTTGGTATTTAAAAATTACCTTAATGATAAACACGCGCCAATAGATAATAACCGCTGTTGAATTTCTCAAGAAGATTCGGAGCGATTTATTAACGGATTAGAAATTGTGGTTGAAAACCAAAATGTTTTTTATACAAGCCACACGTTTAATATTTAACACGAGTTGGCATAAAAACGAAATTTCCAAATACTTAAATGATCGGAGGTGAAGATGTGTCACTTGAGCTTAGGAGTTTATCGTAAAAATCGTTTCTTTTGCGGTGACAATAAAACGGCATATGAAACAAGAAAGCAATAAATACAGATTAGTAGTAAATGGCGTGATGGTTTTTGGCTTAAATAATTGCCGCATTAGAAATTGTAAATGGATATATTTTTTACGATCATTTGTTATACACTTTTCGTTTGTTCGTGTGAGGGCTTTTTGTACGTAGAAATTGTCGGATTATTTAAATCACGGTCACTCATGTGTTTTTATAACACACACTAAACCTGTCTTTTTACTAAAAACTAGCGATTCCATTTTAAGCGCCTAGACCGAAACGAGAACGGATAATATGTTTTCCATGACGATATGATTTTTATTTTAAGTGGACTAATAAATTAATTTTATTAACATTATTGTGTCTATAGCCCGTTAAAATCGTTTGGCGGAAGTAAACTGTTTGACAAAGAAATTAGTAAGGTCGAGTCGTACCAAACCGAGCTGTGTTTTGCTTCAAGTCAATAACATTACAAGTAAAAAAAGGATGGCTAGTTTATATAATTTTTCAAGTACGATATTATCACGTGCAATGAATTGTTGTTACATTTCAATTACGGGTAATGTGTACAACGTAAAATAATTTAATGTGTCCGTGAACTTAACACAACACTAACACTAGAACGTAAATAATTTTTTCTCGTCAGAGTTAAAATTACTCCGGTAGTTTTTTATGTATATTGTCGAGACCACTATCGACTTTTTCCATACTTAATTTCGACGGTGAAATTATGAAATACAAATATATAATTTATTAATAAGTTATCCGTAAGTATTACGAATATTAGAAGAATGTTTTAGTACGCCATAAAATGTTGTGCTAATTTCTGTAAAATACATTTTAATGAATTATTAGTATTAACATTTTGTCTCATAGACTGAAACACCAATGAAGTTTTTACTAAGTGAAATATTAGAAAATATATCCTACATGTCTTTACATTGTAATTTGTTGAGCATTGGAAATATTTCGATAATACCCATAAAAAGGAAAACGATGAAATATTTGCGTATATAAAATAAATAATTCAGTTGTATTAAATCTTTTATTGAGTACTAAAAATATTTACTATTAAAATACTTCAACAAGATTTATTTCGATGATTATTTTTATATATTTGACAATATGCTATAACGTAATGTTCTTACATTGTTAGTAGGTTTTATATTTCCAAAGCCCAAAACATAACTCGAAAAATATTTAAAAACTCATTAGGTACTCATTAATATTGTACTTTTTAGTACCAAACGAAAAAAAGGAACACCGGTAATTTTAATCTAAAACGATGACTATCGAGTTAATCAACGCGAAATCTAATAAAATAAACTACAAGATACTTAGAAGCCTCTGAAGTACTCCTGTCATCATTTGAATAATTTTAAGTTAAAACAACCGTTGCCCTGGTGTTAAGGATGTATTCAATTTATTATCAAATAATCAAATTGTGTCAAAATGGTTGTACTATTATCACTATTACTACTATTATTTATGCGGAATTGAAAAATATGTCAGTCACATAGGAAAAAATGTATTTTGTTAAGTAAATCCAAATAATTTTACAGTAAAAAATACAAAAATAGATATCCTCGTATTTGTTTTATTGAAGTTTATCAAGTTACGAATATTGATTTATTCTATTATTCATCAACAATTTAGTGAAATCATTCTAAATATTGAATTAAAATTAGTAAGTCACTTTAAAAAAGGAAATCGTATAAATGTTTACATAGTATTAAATTTGTTGGTTATCGGAATTTTTATAAATATTTAGATTTGAGTAGAAATTTGAATTAAAAATTTATTTCATAATTCAATTTTTTTGTAAAGTTATTTACTATTGAAAAGAACAACAAAAGTGTCAAAATTTAATTTTTGCCTTCAATTATAAGAATTACAATAAAAATTATGCATCTAATATAAAATGTACAAACTCATAAATAACTATAAGTTTTTTTACCAAACAGATCGGCTAAAATATACAAAATTGAATTATTCAAATTATTTAATACAATTGTACTAAAAAATAGATAGGTACGAAAAAAAATACATATTTTTTGAAATGTATTGTATCAAAATTTACATTAGTCATAAAGTTATTTTTGTTATATGTTTGTATCATATGTTTAAAATATATCATCACTTCGTTATCAAAGTATAATACAGAGTGAATTAAATATATATTTAAACATTATATATTGGCACAGTTTCGGTCTGTATTCGATAGGATAGGAAATAAATTCGGAAATATAATTTATTGTAAGTATAAAAACGTCTAGGAAACATTCAGCGCGTTTATTAGACAATCTTGTATCATTTCATATCTTAGTATAATAACCATCATAAAAATCATTAAAATGTCATATATAAAGATACATTATTTGTTTAAGTCATTTTTAACGTTCCCAGTGTTTTATAACTTTTGAGTTTTACACTAGTATTTTATATATATTTCACCACCCTTAGGGTTTTTAAACTTTTATTCGTGTTATACTAAAAAAATATAACACTAGATGTTGAATAATTAATAGCAGAATGAATAATGAATTTAGTAATTATACCTGCTTGGTTTTTAGACATACTATTATCATAATGTTTGTTTTACCCTCCTCTTTACTTCGTTCACTGCCAATAATATCACCTAATCGAATTTCCAATTAAATAAGTGTACTTAATAATGCGTGTTACGCATACTGCGTACAGTCTGATGAAGAGTACATTAGTATCTGATGAATTATATTGCGTTGTGGGTAACGGGAATAGCCAATGAAAACTATAAAATTCCAACTATTTTGTATTTTGTAACATAATATTTTCACTGCCCTTTTAATTTTGTAACTTAAATTAATAAAAAATAACATAGGACCTACTAAAAACTATTAATAAATCAACACAATTAAGCCGCACTGGTTAACATTGAACTGCAGGGATAATTTATTCGATACATTAGTGTCATCGAAATTCATAATACTATGTACGAATATTTTATTATCTAAGGATATCCACAAAATGTAGATATATAGTGTTCTATATAACTAACAAAAATATATAAAAAAAGAGGACGCGTGATTAAAATTCTCTTAGATTTGATAATATATTTTACTATAAGTTAGTAGGTAATAATTACAAATAGACTTCTCAGGGTTTTCAAAAACAGCAAAATAAATACTTCTTTACAACAGCGCTTGATATTTTTAATGATTTTTAAAAGCAAATTTCATTCTTTCGATACTTTGTCAACAAAATTAAAAAAATGTTTACAATAGTAAATGAGAAAACTTTGTCGAATTTGTAAATTTTGACGTTGAATAATGAAAAAATAAAAATAATTTCACGTTAAAATGGTGACGGTTATCGTTTTATTATTTGATTTGCTTAAAGAGCACAAAAGGAAAAAGTTAAGAAAATAAATCTATCTAAGAATAAAGCAGATGTAGAACTTATGTACATTATTACTATATGGTACCCAAATGTCGCAGAATGTGAGATGCGTATGTACTCATTGTAGTGACAGAATTTTCATTATTCCTTGCAAAACGCTGACATAGAATTCATTATATTGAAACGAGACTTAAAGTAAAAAATTACTTTTTTGTACAGGGTTAAAGAGGACGTATAATTTAAAATAACCACCACCACAAAACAAACGAAAAACACGAAATAAATTCTTAAAAATATTCGTAGTAGAAAGTATTGATTTCGAGTCACTCTTGTGGAAGTTGATATTATAATTCAATTAATTTGAATGTATTGCACAACCGTTTTTCATGTTAGTTTTTTCTAAAAGAATTTTTTAGATAACCTTCATTTAAAAGGGTCAATTTCTACTAAGATCTGCACCCTCCCAACTAACAATTTAGATATATTAATATTGTCAAAATATTCTTACAAAATACTTTTTTAAATATTTGTTTATGTATATTTTGAGAATATATTAAAGAGAATAAAAACAGGATGTTAGAGTATAAATATTTCTATAATATGCTTAAAAAATATCTTTTTAAATATTTGTATATAAATATTATGAAAATATATTAATGAGAATAAATAGAGAATATTTAACTCGAAATATTTATGCAATATTTTATCAATATAATTTTTTAAATATCGAAAATATACATATTGTTGGCTAACTGAGGTAACTTAAGAGAGGCAAGCCACCCCGTTGTCACCCTTTAATTACCCCATTGGATGTTATTGGTATCTGGTTATATAATACTTATGTATTATATATACTTATTCGTAAATTCATAGTAAGTAAACAACCGACTTCTCTAATTAGTATCAATTTTAAATCACCTAATTCAATTAAGCTAGACAAGTCAGGTACAGTAAAAACACCCTTGTCGCTATTATTTGCAGGCCTATCGAGTTAATTTTTTTTTAGTTTTATCAACGCGATTATATCTTATTATTGTCCTGTGAAACTTAAAACTTTAAAAATTTTTTTTATTATAGTTTGCATATATATTTATATTACCAATAATATAGGCCAATTTTTAACTTTGTATCGAAGATATCACATCACAAATATTACTTTCTTATAAGATACAACTTTATTTTATTTTATAATATAATTTTATTTAGCGTATTCACTGAGAAAGGTCATCATCGCTAATAATAATTAAACGGTCTATTTACTTATTGAAGTACCTGAATGATAAAATATATGAGTACGATCAAATCAATAGCTTATTAATTATAAATACACAAAGTACTATTTTTATTATTATCGATATTGATTAAAACCATGACATTAATCAGTTATTATAATATATTTTATAAAAATTATAAATACAAAGAACAAACACATATTTTTAGAGGCTGTTAGAAATAACATTGATCTAGAACAAGCATACGCGACTGATTCGATTATTAAAAAAAACTATGGTGCAAGTGTTGATAAGTGATTCTTCAAAAGTTGAAATTATACACACGGTGATTCACTTAGCACGAACTGATAAGTAAATCTATTAATCGAAAAATAAAAATATTATTAATTATTGTTTTATTTGTTTCTTTTAATGTAATGCTTATTTCAGTTTTCAATCATAAAGTTTTTTTTTATTAAGTTAATATTATGGAATATTCTGTAAATACGATTCATATGGGCTGTACATTTGTTGAGTATATGTAACCATCGTAGTTGTTAAGTTTACCAATTGGGTCACAGAGTTTCTTAAACTGTCATCATGCTTTGAGTTTTATGGATTTAGTTTAATAGGTAACTATAAGAGGCAACCATTAAAAACAAATGTAATACAATACAGGCATTAAAGCGATTGGTTTAAAATGTATTTGAACGCAAAGCGAAATATAATATGTATTGGATAAAATCTAAGGTTTCCTTTTATACTAAAACCCGAACAATGATCTGAAATCTATTTATTTACACAAAATATCCAACGCATAATTGAAATATACAGATTGTTTCTGAGTAAGGAAGTATATTATTACCGTTGTGGTATTTTCTGCATAAATGCGGCACACCGCCCCGCGTGTCGGTTGACTGACAAAAGCAATACACCAAATATTTTCTGGAGCACATTATAGAAATATCTGCACTGTAAAGAAATCTTCTGACAACAACAATTGTAGTGGGCGGGAGAAAAATGTTAAACATTTTTCCGGAAAACATGTTTAATATGCATACTCGACCGCATAACAATGTAATAGTTGTGTTATCGCGGTAACAAACAACACGTCCGCGTGAGATTAACAGGTACAGTCGAGCAGAAAATGATGAGGACGGCTGTATGACAAGTCCACACGGTAGCCATTCGATTCGTTTTGGAAACGCGCGTTTAAGCATAACACCCTTGTTACTTATTCACGGAACAGATTATATATTATACACACGCCGAGTTGGGTGTGTGGTTAATTTTTTTTTTAATTTTTAACTATATTGCGGAAATGGAAGCGCGAAAGCATACACGATATTGCACGACGACCACTACCGATTTCCTTTTAATAATAATTATCCTACACCTTAAATTACTAATAAATTGTAAAGCGTGAATATCAACTCGTTTCGAATTTATGTATTGATTACACACTAGAGAATTTTTTCGTTTAAGAATTTAACGAGCTTCTCGCGAGTAAAATTAAGCAACAGAAGCCCAACCTGAAGGGTTCGGCTTACCCTCGATTTTCTTTCGCGGCCTGAAATTATTCTATGTACTATTGTATGGAAACATTATTTAAGGAAAAATCAATTTGGCTTCTCATGAGTTTCGTTCAAATGTTGCCGGTATTATTCACAAGATTTCCTTCTTTCGATGATTATCAATGTCCGTACGTGTAATATGAACCACCTCTGGTCGTGGGGACGGACTAACGCGTGCGCATACATACGGTAGCTGCTTATTAAAATTCTCCGGGCAAGCGCGCACCACATATCCCGGGCATATACAATACTTAAAAACAGCGTGTATTATTATAATGCGAGAACGGGGTGCGAAGGGAGGGAAAAATCATTGTTGTCTGTAATAGCGTCTTGTACAAGAAGGTAGCGGTGGTGGTCTACACTGGTGCACGCCAATAGGACCGCACAACAAATTATACACGCGGTGTATAATACTTTTTTAGATATTCACAATATGAACGGTTTGCGCGGTCCGAGAGGAGCTGTTGTCGACTAGACCGCGCGCAAACACCGTCGCCTCTTGTTTGGAGTAGACTTAATAAATCATCGTCGAGATTAGAATCGTCGTCGGCAATATTTTGCGCAATATTATACAAAAGTAAATTGTTCTTCAGCGACAATGCGCGTGTAAATGTAAGACTGGAGAACAATTTAATCGTCAAGTTCATCGCAACGAAACTCAGTGCAGATATACAGCACGTGTTAAAAAAAAAATACTCAAGCCGCGCGGATTATGCCACCTCGAAGCCGTATAAGCAGATCGATATTATTACAAAACGTTAACACGATAAATATTGCACGTCTGAGGCTAGATATATATTTTTTTAACATGCGGAGTCCTCTAGTCGAGACTCGAGCACAAAAACTAGTTATCATTAGCTGTTTAAATGGATATCAGACCAATCCGCAGACGCGACCAAGTGCCAAGAATGAAAGAGTTACAAACGCAACTTTTATTTGTCATCAATTTATTTGCTGTACACTGATCACCCAAACTTTCAAGTTTCATTTATGGTCAATTAAATATAATATCTTACCGCCTAAATTCGCAGTGCAGCATTATCATTAATCGAAAAAGTGAATGTTTTTTTTATTTCCAAAACTATTAATTTCATTAACTTGTTAATTATTTAAGCGGTAAAAATTGGTTAAAATGACGATCGATAAAAATAGATTGAACGAATATATGAGCCTTGTTAGAAATATAAAACTCATTCAATACAATGAATATTTAATTTTAATTATTTAATTGTGCAGATTTTGAAGTTGTCAGTTATTTTGATTTTGTTGGTAATTTTTCGATAACATTTTATTGTCAAATAAAATGTTTAGTATCCTACTAAAAGATATATAAGTCACCCACTCAATCTAAACGTTTTGCACTTTGGTTTGATGTTCGTTCGGTCTAAACGATATCGCCTAGACAAACGCACGTCATATTTCTCTCGGCGGAAAGTTTACTGACCGCAGTACGTACACAATAAACATTACACAATGTGGACAAATAGTTTAATCCATTCGCGCGTTGTTCGCTAATCACAGACTACATTGTGTACACAAATGGCCGATTGGTCTTTTTAAAAAACATCAGCGCGTTCAAGATGGCCGGCATTGCGCCCGCAATTAGAACATTTTTATTATTATTACTTTTTCGATTTCCCATTGTGGTCCGAAAAAATACAAAACGCAGAGAGATTCCGAAACGTCATCGCCCTCGTCGTCTAAGAGTTGTGGATATAGAAACATAATAACTATCCATACTAAATCGTAAATCCGAAAAAAAATAATAATAATAACGATAAAGAGAGTGCGGAAAAAATTACATTACATTGTTGAGTCTGCCACAGTCATCATGTGTACTTATATCTATCCGTAGGCATGTACAGTGTGCACTTTGCTCGATGGGAACATCTACAGAGCAAAGTGTTGCTTTGTATATTATAGAAATAAAAAAACGGGTACAATTAAACTGAATGTAAAAATACTTCATTTTAAATTTTAAATTGCGATGACCATAACGTATAAGGCGAACCAAATACACTCGTCGAACGATATTGTTTAGAATTAAATACGTACATAATATTACTGCAGCGTCTATTATAACATAATAATACAATACACGTTTTGTGAATTAAAAAAGAAAAAATAGTTAAAAAAAAACAATCAACAGTCGTAACTATGTATTGTTACTACAGTATCGTCGTTGTGGAAGACAAACCCGTTCTCGGAAAATAATATCACATTATTATTTCGTTGTTTCACGGATATTTAATACGCTTTAAAGACACTACGTGTATTTTATTTGTTACTCGTCGCGTTAATAGAATCAAATTGAATGTATGCGACGTACTTGCCGCAGAGTCAGTCCACTACACTGTTGATGATTTTCAAATCCACGTTTTCGCCTGTTTGGACCGAGTGATTTTATTACATAAAATACACGAAAGTCGTAGCTATTTTTTCGAAAACAAATAACTAACCAAAACGCAAAATAAATGATTAAAGAATACGTGAAATTATGGAAAAATGGATATCAATAACAAGTTAAATACATTAGGTATGCCGCGGTAAATAATTTATGTTCTTCGGGAGGCCTTGTTTGTCATTAACTACTTGGTACTACTACTAGTTAATACATATAGTAATAATACATCCTTTACTATAGAACTTTATAGCACTTCAATCACACGCTTAAATTTTTTTGTCACTATAAAATTGAGATACTAATTTTGACCAGTTCGCAATATTATTTATTAAGTTTTATAATATTCTTTTTAATAGTTGGCTTTTTGTGTACTATTGATTGTATACATTTTTTTTTTGTCAAGTACGCAATTAAAATAATTTAATTCAACACAGTATTTTCTCTAATTCTACAGATTAATATAGGATCTATTAAATTGGGCTAGAGTTCAGACCATTGTCCCATACTCGAGTGTATATTTCTCTACATAGGTTAAAGTAACAGATTGTTTAAAGGGTCGTATTTTGAGTGCTACGTTAGAAATTCTTATGGGTATTGTTAAACTTGTTATCATCACAAAATTGTAAAAGAATGTTTCCAGTTATAAAAAAAACCCTATTCAGTAGATAATATTTAAGCTAATGTTTGCACGCGACGCCTTTACGAGGAAGTTAACGAATTTTTCAATAAAAGTAGATAAACTCATATTTATCAACAATAAACTAAGAAAATAATTTCATCGTAGATAGTTGGCATGCATATACATATGAATAATTTTTGTTAAACGTGTAAAAACAACATTGATATTAAGCTGCCAAGTTGAGACTGGTAGACCAGTAGCCACATGGGTTTACACAATCGTTATAATTAACCAGGACCACGTCGAAGAGTGACGGGCTAACGAGATGGGCGATGCGGTGCGGCCCGTCCATTACATGTCACGTATGCTTTACGCAGCCCATACTTTGTAGGTGAATTATAATATCATAATAGAATATGAAGAAGCTGCGTATTTGTGTGCTCGGGACGGGCCGTTGGCTTATTTCTTCTCAAGGACTCTGGATCACGGACCGTGAAAGGCTTCTTCTCCGTGTCCGTTCATAAAAATTTTTTACGCCGACCGGTCCGCAGGTTTTGTGTATGATAATAACAATAATAGTAATAATAATAATATAATAACGACGATGATAATAATGAAACGAAAAAAAACTAAAGATATAATGAATGAATGAATCAACCAAACATCGTCTCGATACGAAGCGATACACGTATAAAGACATAGTGAATAGACCTTAGCGAGGAGAGGCAAAGAGGCAGTTTTCGATTCACAGGGTCTAGTCGGAAACAATTAAGGCATTGTATAGTAATCATCGGGCCTCCGGTTGTTTAATGACCGAACAGCAGATAGTGTAGACTCGATACAGAGACAATGGAGTGTGTACGTATCGGATGCTTAGGTCTGCCGTGTCTACACGTTAAAATAAAGATCGCTGTGCTACCGGCCAGGAAGCCGATTCTGAACGCGTCATCATCATTAATCAACCAAACTCTTCGGTCGTTTTTAATTTAATCAACTTTAATAACGTCCGACAAGTATACGTATGATGGTCACTACAGTTGTTAATATTCCACACAATGAACATGTACAGCATACACGTTTTGGTTTTACATTGTTTTTGGAGTCTAATAATAAACAGTTAATAAAATTTCAATGGATTAAATAAACAACGCCGTCGTGTATAAATGTAAAAACTTCTGTAAAACACTGGACCGGTCTCGCTAAGTTAGCAAAATATTAAGTATTTTGTAAAAGTCCTAAACCGTTTACGATTTAGTAAAATATTTCAGTGTGTATTCTTCCACTTGAATGTAAGCAAATATTAAAGATACGTTGCACAGAAAAAAAATATGCGTCTCTCTGACAATATTTTAGTTGTATAGATAATTTGCTGATTTCATAAATAATTTGATATATAATATTTAAAGACGAGTAAACACAGAAAACAATATTAAACCAAATAATTTTAATTAAACTAACAAAACTGGAAAAAAAAACACTTAAATTAATTTTGCTAGTTCTATACAGATGAATAATTTAGAAACAAGTCGGTTTAAGCGATTCAGATCTCGTGCAGCATATAAAAGATTGCGGTAAAACGACGAGATGTAGTAATTGAATTTACAATTCCAACGTATCCCATTGACTCTATGATGTAGACCGCATTTTCTCACACCTCAATGATAATAACTATATGATTATTTTTTTTTTTATAAAGCAACGTCATTGGATTTCAATTTCTTCTGGCGTTTTATATTTGTGTGTGCGTGTGTATGTTAAGACCAAATGTTTGAGAATATGTGTTTAAGACAAATTAAAAACTTAAAAATATTATTTTGATTTTTACTTGCGCCACCAATGATAATATTTTTGACTGGAAGTTATGTAATGGAAATGTTTATGTACAAAAAAACTAAACTAACGTTATCCTACCACTTACCCGTCATGTATATATATATATATACGACAACAATACGTACAGTTTAAAGGTGCCCGAGGTTAAACTTATGAAATAAAGAGCGACTCGACCCTAGGACGCAAAAAAATAAAAATACCCACAAGGAAGAGAACCGTTTTCTTTTATTTAATACTTCCATATCTCTTACCAATAAAGATGATCCCGTCTGTGTTCGCAGCTCCATTTCTCCAATTTCTTACCCTCTCTCGAGTACAAACATTTATACATTATATACATGCAAGTCTTTTGTGATGAAAATGAGAATTTTTATCTATAGAACGATATTTATATATAAAACCGTGGGCGTATAATCAAAATATCATTAGCAGGATTATACTCGGGTGCCGCCGTTTTTAATACCACGCAGCTTTGCCGACGGTATTTGCCCATAAACGCATGTGTATTGTAAAAGAAAACCGTTGTAGCCACCTCCTACCCCCGGGCACAGTACATTAATGTGGAGAATTAAGGGAGGGCGATGATATTTTTCTATTTATATTCGATAGGCCCCCGCACATAATGGGAATCGATTCCAACAATATTATCTCGACACATTAAACTTCGCGAGTTCTACTGAGGTGCATTAAGAGTCTACAACATATTACGTTGCACGCACACCTGCATGTCTCTATCTATTTCTGGGACATGACAACACCAATTTAGGTATAGTGTATCAAATAAAAGAGAGTATTGAATGGTATCTACATACTTTCCTAATGCGTTTGTAATTAATGCCAAAAAATATATGAAATTCAAAGGTCGGGAGAAATTAACAATGAAATGTTTGATAATAAAGCGGCTACGAGTAAACTTAAAAAAAAATACACAGCTATAGGTTATTCTAGTGCTGATGACGATTAATCTATAATGATAAATGTTTAAATCAAAGCAACACAGCAGCAATAGAATGACAACCGTATGAATGGACTGACTAAGAACCGGACTGAATATTTTCGCGCAATGAGCAAAAAATATATCCCACGGATGCATTTTTGTGTGTGACCATTGCCGCCGGTTGACATACACGGCATGCAATATGCATGAGAGACGAGACGTCGACCAACGTCAGACGTCAGACCGGTCGGTAGACGTGGAGTTTAATTACTTGAAAAGCAAAGCTGGTAAAAAATAAGAGACATCCAATCAGCCACTACGTTTACAACAGCCAATGGTAAAACGAGAACAGACTTACCCGTTAATCGATGTCTTCGTCATGAAAACGTTCAAGACGGTAGACACTGCTGATTGCCAGAGCTGCGTGATAAGGTTATCGCTCTGCTCAGTCGAATCGTCAAGAAACTGTTCAGTATCCTTGTCCAGTGACATTTGCACAAACTTAACATATACTTCATCAGTCAAATTTTCCTTCCTCACGTTGTACCACTATAACAAAAACTCGTAGAATTATTTAGCAGTTTTAGTTAAAATACAATTATGTGTGCAATTATTATGACTTTTGATGAAAAGGTCACGCGCTCTCACACAAGCTTAACCGTTTTAATTATCAAATTAAAGGTCATGACTGGCAGTGTCTTTATTTTATTTTTAATAATATAGCGTTTTTAGCACTACAACAGCGCATAAGAATATATTCGTTGACAGGGTTAATTATTATTAAGTACTCGCAGGTGCAGCGACATCAAGGGAACGACGCGACTGCTTATTTTTTTTTTCTTTGTTGTAATCCGCAGCAGCTCGGTAATGACTAATTAGACAGTAGGTACGACTATTCGAATATAATTATACTCGAGGTGCACACATATGGCGAATAAGCTGAATTGTGTATGCCCTTCCGCTGTTATTATTGTGATGATGGTGTCCTTTTGTTTAACACTTAGCAGACGACTAGAAGAATAAAAAAAAACAATGCGACGAACAAAAGACCTCTTTGTGGTAAAACGACCCCTGTTTACTACAACTATTATAAAAATAAAATAACCCTTTGACTATAAAAAAAATAATACTAATTACATACTCAATAATAACTGCTAACTGTTATAATATCAATGTAGTTTTTAAGTCAATGAAATTATGACGTTAAAATTAAGTGCAAAGTATAAGTCTGCGGTACAACATTATTACTTTTAAGAAATATTATTTATAACAACGAAATGAGAAGTTAATAAAAACTCATAATTAGATTAATTAATGCTTCTGTGGAAGTAATTTTTTTAATACCTAAAATTTTCATACGTAAATGTATAAAAGGTGGTCAAGTTAAAATATTTTTTAAACGTTATTTACAGTGACATCAGTCACCGCTGTCAGCTTGACAAGTTACTGTGTACAGTCGCAATTTAGCTACGACATTAAAAACGTACATAACTCGCGGACAATTTTACACAGCATTTCTTTTGATGGACTTTTATCCTCAAAAATACACGAACGTTTTGCCATCAAGGAAATACAGTAATTATTATTATTACCATTAATATTTTTATTATACGCACAGACGATCTAAATGTCATTCGAACGACCCAAGTGGGGTTAATCATGATGTGTTGGCACGTAAAGTCGAAGAATTTTTACGATGACCATAAACCATCGTGTTGTGGGTCCGCCGGCCATTAATATGCCAGTTATCGATATTATTATATATATATAATAAATTATTTGATGTTTGTGACGAAAACGGTTCTATACGCTCATATATGACATAAAACATCACATATATACGTATGTATGTTTGCTAGCGGCCATATTGAGAACATTAAGTTTTTTAATTTACTTTTTTTTTCTTCCCTCCTTTATTGAATAATACATAACGCACGTCGCAGCGGCGATGTAGTCTTGCGCTTCGCACCCCAATAAAATAATTTATACATATCGAGTAGAGAGACCAAGTTTACCCTAGAAACGTGAAAACAATAAAAACTATACTAAGTATACGTGTACGTCAACATGTAATTAGGCGGAATGGAGGGACATTTTAATTATAAATATCGAACTTCAGAGTTGTATACGCGATGACGACGAATCGTAAGCTGCCTTGCGGTTATTATTTATTTAGAGCACAAGGAAAAACTATACCGTACTTTAATAAGTACGTTAAGTGTGTATACAACTACGATTTTATTATTAGCTTTTGTTTTTTTCAATATTTAATAGTATTCGGTTTCTGACGTACTTATTAATTTGTGTTGTGAAAAAAATATATATATATATAAAGTTTAAAAAGTAATTTAGAAAAAAATTTACATACAGTCATATCACGGCACCAATATATAGGCAAAATAGACGCTTCTGCGTATGCTACAAAAAATGGTTGCATGTTACATACTTAAATTAAGATTTTTTTACGAACTAAATTCACTAAAATAATCTCTTACTGAAATACAATTTTTGAGCTCTTTTTTCCATTACGACCTTTATTGATCGCCAAACTTCTTTATTTATAAAAAAAAATTACAAACAATTTTTAGTCCAGCCACTCCCTAGAACAGCGATACCCACTAAGTGGTTCGTATTAAAAAATATATTTACCAAGAGGTATAAAATAGGGTGAATGCCCTATTCCATAATATGCTACTCGCAATAAGTTTTCAAAATTTATTTTTGGTATCTTATCTAAGATCTAAGCGGCGTCCGCAGCCTTAGAATTCGCCTCTGTTTCGCTCTTTACAAGTACTCGCCTGTATGTTGGTGATTAGACAAGACTGATAAACATTATTGGAGATACAAAATCTATTGAATTTACACAAGTACAATTTCCATAAATTAAATGAAATGAACAATAATAAATTACGTAAAGAAAATGATTGAAATAAAAAATTCATAATCATTCTAGAATTTATTATTAAAAACTATAAAAATTCCTAAAATTAGTTTCGAGTAAGAAAATATACTAACACTCTTATTAAATGAAATAAATTTTTATTGCCGGCTAATACGAGTTCGTCGACACATTAGAGTTTAAACATTTTTTTTTTTTTATTACCTCTCCATACAAATCGTATTTGCCAACCATACAATAACAGTAATAATAATCAAACATTAATTGTGTTTCGAATACGAATACACTTTTTATACATAGATAATCTGATATTGTTTCCTGGTTTTTCTAGTTGCCTGTGTTACCTTTAAGGTCATACAACCGCCGATGACTTGGCGATATTGTAAACAATAATCGTACGTTTCGAGGGATGAAGTGGTGGGGCAGTGGCGGTCTGTTCATTAGTCCAATCTTGTATTTTTCGATGTCATTAACGATGACTTGGGCGAATTTGGAGAAGTAAAAAGAATGAAAATAATAATAATAAAAAAAAAAAACATACACGCGTTGTATTTATTTATTATGTATACATTTATTATTGTTGAATATAAGCACAAACCAATGTTAATGAACGTTTCGTTGTTATTATTATTTATTATCTTTTTTTGAGTGAAAGGAAGACTTATCGTGAACGCGTTTTCAATCAAACAATAGAGACGATTGCTTATGTAGAGGCATAAAAAACACTTTTCGGCATTTCTAGATAAATTATTGTTTAATTACCCATACAGCTTTCGGGAATGCATTGCCTATACAGTCGTCGGGTTGTTTTATCTTTGTATCGTTTTTTCGACGCGTCAATATACATACTTATAAGTATACGGTATAATGCACTAAATAAAAAATGTTGTGACTGACATTGTAGGTAGATAACAATAAACGTTCTTCAAACTTTACTTTTGTATAATAAATTTGAAAAATATTACTATAGCGTTTTAATAAAGGCCAGTGAATTATCGATATAAGCGATACGTAAATTTAAAAAGAAACTATTTAGGACATCAACAGTGTCTATTGGCCAATGAGTAATCATATTTGATTGTGTGATTATTCGTCGAAATTCTAATGTAGTAATTTTCTTACAGAAGAAACGCCATAACTTGACTTTTTATGTGAATATAAAATATCAATGAATTCAATAATTCTATATTATATTATTATTTCTCTCCTCGATGCATTACCTATGTTTATTATAATAATACCGATTCGTTATGGAAACAATATGGCAATTTAAAAACGGTTTTATCAGAAATTGTTCACTTATAGAAAGAAAACTACACGGGTTATAATGAATACCTGGCAAGAATCATAACATATAAACAAATAAAATACAAATTTTCATTGTAATTCATTGTAGGATTCAAATATTACATTAAAATAATAACAACATTACTAATTAGTCATAATGATTAAATTAAAAAAAAAAACATTTAGCAAATAAATAGTTTAAAGTATGGTAAAAATATAAGTATTTATTTATCGTTTTAAATAAAAGATGAAAAATTTATAATAACACCAAACAAAGTGAATATGTAACTCCTTATCAATATAAAGATGATAAAATGTATACCAAGTGATTCTTTTAAGACTAGTTATTCAATTTATCTTAAAATAAATTATAATAAAAATTGTTGATATTTTTAGTTTCATATATTTCTCGATTTATCAGCTTTTAATGACTTTTTTAATTCTTATATTATATTATACTTAACTTGATTATAAAATTAAAAATTATATAAGTAAGAAAATGTCAATTCGATAACAACTTTTGATCTATTACTTTAAAAATAAATACCATTTTAAAATATAATCTGGTGGTGTAGTGCGGGTAAAATATTTATTATTAGACTAGGCGGCACCTCTCTTTCCACCTAAGTATAAAATTGTAAATAATTCTCGAAAAACTGGTCCAAAAGTTGTTATCGACCAGTTATTTTCTTAATATTTTATATTTTATAAGCTAGTTATGTATTTATGTCGTAATTAAAACAAATAAAATTGAGACCCTTTTAAAGTATAAAGGATAATTTAAAAAATTGATATGGAACTAAAAAATACCAAAAATAATTTTCTTAACGTAATTATTATATTAAATAAATTCGAATGACTAGCGTTGGAATCATTTTGTAAATAATTAAATGATTTATTGTAATTTGTATTAAAAGTTTACAAATAAATTGAGAACAATATAGTTTTTCTTTTTTTGTAAATTACCGTTTACAGGGACTGCCTATATGTTAATATAGGCAGTCTAGGTATGTACATACAGACGAAAATATAGAGGGGCAGCAATTTTTTATCGGTTATAGTAATTATGGTAAAAAATAATTAAAATAAATAAAATTTTATTGACCGCATTTTCGTGTATCACTTAAGGTTATATAGTTAATTTAGAACAATTTTATGTACTTTATGTTACAATAGAAAACACAAGAAGAAATTCAGGTAGACAGTTCCCAGCCAGAAGAATTATATTTAATGTTGAGTCATTTTAAAAAAGTTATACACAATACTGTTAGTTTTTTTAGTGAAAATGTAAAAATACATTCATTTTGAATAGATAATGGTGCGGTAAATTTTAGAAATTATCTATTTACATGTAACTATGATGTGAAGTCGTGTTCACGAATTTTTACTATGTTATAATATATTCAAATATTTTAGGAAACTAACTGGTCAGTCATCAATATAGAACAACACGTGATTGTAAAAAATATGAAGCAAAAACCCACGGAGAACGAATTTTATACAAAAAATTAATGGACTAAAATATTACTATATTAAAATCTTTGATTCGTGTATAAAAATACTATATGTCCTTAGTTTTTTGTACAAAATAAC
The DNA here is from genome assembly GCF_025091365.1 of Daktulosphaira vitifoliae. Lineage (NCBI taxonomy): Eukaryota > Metazoa > Arthropoda > Insecta > Hemiptera > Phylloxeridae > Daktulosphaira > Daktulosphaira vitifoliae. The sequence continues at coordinate 10,160,592 of NW_026099576.1, read as the reverse complement.
AATGTTTTTTCTATTTAAAAACATTTTCTATTTGAAAAGGTATTGCAGTTTAAATAATTTTTTAATGTTTTTGTTTTATGTTAAACCCTCATTTTTTATACAGCCACTTCTCTAACATTCAACCAGTAATATGTAATATGTAAATTTATAAAAAAAATTGTTTGAGATAAATTAAATTAAAACTTCTAAAATTTGTTGTTTAAATTTATTTTTTTATATTTAATGTTAAAATGTTGATTTTTTGTCGTCATATTTTTAAGGTTATATTAATTTTTCTTTAATTGGTTTGTTGACCATAAAATTTGGTTAAAATATGAAAAAAATATATTGAAGTATAATGAAATAATTAAATTATTATTATTATTATTTTTCAACTTAAATGAGTATTATGTATGGATTAATACTTTAAATTTGTCATAAAAAGTTTAAATAGATTAATTATAAATTATCTTTATTTAATTTCTAAAATTAAAAGGAAAAAAAATAAATATTTTTTAACATAAAACAAAATTTGCACTTTTTAAATGAGCATCATGGTATTTTAATAACATTATTATTACATTTATTTTGAGACTTTCAAATGTATAACAGAATTTTTTTTTTTTATTAGTATAGAGATTTTTTTTATGATATTTTAAGATACTTAATAGTTTATTTATACATTTTTCGTTATCAAAATTAAACAAGAAAATATTTTTATAATTCAAAATAATATTTTAATCATTAAAAATTAAAACTCCATTAAGTCTACATTACTACTTCAAGTTTTATTGATCAATGAAATAATAACTGCGACAAAAACACGATTATTTTTAATAGTCTAATAAATAATTTGTCACATCTATTAATTATAACCAATATTGGTCTCTCATTATGAGTTGTCAAGATTAAGAAAATGTATCAAAAGCTGATTATTTTGATAGGTATACTCTTAAAAGATCTTAAGAAATAGTACACCAGTGCCAAATAGTTCAAATACCACTTTACAAACATTAAAAGAAATAAATAATTCCTTAAAATACATAGACAATGAAATAAATAACAAAATTTGCAATTACAGATTTTACTCTTATAAATGAATTACAGTTATAAATGAATGGAAGGACGAATACAAAACTACTGTTGTCAAAAGTGAAATGTATATTCAATTATTGACCAAAAAAAACCTCAATGATAAAATTAAGTTTAATAATATAAACATACAATAATTTAGTATTTAAATACAATACGGACACCGGAAAATACTGTTTGAATGCACAAAAATGTATGAACGAAAATATATATACATATATATATTTAATAAATATTTCATCATATATGCTTCTATCTATTTTGCACTATATATAAAACATGTCAAAACTAAGTCCATAGTTGTTCAAAGTTAATTTTGGAGAAATTATGCGAAAAATATGAAAAAAATGTGTGCAAATAACATTTCAAGTATTACAAAATTTTGAAGACAATATACTTTCGTTTATGGAATCTTTTATAGTCAATCAGCAGTTTAAATAATTATTTAATGTTCATGAAAAAAATAATTTTGACATTTTTGCTGGCAATAAATTTTAAATAAATAATTTAATACATAATATAATAACACAAAAAATAAAATAGGGATTATATACATATTTATTAGAAAAATACCAAAAAAATAATCCTTATTATGTATACAATTTTTTGTAAAATAAACAATATTTTTTTATTCTAAAATGCAATATTTTATTACTTAATGTTAACGAACAAATATCGATTGTACATGAATAGTCTTTTTTATAATTTAATACAAAGGTAAGAGGTAATATACAAGATTTGACAAGTTGATTAATTTTTTTACTCATTAAATTAATTTTGAAAAATACAAGTTGAGTTTAGTAATAAGCTAACAAACTTATTTTTTAACTTGATTAATTGAAAAGTAAAAACTAGGCCAAAAAAATAACTAAATTAAAAATAACGTAATTAATACAAAAATATTTTTTTATTTTAAAAACGTATAAGTACTTTCAAAAAATATCAAAATGGTTATTGTGGGTATGCGAAAAGTGAATGTGTTTCCAATTCAATATCAGCACACAGCTTAGTTTAGTGTAACTAACTTGTAAATAATATTTTATGATTTTAATTTATGGTTTGATGTGTAATTTGTCCACGTGCAAAGATATATCAGTATATCGATTATCTCCAAATAAGCCAAAATTGAAAATCTTATAATCTAATTTATTATACTTTTAATTTTACTTTACTTCAATTTTTTCTGGCAGACGATATTAAAATAGCTTATTTGAATTAAATAATAATGTACAATGTCAAGTAAAACCATACCAAAACTAACTGTAAGTAATAGAATGAAAATGTATTTTCATAAACTGTAAATTTCTTTATTATAACCCACATACCATATCTAGACTATACTTTTAAGAGTCATCAAAAAAATGTTAAAGTCATATTCTATATTAAATCATTATCAAATATTTAATATGTATACTGCCATTAAAAAAAATAATTTTATTAAAATTTTAATTGATTGGAATAATTGACTAATATAACTAATAAATTCGAAAAAATAATAAATAAAATAGACTAAATTATGTAGTGTATACAATAGTATAAGTAATAACAAATTAATAGGTTTTTTTTTTGTTTTTTAATAATTAATCATTAAATACTGATGGTCTACCACACACAATAATTAATATAATTTCTTGCACACAAACGATAAAAATTGAATTTGAATTACCAAAATTCAATATTTATTAATTCAATTTATACTAATTAAATTTGAAAATTTACATTAACCATAATGGTGGTAAAAATGTTTAAAAATTCTTGACCACTTTTGGGTGCTAAGACATCAGTATATTTTATTACTTGATAAAAAATGATTTACTTTTAAATTGACTTGATTGTGAAATAAATTTTGTCAATGATACATATAATAGTAATTATTCTAGTTTCAGTATTTACATAAGAAATGTTTTATTTATAACACTTAAGTTTTATAAATAAAATAATTTTAATGTATATTTTTTATTACATTATTATATTATTGTTTTATGTTATATTTTAAACTTTTTTTGTATTTTATTTTAATTTAATATACTTTATTTATTTTATACATTTTGCAAAAAATATACAAATTCATAGTTATAGATAATAACGAAAGGTCAGGGATTTTCTGCAATTTTTTAGCAAACTCTTTTACTATTTACTTTTATTTTACAATCGCTACCAATGTTGTCTCTATTACAGTGAAATTAAATTATTTCTTAACGAAATGATTAGTTTTGTAAAACAAACATATGAACGACAATTAATAATAAAAAAAAAATATGATTTATCTTACACATATCGTATAAAATAAAAATTAATCGTTCAATATATATTTTACTAAAACATTAAAAATAAATTATTTTTATGCAAAATGTTTAAAATAAACAAATTTGACGACGTTAGTTTTTCTTAGAATATTTTGGGTGTAATTATGGTGATTAAGTTGATGAAACTACGAGTAAGTTACGGAAAAGGTTCTAAAAACAATATGCTAGCTGGGCGCTGGTTGTATATTTAAAAAACACACATCGATTCTGCGGGAAAATGTTGGGTGAAAGTACAAGCAAAAGAATCGTAGAGAAGAAAAAAAGGACTTACGCATGGAAGGCGGTAAAAACAAACAAAATGACGACGACGTAGAAGAGGTGTGTGGTGGAGAACTATGGAACGTTTATAATGTATGCAACAGTCGACTTAAACCGACGGGCAGGATAAGAGGACACACACACTCACATACATACATACAAACACACATGTATGAACTACTCCCTGTCTTGCCTGATATATATTCTTCAACCCTCTTCATATCTCACTCTACATCATGCGTAATACGCGACTTGGAAATTGCGGGATCCCTGAAGCGAAAAAATCCAAAATCTCGTTGCCCGAATACACACGCTTCCTATACAACGATGACGACCATGTAGGAGAGGAAAAGGAGAAGAAATTCAAAGTTAAAAAAGCCCGGAAGAGGCGGACGAGGAAGCCGTGAGCTGATTGGATCTCTAACGGCGAAAAGGAATTACGGATAAAAAAGAACGGAAAACTGGTGTATATATGAGAGGCATATATACATAGAGAACAGAGGTAGGGTAACCACGTATGTGTGTGTGTGTGTGTGAGGATTGTGTGTAAAGAAAGAAAATGCGAAAATGAGTTTTTCCTCAGCAATTTTCTAACAGGGCTCAGACGTCATGCACACATACGGATCGTATCAAGACAGAGAGGAGTGGTAGAGTGGGTGGCGTGCGAGAGGGCTAGAGAAAAAAAGAAAGAAAAAACGAACCAACGGCACTGATGAACACCGTTGCCGTCACTCTGAATAGATGAGGGGTTATGGAGAGGAAACGCGAATATTACCTCTCCACTACACATATCAAATCTTATTTCGCACATGCACAATCACAAATTCCCAACCACCACTGCTTTACCTTATTTCCTCTCTTAAAGTATTGTCACCAATGTTAAAAGGGGATCTAATTTCAATTTCCCCATCACCTACTATGGTTGAACTATTCTTATACAACAATAATAAATATCTTCATTACATGTACAGATATAAATAGGTGTATAAGTAAAAAAATAAGTGTCTGTTATTGTAATAGGCATAAAAATTTTCTTTAAAAACAACTAATCCCTAATATTCTTATATATATATTATATAATTGTTGGTTGGTTAACGCCAGTAAAATTTTGAAGTTTAGACTGGTGTCCTGAAGGTTATTAAGTACAGTTCCATTTACCTTCTGTGGTAGAATACATAATGTTTACCGCCATTGAAATTGAAGTATGGTGATGGGTCAATGAGTATTTTTCCGTTAGATGGGTAAATATTTTAGAGATTAGGAGTAGTCAGAGATATAAAAAAAAGTATATTTTAAATAGGTTTTTTTAGCACAATTTAATTTATTTTATAAAACAAAATTATTATATTATGTTTTAATTTTATTTGACAAACATTAAAAAAAAATTATTATAAACCAAGTTATGACTATACTTGTTGGACCCCCTATCATAAACCATGTATTGCGATGACCATCATAAAATTTTAGTAGTTTATATAAAATCAATCAAACTAAAGAGTATTATTAATTTAATAGTTAAAAGAGGACATGATCAAAGATTTTTTTTTTAATAAACAAAATGGCGGCTACTGATAATTATAATTCTTATAATTTTTGAATTATAGTGATCACTACCACTGAGAGGGAGTCTTTCGATACAGACAATGTATCATTGCCAAAAGAAGAAAAAAAATTTATTTAATGATAACTTATTTTGAAATAATGTTACAATAATGATAAATATTTTTACATATTGTGGAATTAAATAATGCAATTATTCATATGATATTTAAGTGAGTACATTATGTTGAAACTAAGGGTATATAAAAAATTATAAATTAATTTATCTACATTAAGCAATGATGAGATATCACATTAAATGTGATTAAAATTTTTAAATTTTAAAAATAATATACTGCTAAGAAAAAAATTTATATTATGATAATGCGTATCATAATATAAATTTTTTTCAAGAGCATGCGGCTCTTGCTTACTTTATAGATCCAAAAGGAAGAGATGACGATCTTACTTACTAGTTCTCGAATTATTGAAGCCATTCATCGAATTAATGATGTTGATAATAAAATACATCTAAATGTCTGGAACTATATAGCCAGTTATAAAACTAGGGAAGGTATTTTAGTTGAAAATTTACATAACATAAATGATATCTAAATTTTCAGTTAAGTGGTTCAAATGAATCACTAAATTGAAGGAAACATCTTATTCATTCTATTAATTTGGCCTAAGTAGCAACAAACATTTCACTAGCCCCTGTAATTTCAGTAGCCACTGAACAAAGTTTCAGATTGTATTCTTGGATAAATTAAAAAAAAATGAATTGTTAACTAATAATCGACTGAGAAAATTGTTCAGTTAATAACAGTCATAAACAGAAAAACTAACCACAAAGAAAACAAGTAAAAAATTTAAATAAATGTGAAAAATTTGTAAAGAAAACCGCGAAAGTGATAGTGATGGAAGCAATTCAAAAAGGAAATTCTGATTTTATCTATTTCCTTCGTAGAAATTAACTATGAAGATTATAATAATTCTCATGGTTACTTACTATAAATAATATACAAAGTGTTAAGTAAGTAAGGAAACAGGTCAATCGTTACAAATAATGAGAACAATAGAAACCCGTTCCTAACTAACTGAACACCCTATATATTTATTGGTGTTACGACTATTATTTTGTTATTTATATAGCTTATAAAAGTATTGTTTGCTAATACTTGTCAAAAATAATAAGGCGATTATAAATTAAAAGGTAATTAGCCAAGTAGCATTTTAAATGTAATTTGGTAAAATTTTTAAGAATTTATATGATAAAATATATTTGTATACCCCTTTACTAATAATATTTGCTATGCATATTATTAAAAAATCAATTTTGATCAATAAAATAAAATTACCTATGAAATATGACCAGATACATACATATATATGCTAATAATATTAAGGAAATACGAATGTAAATGTAATTTGTAAGTCTAGACGGTTTATAAAGTGATACTCAGTATAATAGAATTACTTATACTATAATAAAATAACACTAACAATAAACGTTCAATTTCATGTAAATACTTTATTATACATATTTAATTCATATAAAATATTATTATCATATAGTTCTAAACATTTACAAAACATTATTACTAGAGTACCATTTTGTACAACACTTAATTTAATTTGAACCAGGTTTGAGATTTTTGTAACAAAAATTAAACTTAATAAGTTATTAACAAAGTTCAAATGTAGAATAAAAAAAAATCCTCATTAAATCGAACATATTGAGTATTTAAAAATAATTATATAATCGTCAGTTGATAATCAACTGGACAAGATCGTATAAGATAAAAAAATACATAGGTATGTTTGCAAAATACGCGAAAAAAGATAGAGTCGCTTAAAATAGATAGATAGATAAAAATGAAGATCATAAATGGCGAGAATGAGGATTTACAAAATTGCTAAGAGACGCATATTTGTTAGGAAAGTGATAAAGAGTCTAAATTTAACCAAAAATATACAAGTAATATACTTAATTTGAATTTAAGTGGACAATTTCAATTATTTTATTCGTATTAATTTATTTAATATGACCTTAACACATATAATTTTGCCAATAATTAAATTCTAGAAAAATTAAAAAAACTTTATATTGAATATTAGAAAAAATAAGTTTTAAACAATAATTTCATTAAACCATGATAAAGACAAAAAGTAAATGGTAAAAATAAAAAATGTTTTTAAAGATTCATGGATTTTAGGAACATGAACCGTGAATGTCTCCGATCACAATAGAATCTTAAAAAACATATTATATTATTTCAGTATTTTCTTTTAAATGGACCCAAACCCGTGTAAACGGAGATGTTTCCCATTGTTTAAAAGTATATCGAATAAGGTAAAAAAACAAATCATGTCACCAGTAAACATGATAAAAACGTCTTCATTATGATAATAAAATCACTTAATCCGACGATAAATAATAATCATCTGTGACTGTTAAGCTTCTAAGTCGCGACACATAAAGATACCAATACTTTGTTTTTTATATATTTTAATTTATAGAACGTTACGTATTAAGTACGTAAGTAACGTTCTATATTTTTGTGACCTTTTTATTTTTTTGTCAACTTCTTTTACTAAATTAGTTTGTAAACAGTAAGCAGTGTAAGCGATTAGGGTCATGGCTCATAATAGATCTAAAACGAATAAACCCTCTATTACAGGGGTGAATGAGAAAAAAAACCAATGATAAAATCAAATGGTCAAACAGTGTGTGTTTGTTACTTAATAGGTTAAACGCACATGAGATTAGATACACGTGTAATTGAACTAAAACTTTACCCCAGAGGGTTTCTTTCAAACTGTTTGCTTCCGGTGGTCAAAGAACAAGGACATTAACGTTACGACGAATTACAGCATTTTCTGGGTTATTATTGATTGTCATTCGTCTATACTGTTAAAAGTTATTTGGGGTAAGGATTAACTAATGTTTTTAATAAAAAAAAAAACAGCACAGGGGGGTCGCGGCACAGTGGTGACGTGGCATAGTTGGATCAAGTATAATGATATCTGACAGTGATTAAAATCACTATCAAAAAAAAACGCTTCGATGCAAATCTTTAGATAGTGTTTAATTTTAAAAAATTGGTGGATTATTCCAAAAGCTTCATAAACTGCTAGTTCCTTATTAATATCCTGATTAAGACAAAGTATGTAGAATAAAAAAGAGATTATTAGAAAATAGTATTTCCCATAAAAAAATTATATTGATCAATACACTTTTCAATAAGTTATAGCATTATAATGTTAAAAATGTAAAAAATAAAATTGAGAATTTTCACACAATAATAGCATTTGGTAGCCATTTTCACCTTGAAGATAAAATAAAGTCCGAAATTTTTTTTTTCCATGATAAAGTATATTACATTAGCTTTAATTTAAGATATATATAAAAGTGTCAGACTTTCCGGAACACTTTCAAAATTTAAGTTGAAAAAGTCAATTTTTTGTGAAAAAGTTGTCATTTTGAATCCCCCCCTGTAGGCAGGTAAAAAGTCAGATTTATAAAAAAAATATACCAAATGATAGGTAAAGACATCATGCATCTACAAAAAAAAGAATTATATTGATCCATACATCTTTCGAGAAGTTATAGCATTATAAAGTTAAAAATATAAAAAAGAATTTTTTTACAAAAATCGTATTTTTTTTATTAAGTTTAATGTCTGTTTTCACCATGAAGATAAAATAAAGTCCGAAATTTTTTTTTTTCATGATAAAGCATATTACATTAGCTTTAATTTAAGATATATATAAAAGTGTCAGACCTTCCGGAACATTTTCAAAATTTAAGTTAAAAAAATTAATTTTTTGTGAAAAAGTTGTCATTTTAAATCCCCCCTTGTGGGCAGGTTAAGGGTTAAATTTATGAAAAAAATATACCAAATGAAAGGTAATGATATTATGCATCTATATAAAAAAGAATTATATTGATATGTTCATTTTTGAAAAAGTTATGGCACTTTTAAGTAAAAAAAATTGAAAAAATTTCGAAAATTAGCGATTTTTAAATTTGTAATTTTTTTGGAGGTTTCCCCCTTTTACGGGGAACGAGGGAATTTTTTTCAATTTTTAAGGGTAATGTCTTCGACTAGATACGATTTGTGATCTTTTGACGTATCATTGAAAGAAATCGGTTCGGTGAGACCTGAGAAAAAGTGGTAACAGACACAAAAAAAAAAAAAAAACACATCTTAGTAAAACCAATACCTTCTCAGCTTTGCATCGAAGCTAAAATAAACGATTAAATACCGAATAAAATCATAATAAAAAAAAAAAACGATTCAAAAGGACTATAAAGAAATAATTTATAATTATTACTTTAAGCTACTATCTGATAGTTAATAAAATAAAAAGTCGTCCAGGACAACTTTTCAGGATTTTAATTTAATTTGAAATAAAATAAATTTTTAATTAATTAAAATATTCTATAACATAGGCTTTCAATGGTTATTTGTAAAATTAATATGTTCTGAGTGAGAAAAAAAATAAAAAAAATATTTAGTCACATTTTGAATAACTGCATTTTCTTTTATCTGATCGACCAAAAAGACCATTAAGTTTTAATAATTAATTTTTCCACACATATATGTTAGAACTAAAGAAAATATTTATTTGTTCCAGATCGTTGTTATAACTCAAATTGATTTTGTATGCTAAAAAAACGATATTTTTTATATCTATCACTCAATAATAACCAGTAGAAATTCAAAATTTTTCTTTTGTTTATATATCTTTTAGACTAAGATCATGAAACGCATTTTTCTTTCTTTAAAGGAAAATAAACTAATCACAATTCGATTGCAAGATAATCAAGCATGTAACATTTTAATAATACTAAAATATCAACAGTTTGAAAAAAAATGTGCATAAATTGAAAATATGTAATATTTTTGCTTTAATTTTTTGTAATATTTTAGACATCTTGGCTACTCATTTTTTGTTACATATTAGCTGGTGATCGACTAATAGTATGTTCTACTACATACATCTATCACACTTCACTTATTATTTGTATTTGTATTTTTATTTTATATTAATTATCATTTGATTAATTAATTATTATTTAGGATATAAATACATTATTTATCAAGTAAATTTTTATAAGTACACTTAATTAAACACTCACCGCAGCTTTATTTGAGTTTTTTAATGATTGACTGAGCAATGATTTTTCAGCAATCAACTTCGCAATATTACGTCTTGTATGACTGTTCATAGCGACCTAGCTGAGTACTTTTAATAGTCTAGAACTATGGATTGATAATTGAGTAATTCCTATAACATTGTTTAAAGAAATTCATTAAAAATCAATAGTTATTACTTACTGAATTATAAGCTTGTTTTACATAACACAAATTTAAAAAATTCATGTATATGGTATATGTATATGTATACAGTGGCATATATTAAGTATGCTACCCCAATAATTTCGTGAAAATGTATAGATTCAAATTTAATATTTATATAAACCATTGCAAGTATAAAGTTTATTAAACAAAAAAATTATTCCTAATGGGAAGATTTAAAGGTAACTTCCAAAAGTTAAATGGAAAACTTTTTTTTTTACTAACTAGCTAACTAGAGAATAGCCTAACAAAATGTTGACTGATTTATAACCAGAATTTTATTATTTCTTTTTGTGCTGTTATAATTTTTAGTCATAGTCGAGTAAGTTGCACATCGTAGAAAACTCTTATCTGTGTGATATGGTAAAAATAGAGCGTTGCTAATCACTACTCCAACTATTCCCTTACAATACTGGTTAAAGACGAGTCAAAATAGTATTTTTCATTAATACTATTATTAAGACTATTTTCTATTTAATAGAAAAATGTAATAGTAATAACCCTTAGGAATAATTTTTCCTTACAATAAACTTTACATTTACAATAGTTTATAAAAATAAATTTAATTTAAACGTATACATTTTTAAGAAAAAAATCATTATTTTGTGAAAAAATACGAGGGTAGTATAATTAATAAATCACACTGTATACTATCGTAACAAACAGAGAACATTTCAATCCATTTAATCATTTTTGATTAATTTTATAAATAAAAATAAATTTTACAATTTACATTATTATTTTATTAAAAATTCTGAATCCAAAAACTTAAATAAACCTGAAACTAAATTCATATATTTTAACATAAATGGAGTCATTATATCAGTTGTCAAAAAATCCAAAATGTACTTACAAACTATTTCTAATAGGTAATTGTAAATTATACTACGTACTTTAAACCATTATAAATTACAAATTACATTTAAAAACAATTTAATGTATTTTATACCTTAGGAGATTCTTCAGAAATGTATTAACAACACCAGCTGTATTAATAATATAATTATAAATTTTAACTCGTTATTTTCCAAGGGATTATACAATTGTCAATATACAATGTAATAAATATATCAATTATAAAAAGGAATAGAATAATAATCTGAATACATTTACCTGTCACGTAGTGTACGTCTGGACGATATATCTTTGGTGCTTAAACCGGTGACCACCCGATATGATGGAAGTAAAAACAATGGGTAACCAAGAGGAATACTAAACAACTTTAAACGTGAATATAACTACATCATCATAAGTATAAAATAATAATACAGTGCCTACATCATTATTTTAATCGTGTTAATAAATAGACAAAAGATACAAAGTTGCTATTGAAAATACTAATGCATATTTCATTATTTATACTTAGTCAAATTTCAACAATAGTAATTATTGGTAAGTAATTACAATTGCATACACTTATTTTCCAATTGTGCAAGTTACTTATTAAAATAAATCTAAATAACAATTTACAAAAAAAACTAGAGCACCCATTAATAACTAATTAATGACAAAAATGACAAAAATAACAAAAATAAAATAGTTTACAACTATTTAGTTCCCTAATAGTATTTCTTTTAAATAATGTTAATATAGGATATAATGTTATATTAATATTATAAAAATGTATTTATAAAATATTTTTTTAAAACTACTATCTGGGTTATAATAAAATAATAATTTATTGGAAAAATATATTTAATATATAAATAGATGTTAAAAAACTGATTTATTGATTGAAGTAAATAAAACTTTAACTTATCAATCCAAATATCAACCATACAGAATTATAGAACACTACTAAGTTTAAAACGTAATATATTTAAACTATTAAAATAGCTAATATTATTATATTCGTTAAACGCCAGTTAAAATTTTGTTCTTATTAATTAAGTCAAACATGAAACGAGACACAATGAATAGTAATTATTTATACATATTAAAACCCATCTCTATTATACTTAACATTATTGTCAGATCATTATTCATTAACATATAACTAAGAAGAGCATCATAAGCAAGTGGAAGTGCCTCAGTAGTTATTCATAAAGCAATCAGTAAAATAGCGCTACAATAACTACTGAAAAAATAGATGGAAAATAAAAACAATCATTGAAACAATGTGTTGCACATTGTTTCGATGATTGTTTTTATTTGGAATACTATAGGGCTTAAACACAATAGTGTTAAGAAAAATCTCAAATGTAGAGTGCTTAATTAATGACATTTTGACAATGTCTTATTGTTTTAGTGATAATAATTGTTAACGTTGAAACATGAGAACTTTTTTTACACTATCTAGAATGATAATTCAATGTAATGATGATTAATGCAATAGTGTAATATTATTATATAATATTATGAATTTTTTTGTATTTCCAATTATTAAAACTTGGCTGACATACTATACTTGTACATATTAGTTAACCAATTTACGAATATACGTATATAGTATAAACATTGTAGACAAATGTCATGATTGTACAATTAAAGATATATTCATTCATTCGGGTATTATTATTTTTATAAGTAAAAATTCATTGAGGAATCTCTAAAATAACAAGGGGTAATTAAATATATTTTTTTTTTAGAAATGTTTTATTAATACTAAAGCACGTATAAGTTGAACATTAATAGATAAAAGCAAATGTACATATATATTCATTTTTGGATACACATGTGTGTGTCTCGATTTTTAGATCGATAAATTAATTTCTTTAACAAATAGTATTATGTAGAATAAAAAAATGCAAATACAAAAATAATAATAAACCATTCACACGACAGTAATAATAAATCATTAATGAAAACTCCCGAGAGAGTTGTTTACACTACGAATACAAAAAGAAAAAAGAAAATAACCAAACGGTTGTTGGGGGGAAATGACTTATACCCTTTCTTTAACATCGTATTCTCACCTACTCCCGATTCTTACTTTAAGTGTATATATACTTATTAATTTGAATTTTGTGTTTATTCAGGGCTCGATAAGATTAAATTATTGTTGCCAGTTGTTTGTTCAAGTCTACAATCACACAGACATTTTACGAGTCTATAGCTTAGATTTATTTGGTAAGTACATAAAATGACTTGCAACGGAAGTCCTTCAAATGTACAATTGCATTGAATAAAAACTATTAAAATTATTATGAATAAAAATATAGACGATTATTTTGATTATACGAGCTTTGAATTAAGAACATATTGTACCTTATTTTTCATATTGGCCTTACCAACAATACACTTAAACGGACAAAGTACTATAACAATTAATAATACCAATTTTAGATACATTATTTATCTGGAGCTTAATATTTATACGAAATAAACAAAACACATATGAACGTAAAAAAATAAGTACCTAAAGTCCATACAGATTTAAAAAAATAATAACATTATATATATAGGTACTTATAACAGGTGGCTGTCGATTGACGAAATTTGTGAGTATAAATTAAAAACTAAAAACATGATATATTAAGTCCTTTACTAAGAATATTTTACATTGAATTTTGGCAATATAACAACTATCAACATATAACAAATAACTAAGGTATCATTTTTATTCATATCACGAACCAATTTGTTTTTATTTTATTATAACCAAAATTACTATTTAACATTAAGAGAATAATTAAAAATTTTCATTAAATATATTTATAAAATATTAATGCTAAGTTTAATACATAAAATAATATTTAAACGTCAAATATTTTAGTTGCATTAAATATAATCCTTTTTTGAATTTATTCTGTAGCAATTATTAGAAACAAATTTTCTGACACAACCATAAATCATTACAATAGTAGTATATAATTGTAATGATAAAAGAGAAATTAAAAAAAAAACAGACTTACTATTCAAAAGAAAATCAGTAATTAAAAATTTACAATAGATACATTAAACAGTTTATCTCAAATGAGGAGAATTGAGATTTGAAAATATTTTGTTTAATTAAAAAATGATTTGGTAACACTGAACGGCGGGAATTATTCAAACTGAGACAGCACATAGTGTAAGTGGGAGATAATATTTGAATGGCACATCGGTAATAAATACTATGTTCATAAAACAACAATATGGAAATTTATACATTATTTTAGATAATATAATTTTTTACGATAATTTTTAAGTTATTTAACTTGAACTTCACTGAATTAATTTTGTAAAATGTTTTAATGCATCAGCGATAAACTAACATAATCAATACTGTTAATAATAATAAAATTTAAATTCTGATAAATGAACAAGAAATTCTAAGTAAAACTCTATTCAAATTGGATAATATAGAATTAAAGTATAACAACTATTTATATAAAGTCGCGATTCAAAAAAATATATCAACCTGAGTACAAATGATAGTATTACAGATTTATGTTTACTTACGTTTCAATGAAGCCAAAAGTAAAATTATATTGTTGAATATAACAAGTACTTAATAAAATGCATTATGATATTGAATGTGCATTCGTAGCAATAGTATTATTTAAAGAAAAATTAATAATTTCATTTATTAAATCTTGATTATATACATTTGGTTATTGATAATAAATGCTGGTGCGTTATCATCATTGAGTCGGTACCAACGAGCAACAGCTGTCTGAGGCGTAGTTGTTTTACAATAAGTGCTCTCCAAGTACGGTAATACCGTGTCATATTAATTTTATCGTACACCATAATTACCGTAAATTGATCTTCTATTTTTCGAATAGATTTATCCTATATTTCAAAACTCTTTATTAGTCCTATGATAATATCTGGAAACATAAATTAACGCCATTTAAAATGCATGAAAATAATTACCTAATATTTAAATTTAGAAATATAAACAAATTTGACACGCATAATCATTGTTATTATTATAATAATTTCTTTTATTTTCTCTGAAATTTTTGTTTAAAAATCAATGAATAAACTATTATACACAATGCATATCAAATATAAAAAAAATGCTGTAGGTACAGGAGTACAACGTATTTTTCTCAACAATATATATATACAAATAAAAATTCAATTTAATTGATATTGCTAAAAACACGAGAAAATCTTAAAAATAAACTACAAATATAATTATATGTTAAGAATGCATAGCATATATTCAGGGAATCTCGTCCTGTCCTGATAAAACCTATAATTTTTAGTTTATTGAATATTTTTGATACTTTCTTTTTTAAAATCTTATAAGAGCTTAAGAGTAAAATAATATCATAAAAATAATTTATTTTTTATTTTATCATAAAAATATAAAATTAATAAAAAATTACCATAAATTTTAAACGAAATCCAAGATAAATATTTTATAATTAAGATATAATTTATTAGCAAAATCTTTTCTTAATATTTTGCCATTAAATTCTACAGTATTTTAAAAATAATAAAAAATTGGACTTTTTGTATTTATATTATAGTATCAAACGTTAGTCTATGATCATCAATGTCGGAGTAATATTTTTTAAAATATCCGAAATATGATTTTAGTAATAAATAAATATTCTCTTGAATAATTTTTTAAAAATATTTTTATTAATATTAATCTGTTTATTATTATTATTATTTTTTAAATAATCAATAATGTATATGAATAATAATATGTTTTTTTTTTGTGTATGTCTGTAAACATAAATGAAGAGCATCTACTGGTTGGATTCATGAACGATTTTGCAATAGATTAAATGTTGTATCTAGTTGAACTAATCATTAACAAAAAAAAAAATATTTGAAAAACTTTCTCCATTCCACGAAATAAGAGCGTAATAGCCCTAAAAATAATAACTTATAATTTTATGACTAAATCATAATATAACACTTGTTCTTTTTTAAATTTTGAAAATGTTCTAGAAATTATTAAAAAAATTTTAATACTTTTAGTTCTTTGACACCTTGTTTCGTAACCCCACACTATCCTCACAATTTTTTACGCAAATTTATAATGAAATATTTTATGATCATAGCTGATGATCATCACTGTACTGATTTAGACTTTTTATAATACATCTCATGTAAAACCAAAAATTGAATTTTTTTTTTAATTTTGAGGATAATTTGAATGTAATAATCATCAATATTAATCCACTTGAAGATATTAGGAAAGTTACAAAAAAATTTATTTTCTAAAATTTAAAAAATGCTATTCCTTTAAATAGTTAAGTAATAACTTTTTAAGTATAATTTCTCTAACAACTTTTTATTTACGGAACGATTTTAATATGTTATAATTTATAAAATAGTTAAAAGTTACTGAATAATATTGTATACTAAATTGTTGTTTTAATAGTTATTTAAATTTTTCTATTCTATAGAATCGAAAATGTTCAAAAATATGAATAGAGCTTTTTTTGAAATTCATGATTAAGTTAATTTTAAAAAATAAATGAATATATCATTTTTCATATTTAAACAAACTAGGCTTAGACAATGATCCTTGCTTATTATTAACTTTTTTATTAACATGTTAATAGTATTAAAATGAAATTTGGTTACATAAACACTTTGTTTATTTTATCTTTTGTTTTAAACCCTCTATACTTCGTTAGTAAAAATACCATAACCTTTTCGAGTATAGCAGTTAAGTTTCACGATTTTAATAGTAATAAAATCTTATTTAGATTTAACTACCAATGTATTATAATCCACCAATCGGTCATTGTTACATAGAAAATCTATATAAATCTATTATAGGTGTTGAAAAAATGTTAAATTATTTTAATCTAACATAATATGGAATGTTAAATCTTAATTATATTTTTAATTTTTTCCTAGAGTGATATCTTTGTTCAATATTTTTTAAAATACAAAAAATTTAGTGATAATTTAATGTGTTTTTAAATGATTTTTAAGCAAATTACTTCTATAGAGTTTGTAAAAATGTCATTAAAATTTAATGAATACTAAAATAAAAAATTTAAATAGTTACATTTTTAAATAAATCTTTTAAATAAATGTTTATTGGAGAGCTTAATTAATTAATCAAAGCATAATTCATAAAAAAAAAACAATTAATTTAACGTTCAAAAACCAGATAATCAAAAATAGGAGAGTGTGGGGTGAAACCCCACGTTAACTTATTTAGAATATTAATCAAGTAGTTGAAAAAAAATTCTTACATTATACCCTGGAACTATCATTCCAATCAAAATGTTAAATTTAAATTATACTTTATCTAACAACAACATAAAGTAAACCAAAAGTCATTCGACTAATAGTCTATTCTGGTTATATTAATAAAGTATAGTTATATTACGAATTGGCTCCTGACAATTTATTATATAGAAAGTATGGATATATTATTATAACATATTGTACTATTATAGGTGAATGTTGAGTTCATAGCGAGATTAAAATATTTTCTGTGAAACCATATTCTTCTCTTTGAAAAATTAGCATAAATTATTATGAACATCATTTAATCATATTTTAAATGCCATCTACTAATTTTCAGTTTGATCCACGTGAACTCCACGTGAGTTGATTAAATAGTTAAAAGACTTGTATTTTAAGAAGCTACTTTAAAAATAATATGAAAGCCATTTGCACACACACGATAATTCTGGGATTTTAGTCGCAGATATAATAAATACCAATAACCATATATTATAATAACAATAATAAGATACTTTATTACTCCTATTAAATAAATAAATGCGTGTTTGTAAATACGAGTACATAGAAGCAGTTTTAAAATAATTCTCTACGCGTGTGATGTTAATGTAGTTTAAACACATAATAGTCAAACATCTATAACCTCTATAACTTTTTTTAACGCAGGGATACGCTTTTTTTAAACGAAGAAAAATTAAAAATAATTTCTAAATGTTGATTTTAATTTCATTTGATTCATAAAGAACCATTAGCCTGACTCATCATTGATTTAACCGAAAAAAAGAAAAATACTCGATAAATTATTAAAATAAATAAAAATGAATTTTTTAATTTCTACTTTTAATGTATTCCCGATAGTATAGACATTGTGCACTCAGTATTATTCTACTTTACCACTATTAGCTTAACCAAATTTATTGTGGTTCTAATATTGTTTATTCTCCATTATTAAGCATTTTAAATGTACATAGTAAATTCCTGTGCAGGCCAAAAATATCAACCCAATGTGATCTAATCAACATTCAAAATAAGTCCTACGCAATTCAGCCGATATAAAAATTTGAAAATCAACCCGATCCGATCCTATTTTGAAAAACATCGTTAATTAATTTCAACTATAAAATTACATTTCTAAACAAGTATAATTAATTTTGTGATAACGTTTTTACCCCCGTCATTCTCTATTTGAGGTTTGCTAAAACTGTATTAAACAATGTCATGGCTAAACTTATTTCATTTAACTAGAAGTTCAATTTAAATGAATTGTTAACTTACATTGTGTTAAGAGTCTATAGTAGTTGGTGAAACTGGCTGATTATATTATACTTAACAGATAACTGTAACTGATAATAGTAACAGTACTACAATAGCCCTGACTTGTTTCTAACCGTTTTTTCGGGGTATACCAGTTATTTTGTTAGCCCGATACACCCGAAAAATGTTACGATTGGTCTGAACTTGATCCGACCGGATTTCATTATTTTCTAAAAAGCTATGGCCGATTAACTAGAAAAATTCAGGTTCAATCCGATCCTATCCGATTTTAGGTCGGGAAAAATTCGGATCGGATTGGGATTGATACAAGTCATGTAGGGCTTTGGTAAATAAGTATATTGTGTTTGGTTTTTTCCTTTAACCTTTTAGGGTAACACTGAAAATAAATTCGGCTGCATACTACGCAACCCTTTGTTAACTAATTTATTATAATGAGTGGTAGCGATTTGGTAACTAAAACATGAATTACCATCGCATGACTACTATGGGATGACACGCATTGAATATCACGAGCTCCATAAGTATTTTATTATAGTCGTGCTTGGGAGTTATCATTCTTGACATGACTTTTCTGTAGAATTGTTTATTGTAATTTTAAAATCTTATGAAATATTCGCTAAGTACACAAATATATCTGCAATAATTTATTTTTCATATCTAAAATAAATCTCAATAATTTTTTTTTTTTTGACTTGAAGTTTTCTTTTGTAAATAGCTTAAGATAAAATATGATAGTGTACAAGATTTTTCACTTTTAATTGTTTTTGAGTTTGCAGTTATCGGTCGTGGAAAGGGTTTTTACACCTATTTCTATCAAACAGGGTACTTGTCAGTGATGTACAAAGTTGGCCTCAACGCGAAAAACAAATGCAAGTGCATTTGCAAAGGTGCAAATCGCGTTTTCAATTCGGTGAAAAATTAATATTTTAGAAAGTCAGAAAAGGCTTTTAGATTTGAGGGCCCTAATGCAGCCGCATTAATGCATTCCTCTATTTATGCCATTGATTCTTGTAAACAAAGGGCATTATTAAGAACAATTCTTAAAATTACAACGTTTGAATTAAGTAAGATAGATAAATTTACCGTACGTCTATACATGTATGTGAAATACTAAGAGTTTAGTCAGTTTTCTAATGTTCTTAACTTATTAGAATAACAAATAACAATATGCAGAATAACGCCCAGAGCATTAGCTTACAAAACTCATCTCGATAATTTCCCAGGGTATCCGCCCAAAACAGTAACACAGTAGCCTGGAGCCGTATAGAAAAACGTTTTTCACGGTTTCAGATTCTGTAAGACACGTCATCTCACCGATCTGTTGTACTTGTGGGTTACTGTCGGTGGCTGTGGAATGCGCTACGACCATTATTATTTTTATTAATTAATACCGCCCGGCTACCGAGTAATAAACACCAGACACACATAAAAAGAGTACGTATACCTATGAGCTGCATGGCATGTACGACGGTAGGTGCGCACGCGTTTTAATAAGTGTGAAAGGAAAATTAATAATTAGAGTATGTATCGTTAATGAGGTACGCACGAGAAAATCACCGTAAAGAACAAAGACTTAAAAAAAAAATTATATATATAATGTAGAATGGTCATCCACGTCAGTATATATTTTTGTTCCTTTCATTACTATTGTCTTTTTTTTTTTATATGTATATAGTTATTATATTATTGTGGTTTTTCATTGGACTCGATCTCGTCAAGCGTTTTTCCCGTGTATAGGTATGTATATACTAATCATAATATATATGCGCGACCATAAAATAATGATTAATAACTACCGCGAAGTACGAAGACGACGGTAACGCATAGAGAATAGAGTAAAGGAAAAAAATAGTCGTTGGGAAAAAAATGTGTATAATAATAATGAAAATCGATTGGTCCGGAGGCTACGAAGATCAATTCCAGTAGCCGGACGACGGCCCGCGGCTCCATGTCTAATTGCGGAACAATGCGTGCACTGTACCTATACACCACGTTTACTTCCCCCCTGTGTACCCTAATGCATATGTGTGTACAGAAAGCATACGAGGGGAATACAGTTAACTATATACTTACTGTACGACGCAATCATCATTAGAGAGAACACCATCGACTAGTCGACGCATCGCACTGCTTATGTATAATATGTTAATATACCGCACAGCTAGGCGTTTAGGAACGTTACTCGGGAGAAAATTAACGAGAGGGTCGCGAGCGCCAGAAGGTCTACGTGCAAGAACAGTTACCTAAGAGATACAAATGACACTTGATGCTCATGAACTTTTACCTCGTCATCCGAATTGTCAGCGGTGTTCAGGTGGTCATCGATAAGATAAAACTCACCGGGTTCAAACATTATTGATATTATAATTATTTAAATCGAAATAATCATATTTTTTTCCTTAAAGGATATTAATCGTAATCACCGTAAATCATTAAATCAGGAACCTTTTTTTTGTACTATTATTCTTCAAACAAAAGCTAAGTTGGTCTAAAAAGAATATTAATCAAGTCAATTCAAGGAGGATTTAAATTTGTGAACAATCGATTATGTTATGTTTAATGAAGATATGCAATCGTATTCTTTAAAAATATTTAATGATATAAATCATTTGTGATATTACCAAATTTTGTTAAGAATCCAGTTGATTTTCTCCGTTAATCATTTGTATTGTATTATTTACAAGCTGATCTCAGAATATTTTTATTGAAGTAGCCGATATAGATTTGAATCGTGTCACCTTGACATGTGCACCTTAACCATTTATATTTACATTTTTTCCTAAGCATATACTATGGAAATGTACTTTGTTTTCAATTTTGTTTCAGTAACAGATGTCCAAGTACTTACTACTCCTATTAGTCATTCATACTTAATTTAAATTTAAAGAAAACTATAACATGATTAAACATGACATAACTTTTTATAAATATGATATTTTGTTTATCAAAAATAAAACCTAATCTATTATTCAAACTCTTAATATCCTACATGGTTGAGTGACGTATGATACAGTAAACGAACTTTCGATCAATTTTAAATATATTGTATTCCATTAATGGAGTAATCTCAATAGCATAATTGAGTATTCTGGAACTCCATTAACTGTTCACGATTAAAATATATTGACCCAATATTATAATTATTTTTTGGAATGAATTATAAGAGCTCACGATCTAAATTGACAGCTAATGACCCAGAAATAAATATAATATTTTTATTTTGCTTTGATAATTAAATTTTGCAACCATCTTAAGTAATATTTTTATTTTTGTTATTATTTTATGTCTGTGCCGTATGTAGAAATTTATTTAAATATTTAAAATATTTTCGTGATAATATAATAGCTAATAGTTAATAGTTAATAAACTTAACAGTAGTTTTTTACATGGAATCCACTTAACATCAGTGTGATATGTAATGACGTTGATAAGGTAAAACTATAGCGTAATTCATTCCACTAGAGGATTAAATAGAGTACCCTGTACCTCGAACTTTCAATTTTAATATTCAATCAAACAATATGAAAGTGCTTGTCTTGAGTGTAGATTAATCATTAAATGTTGTACAATAGTATAAAATTCGACGTTTAAATTTCTATTTGTATAACCTTAACGTATACTCTTGTACTTTTTACGTGTAAACATTTAACATCCATATGATAAAAAATTACAATGGATATTTGAAGCTTTAAGCATAATTATTTTTTTATTTATATCAATATATATATATATATTATAATATATATAAAATATATATATTTTAATTGTTGTAAAAATAGAGAATTTTCTATAATATAATAAAATTATATATTTTTACATAATCATTTTGTTCCGAAACAAAACAAAAATTTTCCAAAAGTTAAAAAATTATTAAATTAAATAATTATAAGTATAAGAATCAGTAAATTTAGTCGACCAAAAGCTGAGTATATCATTGAAAATCGACTTATTACTAGTTAAAAGGATACTTAAAGAAAATAATTTAAACATTAATTCAATGATGCAAATAATCAGTGAACCGTTATGTTGATGGAACATAACGAACAGTAAAAAACTTGAATAATTAAATTGATATTTTGGTTTTTTACTAAACTCAGTTTAAAATAAATCAATCACTTCCATTTATAATTTAAGAATAAACTAATGTACCGAATATAATTATTTACAAAAATAATTATTGAGTCGATAACAATTTTAGAACGAGTATTTATTGACTAACATATATTTGAATTCATTGAGTGTATGTGTGAATACCCACTCTATGTATTAAAATGCTTAAAACTTAATAATTACTCATCACAAAATTATTATCGGCCCACTAATTATTTTTGTAAGAAAAGTGTTTAAAGATAGCTAATTTAAAATTTTGAAAACATTTTAAATTAAAAAAAAAATGTTATTATTAAACAATAAAAAATATTATTTCAACGTAGTCTAAGAATGCATAAATTATTAAAAATAAATTACACCTAAATGTTGATCGTATCAAAATTTATAAGTGTTAATTTGGTTCCACTCTGTATATTAAAGAATGGAATCGACATATTGTGTAACATT
This sequence comes from Daktulosphaira vitifoliae, assembly GCF_025091365.1. Classification (NCBI taxonomy): domain Eukaryota; kingdom Metazoa; phylum Arthropoda; class Insecta; order Hemiptera; family Phylloxeridae; genus Daktulosphaira; species Daktulosphaira vitifoliae. The sequence goes on along the minus strand of NW_026099576.1, from coordinate 10,137,125 downwards.
TTATCATTCATTAATTATAAACGATTTTAATATATAATATAGGTAAGTATGTATAAATAAATTCTGTAATTGTTGCTATGAATATATATGTTTAAGAAACGAAGATTTAATTTCAAACCAACCTTTAAATACATACAAATAATAAATGTTGATTCGATTTAATCATTCACTTCTACTTTCACGGTTTACTCGTAGTATTAACTTAATATTTTTATTTACTGGAGACAATTTCTCCTATGTATGATAATTGGTCGACGTTTGTGGATTTTCTCTTGTAAAAACAACAGGTAGAGTAATTATTGAGAACTCATCTCAGAAAGTAAAAATATATTATTTATTTTTGCTTTAACAGAGTGCCCCTGTCGTATCATCTAACTGGCATACGTACGAATATTTAAATAAATACATTGTAAACTGATTATTGAAGTATAATAAATAAATAAAATGGATATACAACTGTTGTGAAAAACAAATCATAAGATTGTTAACCAGATAAGTGTAATTGAGGTCGTTAAAATATAATATTGAATTACAATTTGTCATTCCTAAAAATTAGCCAAAGAAAAATGTAAATAAATAAAAACTCTATACTCCTAAAATCAATATTTGATATTAAAATTAAAACAATCTAAATGTAAGAACTTGACAACTTATGTCTGAGGAAATTAAAACTTATAGCTCATATAATTTAATATGTACCTATTATTTTGGCTGTTATTATTTATACGCTAAACGCCTCTTCTTTTACATTTGCATAAATTTTTGTGTATTAGTTGGTTAACATTCACACACTCATACAATGCCCACAAATAATTAATTTAGCATAACGCAGTATAATAATTTATGTTTAAACGAAAATAGGTATTTTAAAAAGATTAGGTGACTAACAGATTACATTTTCTTGTAAAATAATTAATGCTTAATGTTACAAAATATCACGTTTCAAAAAATATGTTGTAGAGCAATGATAAATTCAACTAAAAAGCATCCGGATTAATATTATGCAAATTATACTATAACAAATCATTTGTAATTATGAATAGTTTAAGTATTTAAATTATTTTTCGGAGGTATTACATAACATGTCTTTGTACTATAGAATAAAATATGCGCTATAATATACTTGATATCAAGCGGATGCATACAAGTTTTGGTATAGAAACCATTGAGTTTTGTATTTGATGTTCAAACTTCGTAGGGCGTCATAACTGAATCAGTTATGATACTTCAAACGAAACCCGAGTTCATTTTTTTAACGGAATCTCTGGAATACTAAGGCAGGTGCTTTGTGGTTAGGACGTAATTTTTTTGAAAATTTTAATTTTGGTTCGTATAAAACTCTAATCGTCTGTAACTTAACAAATGACGTTGGATAGCTGTTTTGTTTTGTTTTACGCCAACTTCAGTCGTTAAACACGATTATTATTTAATTTGTAAAGGAAATGCGGCTCTAAGTTAGTCGCTTGAATTTGTTAAACATCTGCAAACCCAATTGCCAGGTCCACTTTTCTCGGGGAAGTGATTAGTTCGGCCGAGTATTTTTATTGTTCTATTTACTGGTATCGCCGAATAGCCCAATTAGTACATTCGTCAGTGTGTAAAATACAAACTGACGATATCCTCTTACGGTGTTTTCTTTACAAGTAAAATACTGATTTATCATTATTCGTGTATTTATACATACAAGTTTGATGTCTCTTGAAAATCTATTTCTCACGATTTCCATGTAAACTCGACTGCCGCCGATTAAAACAAAAACGGATACCGTCCGTTAGTTCATTTGCATAATTACCATTCGGCAAACACAACGCAGTTTAGTGTATATGAGACCGAGTATTGTATGCGTACGATGCGGTCAGTAAACGTTGTGCTTGAACAATAATTACAATAATTCCTACAAAGGCAAAAATCGTGGCGCTGGCCCCCGCAGGGTCTCCCAACGCTTGTTTCCACCCCTCCCGCGCCTATCGCGATATAACTTCGGATACGTTATTAAGTCCTATTTGTTCGCGGTCACATGTATTTTTAATAACACCGGCGATTATCGATTGAAACGGTTTGCCACACGGTTATTAAATCCGATTTCGGATGCGGATTACACGTTACCATTGAATTTTACAACATTATCATTACAATAACATCATTTCTGTAATTCTTGGTTTTTTCACTGGAGGCGTTCGGCTTCTGTAGATATTAATGCTGGCCGTGCATAGTATGGATCGTAACTCACGCATTTTTAATTTCCTGATAATTGACACCGATTACCCAAGTTCATGTCGGATACTACATCATACCATTATTTTTTTTCTACACGTACACGAGTTACAAAAAAATATTCAACCCTTGCGCATTCTTCGGCGATGATACCCGAGATTAAAAACGTAAGAACAGGAATAATTGTTTAATTATCATGCTAAACTCCGTACGGATGACGATGACGAAGACCTGAGGGTCCCAAACGAATGTACACAACCGGAATGCCGTTTATCGACGCTGCATACCTCCCGCCCCGTCGTCATCGACAGTCGGGGGTCCATTTGGTTATTTTTTTTTTACTAATGTACAAGTTACGGACTCGTTTGATTGATTTGGATGCTGCCGTAGACCGCGTATTTATTCTAATGATGTTTTATGTTGTATACGGTTGTGTTGTGGAAACTAATATTTTGGCATGGTCCGTACAACTTCATATACCTGTAATAAAAATTATTAATCGCACCCCGGGAGAGACTAATATGAATAACTTCTAGAGGTCATATTCAATTTCTTTCAGTGTATATACTGCACTAGTAAATTTATTTCAATTTTGATGTAATACATTTTAGTGGGTATCCAAAATAATTATGTAAATTATTTTGAATAACTATAAAATGTTAATGATCTGGTTGTTTTTTACGTAAATGCACTATTACAAAATTTGAATTGTCTAGATTGGAAGTCTACATATTTTATCTAGACCTTCGTAATGACTCGAGAGGAACGAGAACAATTTTTGCTTAATAATGTACAATATAATTAAAATTAAAACATGATAACATTAGACACCAATTAGTTCTCTTATTTCATAAACAAGTTTAAAATTAAAAAAAAAATTTTAATAATTGTGTTGGGAATAATTTTCTTGTCTAAGACTAATTTTAAAATGCTGTTCACAGGTAGTTAACAATCAGACTAGAACAAAAAGAATAACGCGCCGGATTACATTATTTAATTAGTAAAACTTAAAAACTGGTTATAAAGTATATTTGTATGCGTTTAAAACCTTTTTAAACTACACAATTGTGTCAAGTCACGGCAACCATTTAGTATTTACTCAGTTCCACTAACATAAATCGAGTTTTATGGAATATCATTTAAAGCAATCAATATTTTTCAATACTATGGGTAGTCTAAGCCAGACGCATTTGAAATGTTCAAGGGTACGAGATTTAAATATTTAACGTTTATAACAGAAATTGAAAAACTTATCACATGAATATAATAGGACCATTACACGTCTATCGAGATATTTTAATACGATTAACATTATTTCACATAAAAATATGGTATTTAGTTGTTTGTGATGTGCAGAATGACATTGACGTGATCTTATAAAATTCGATGGCAGTGATGACAAATAATATTACTTGTATTTTTATCATAAGATTATTTGAAAAATTGTTGTTGACTTGAGCAATTTTTATTACAAAATGAATGAAATAACCGTAGAACTAATTTTAAACAAGTTTACATAAAATAAGTCATAAAATAAATATTTATATATTTATTACTTAAAAAATACACGAGTACCTTATTAATATATAAGTTTAATTAAATCGTACTTGTTTAGAATGTTAAGATTTAAGAATAAGTTGAAAGTTGTAGTAAAGATAATAATACTAAAAATAATTTAGTAAAAACTATATTTGTAATCGAATCATGATCGTAATTTGATCGTTTTCCAACTAATATTACTCTGATACTATTACTATATAGTAAGCCTATAGTACGCAATATATTGCGTACATCAACAGTAAAGTTACAAATCAGTGTAAAATTAAGTATGCTATTAATTAATATTAATAACAACCTGAGACATGTTGATATAAGGACTTTTGAAATGTAAAATAAATTTTGTATGAGCATATACATCTGCACTAAAAAAAAATAATACAGTTTGTTAGGCGAAACTTGTTTAATTATGTCAGTTCCATAGTATACAATGTGATTTATTGAGAATAAATAAAATAATGACTGGTTGGTAAACATGATTGTAACATTATTTTTTGAGATATTAGCATTTAAAGATTTAGAAAAGTTTAAAAATGGAATAGCGTTTGGTGAAGCTCTTATTTTTACCATAACGTTCACATAAGAATTCTTCTACGTTACGCACCACTGTCGCCTATAACTAAAAGTTATATTAATAAAAAAAGTATACTTTTAACAGTGTACCATCCTCTACTTAACAGTAAAATAATAATAATAATAATAATAATAGGTTCCCGCTTGAATTTTGATAGTTATCCCTTAAAAATATTTTTTTAATAATCTTGATTCTTACTGTGGTTCAAAAATAAATTATGAAAAAATCGTTATTTTACGAATAATTTCGGGATAGTATTGTTAATGAATCACACTGTATATATTTTTAAGTAATTTCGAATTCCCGAAATTGCCATCGCGAGTATTAGCTATAGAATATACCATACATAATATTCTATCAAGAGTAAACTAAAAAGAGTTTAGTATGTCCTTGATCATTTTTTAAATCGTGTCGATCCACACCAAGTGAGTCAATTAATGTATCAATGTCAGTTATTAAACCATACGGTTCCTAAGCACCGGGAGCTCTCGCCTAGCACTAGCGATTGATGGTTACATACCGAGTGGAAACCTGAGAAGATTCACTGCGTGTATTGTTATATAATTAATGTAGCTGGAAATATAAGAAAAAAAACCATAGGAAACGTTTAGGTAATTTTTAATCGTAATTAATTTATATAATAGAATAAAACAGTTCGATAGAACATTGAAGGCTGTTAGGTGTTTGAACATTTATCGTTGGATACTGACGAGTTCTTAAATTGATATTTAAAAAAAAAAAAAACAATCATTAAGCCCGGATTAATAAAACCGTTGAGAATAGATATATTGTTTCTACTCAATGATAAAACTAATAGGACATCTTAATCGAAATTCGTTGGAGCGTAAAGATAAGTTATCCGGCCAAAACCGAAACGTGTTTTTTATTTTATTTTGTACCTATTACGGGCTGTTATTTTGAGTTGTATGTAAATCATATGCAAAATACATCCAATCAACGCGTATCGATTAACGTGAATCGTGTTCGGTGCACGGCACGTACGGCTACTAGTGTTTCGGAGACCATTTTTCATAACCATCATCGACATGATCGCCACCACCTCGTCACACGTCTGTGTAGTTGGAATGCCAATTGGTTTCATGTGTGGGCGAAACGAGACGCACGCACGCACCACAACCGTATACTCGTGTACACATTTGACCTAAACCGTAGGGGGTACTCGAGGAAAGTGCGTTGTACACTAGTTACCACTGCTGAGAGGCTGTGGAAGAACGGCCGGCCAACAGCGACGGCCAGTGGTGTGCCGGTCAAACAGGTATAACGCCGGCGAGTCTGCCGGGGACTGGATCGCCGCCGTGTGTGGAACGGAACAATGGTAATGGAATGCACCGCCGCTGGATCCGTGCGTATGTACCTGAGCGCGAGACACCTGGACGACATAAACAATACGCGCGACCATCGTTGCCGTACAACAATAATAATATAATAAAAACTGTACGATAATATACATTTATAAATGTACACCATTGGCCGAGATGATCACGTTCGAGTGTGTCAGCAATGACTGTCCGGACAGTGTTCTACTGGCCACTACATGTTTACTCCAGTTACGGCGTGTACTTAAACAAATATTACACTCGGTATTTACAATTCGGTTGTTCGATCTGGAAGAATTCTTGTGAGCGCATCAGCTGTTTGTGAGGACAGTTATAAAAATGCATCTCGATAAATAGAAACCATTTTGTGTAGCCCATACTTAGAACCGAGCAGCACTTTATGAAATCTCCGTAAAAAGAAAACTTTTGGGAAATGATGAAATTTAATATTCAAGAGAAAATGAAAACAATATATAAATTTATAAAAATTCATATTACATATAAAATTTAATGAATTATAAACAAATTGATTTTATCATAAAAGCAACTAAAATTTTATTAAAGACGAAAATAAAACATTTACTCTTCTGAGCTGATTTTATTGGATTGTAATGTTCCATTTATACTTATTATTTATAGAAAATACTATTTTTGTACTTATTTATTGAAATTCTGTAACAACTTCAAATGTATATTTTCATATCTTACATACCAAGTGTAAATATAATTTTATGGTAATTGAGTTTTCAAATAGCTGAGCTGTACACGTGTTGAAACGCTAAATCATTTTTGTCATAACTTCTTTTTCTATTATCATTAAACTACGGATTTTCATAAGGCATAAAACTTTCATAAACCTTAACCACTAGAGTGTGCCTATGATGTATTAGAAATGGTATACGAGAAGGAAAAACAAGTAAAAGTAAAATGATTATTCAAAGAACATTTTATTACTACTAATGTTACTGATGCTATTCCAGATCTCGGTCATGCGTTACAGGTTGGTCCACTCAATCGGTCATCGGGAAAGGTGTGGTGGCTCTAGACAACGTGCCAATGTGTTTAGAACTACATGGGCGGCATACGATGATACATATGGTTTTCAGACGTGAGGGTTAGGACGAGCTAAGGTTATTGTTTGTGTGGCTTTTGATAAACACAGTGTAATCTCATGGTCGCCGGCGGACTTCCGGTGTGACCTACCCTAAATCTCCGGCGTTATCTCTTACCGTAACGATAACAGCGACCGCAGCGACACCCTTCTGGCAATGTCAACAGCGTGTTCATGAAATGCCCGTTCTGTACGTACCGGAGGATACTGCAGTGTGGGTGTGGTAATGGGGTGGACGGCAGGTGTCGATTACCTTGTTACGACGCCCCTATGGTAACTCGGTCGCGTACACGATTTGACCGTATACACGATATTATTATTGTGTTGTGAGCAACCGATTTTTATAACCGGCTGTACGACAACGACTGGTACAAAGATACTCGCCAAGTAAACGCAGCCAGTTTTATACGCTATTAATAATTACTGAAATGTTATAACGCAGTTACCTCAATACATTAAGCAGGCAAAAATATTTGTTTGTCAGCTTCCATATTGTAGTTGTTGTTTTTTTTAAATTTTCGAATTCAGCAACGCAACAGTTCTTTTTTTGGGGATCTAATAACGCAAACGAATAGGAATATTTTACTGATGTTTGATTTTTTTCTGAGAACCAATGAAACTCGCCCGTTCCTATAACACAAACGAGGTGCGATATCATCTGCTAGGTCGACGTTTTATGTGCGCGAGACAATTCGTCGAGGGTCATGACTTCTCGACGCTTTGCTTGGGTTTTACTCCGATTACCGTTGGACACGTGATAGCAAATTGTGACTTTGATACGTATCTGCGTTTTACTTGACTTCCTTTTTCGGATGGCCTCTCCAACCTATTATTGTTTTAAAGGGATAAGAGTTGTGCGTGGAGATTACGCCTCGAGTTAACATCTGGTCACTGTTTGATCGAACCGTATTTTGTGATAACGTGTCTTTGACGCGAAAAACGAATTATTCGTAAAACGGTCGCGAATTTGGCACACTGTAGAGAAAGTGAGCTAGGCGTAAAAATAAAAACGCAACTAAATGAAAGTACTATTATTCAAACTAATCAATGAGAAGCAAAATTAGTTATTCGCTTTTTTCATACTTCTCGCAGAGAAATGTGTTTTTATAATAATCAAATTATAAGACTAACTTATGATAGCCGTCATAATTTCTCTGTGGTTTCTAATACTGTAACACGTACAAAAAATTTGTTTTTTTTTTCAAGCGTAGTTGCTTTTTGTGATTTGTTATAAAACTTGTTTATTTTAAACTATTGCTATTAAATTACAATAATCACCTCCTAACTTGCAATTCTTTTCCCATTACTTTTATGATATACTGTCACAATAATTATAATTACTTAGACAAAAATGGAAATGACGAGTTTTCTAACTACGCAAGTTCGTTAAAATCCTACTTTACTATTTTATTATACCTAAGAAGTACACTTTTTCGGTTAAGAACGACATTTTCTAATTATTCTAAAGACTCCAACGCTTTTAAGCCAATAATTGTCATTTAGCTGTGTTACTCGTTGGAAAATATTCTACTCGAATTATATAATCGATATTATCATTGACAAATTATTTATAATATAGTCAATAACAGAAGCCAAAATATATAAGCTCGTGATAATTTAACCGAATGCATTTCTAATGAAATGAGATTTACATATTTTAAAAGAGTAATATATCCGATGTTATATAAAATTCGATTTTATAATAGTTAAAAATATTGTCATAAAATTAATATTAATCAGTGTCAAATAAATGTGAATAATATTCATACGCGGATTTGGTCTAAGTTGATGTAAATTGATATTCAAGTTTTATTAAATAATATTAAGTAGTTATCATTGTACAGTAGCGATTAGCAATGAAAACACGTGTAGATACACGGAACATTAACGAATTAACCAGTTTTGTTCCATTCCCAACAGTTTAAATATTCGGTGTCCAAATTTATTTATGAGATCATCTTTTTCCTTCGATTATCACTCCTTGTAGGACAATCTCGTCTTTTATCCTATTCAAATGACTGCCACTGACATGTGGGACTTTTCTTTCAATATTTTTTTCACGTCCTCCTACCTCAATCGAATCCCGCTGGGCTGTCTATTACTAGTTAAGGTCTAATACACAGTAGTTTTAACTAATGTTAATGAACTCGTCCACCAAAAATAATACAACAATAAAATATAATAATATTATACATGCAAATGTATTTTGAAAATTATGAGATGCCAATTTAATATGTTAAGTATTAAATCAAAAATATTCAACTCTCAAAACTTGGAATTGTTAAATTTATTATGAATTATTCTTCAAAATGTTTCAATATTTTACCTTGCTGAAACCAACTCGCATTCAATTTAATAACATGATTTATAATATTTTATTCTCATTCATATTTCTTTTTGATCTCGAGCAATAGTAATAAATGTTTAATAAAATTCCACAGTGAAAATGTGAACTTCAGTTGACAGTATAGTGTGCAGGATTTAGTTCGAATGGGGTTTTTACAATAGGTTGATAATAGGGAGACTATTTCCCTCACTATATAGCTGAACTAGTTTCGGCAGAGAGAGGGGGTAAATCCCAAAATCCAACTCCTGCGTACGCTAATGACAGTTGAGAAAAATATTTGACTAATGAAAAAAATATGCTTGGATTAGACAAAGAAAAAACTCAGAAAATATTAAACAGCAATTTAATAAACTAGTAAATGAAGCACTTTTGAATACTCATTCTACGTACTGTAATATTAAAGAGTAATTTTTAATAATAACAAAACTAAATAAATAATGAGCACCATAAACATCACATCTTGTATTGTGACATTTGCTCACTTTGTAAACACATAAAACTAAAACTATTATAAGTGAATGATATTGCATGTACTCGTATTGTCACTAAATAATGTAGATATACTTCAGATTTCACCCAAACTGAAGTGAGAGTAACTGTCATTCGTCAAACGTATGATAGACACACGGGTATTCGTTTTTAATGACACAATAAAAAGAGTATTTCACCAGTACGTTAGTTTACCTATTTAGAATATAGTCTACCCGCAAGCATTAGAGAAATTAATTTTCGGTATATTGCAAATTTTTTTTTAAATCATACCAACTTAAAAAGTAAACTATATTATGATTTAACATTTTCTGTCATTAAGATAAATATTATATAATTTTACTAATGATTTATTTAACATTTATTGCTTCGTCATACACGATCAAGTTGCTTGTAAACAAATTTCTCATTCGTTTCTTCAAAAATCTCTAAATAATTCAAATGACAAACGTTTGATAGATTAGTATTTTGATAATTGATAGTAAAATGTATACAATCCTTTCTAAATTTTGATCTATTGCAAACACATACGATTTGTTGATCAACTTGTATACAATATATTTCTATTTCGTCGATACACTCAAAATTACTTAATAAATTATTTTGATTTTACTAAGCCCCTTTGGCTTAGTAAAATTGACTCCTTTAGTCAATTTGGTTTGTTACATAATATAGTACAAGCATGTTTTTTTAGGCCCACCAAAATGTATAGCGAACGAAATAAGTGTAATTTATAGGTTCGTATGTGTTAGGGTCCTATAAGGATAATATCTATGTGTACGTATACAGCTAGATCAACGTGCACCTATTTATAACTTTAAGAACGAAAAAAGGGTGGCCCCATTAAATTCGAAAGGACATTTTTCGGTCCCAATCTTTGTTAGAGTACGTACACGCTGTTTTTTATATGTATACATATACTATGTATTATTAATGCCCGGGCACGTTACCAAGGAAACCGTGTCTCCAGCGAAAATGAGAGGAAAAAATTTGCGTTTCCTCTACACGTCATTCCCATTCCCCGCCATCAGTTACTCGGTAGACACCGCCTCACCTCAGAACATAATGGAACTTTCATAAATATAAGAAATGTGGAGGAGAGTAACAGCGGGCGGGCGGCAAAGACGAAAGTTGGGCGAGGTGGACCCACAGCGGGTGATGCGGATGAGGTGAACTTTTGATAAATAAAAACTCGGGAAGTTTCTCACACAGAATATAATGCGGTCCGGCCAGAGCTCGGGACCTGTTAAAAAATACACGCGAACGGCAAAGGCGGAAGAGATGAAAACCCCAGGGGAAGGGGATATGAATGTAGGGGATACTCGAACTCGTATTGATTTTTACATTAGCTTTTTAGCTTAGCCTCATACCGTTTATTAAATTACCCCGGGGCTCCGCACTATATACTTTATGCCACCGACCCGACGACCCTTTTTTTTCTTGGCTCGCGCATATACAAGATTACGTCATTTAAAAAAAATAAATGAGAAAAAAACTATTTTTATATCATTTTTAAGAGAAAATGAGAGTACGTACTCTTTGTGTGTGTGTGTACATTTTTATTTTATATACGCGCCATACAAGATTAAGGACTCAGTTTTTACTGCTATTCATCCGTTTTTTTAAGAAGTTATCGCACGAATTTAATATATTGTGTATACCTATAAAATTCACACGATCCATCATCTGTACACAACGGTCGGATACGACGGCGTGTTGAAAAAGTATAATATTCGATGCACTGGGTCGGAGGTTGCACGACGATTTACATTCAACATTGTTAATTAACATGGCCAATGCAGAAGAAACGAGAAAATAATAGTTACCCGTATAATTATGCTTAAATTGAAATGTGAGGTGTTTTCTTTTTCAATAATGATAAATAATTATATGGATGTCCGTTTGACGGAAAACGAGCCAGATTCGAATAAGTAGAAGAAAAAATTAAACAATAATAATTGTGTACAATTCCTCGATACCTTTGTGGTTAATGATTCGGTTAAACTGATAATGAAAAAATAAAAATCGGAATGTTCTATCGAAAGAATTTGAATGCACATAAACAAATAACTCAAAGTACTTTTGTCAGGAATTAGGTATTTTTCATGAGTTTATGTTTCCATTAAAGGGATTTTTATTTTTATTCGATTGGAATGTAACCTTTAAATTTATTAAATTCTATATTACCGTGAGATTTCATATCATATTAAAAAGATGTTTTTATAATTATAAATTCGAGTTTGTGGAATCCACTCTAATGATAATTTATTGAAATATGGTAATTTCTTAATAATGTTCATTTGTCCACTTTAGAGACCATCGAAATACTGCTTTATGTGTGGCTACTGCCTACACCGTACACCAAGTGTTAATCATTCAAATGTAATTCAGTTATACAAGTATAAAATTATAATTTATTATTTCTTTTAACAGTATGCGTTACAATAATTTGTTGCTAGCTTAGTGCCGTAACTTTAAATAGATTTAACATTAAACTCCCACGTAAACCCATAAGTATTTTATTCAAATATTTAATAAGCAAGAGTTCTTTGTACACATCTCGCACTTGTTCCCCGATCACCAAGAGTACTTAACATTTTTGATTGATGCACATACATTTGAATATTGAACTTCTCCGATAGCTCGCTGTACACGATCTTAATCCTATAGCGATCCAAATTCTTCAATCATCTGATCATCAGTCTCACAGTTAAACGCGTCCCATCGAGTACACAAATAGCAAACATTGTTAAACTATCGAAACGGTTTATTTTACACCAATCGATCGGATCAAGTCCGTTGTACCGACTTGATCGTTGATTAGCGTCTCGTATACTGTTTTCTTTCTACCGTAAAGAATTTTAAACTATCGCTATTAAAATTCGCCATAAACAAATTACGATGTTTGTGTGTGTTTTTAATATACGCCTACGCACGTGCAAGCTCGAGGCTGGACACGAGAGGAGGGTCAACTTGAAATTCACACCAGTCGAGTAGCGTAAATTTTGCTCGTAGCATTCACCAATGTGTACCATTTGAATCCTCCAGAGGGCTAAAAAAATACAAAAAAATAGTAAATCGTGATGTTGCGGTCATCGGCGTCCGTCAGCGATCGGTAATAACAATTATTGTTATCATTACGCCTTATAGCGGAGATCATCATTATAATACGAGAGGATTCTTCTTCGATACATACGCACACTGACGAAAAGCTTAAGAATAATAATAATTCGTCTTGTTCTCGGTTGGACGAATGCCGTTATTAAAGACCGGTGTTTCTTTCCCCTTCGCGTTGTTATTATTTTTTCTCCTCTGGGTACTCTCTGGACGCGCGCGCGCAAATGACTATATATATATATATATATACATACATATATGTATATGAGTACGTGGCCAATTATTGTTTAGGAAAAACGATAATGGAAAAATATTTGTGGTCGACATCGGTCGCGCACCAACAAATGATAATTAAACCCGGTGCTACCCCCCAACCCTCCAGTCGTCTTCAGCATATCCCTCGACCGGTGTTTCCCTAGACGACCTTGTGTGTTTCTCGCACAGCCTCCGTCATCGCCTCCGTTGTCAATACAATGCTGTATTTTCACATTATCTTAACAAGGCGTATGTTATAAATACATGTTTTCGATAATGTTAATCTTGTGCAACGCGCCTAATTTCAATAATCATTAATTATTCACGTTGACGAAATTTTGACTCACACGTGTCAATAATTTAAATCCCCGATGTTTCCTGCGCATATTTTACTGCTAAAAAATTAGAATGCACGTGATTAATAAACAATCTTCGTCTAGTTCATTAATTATACCTTCTCGCATATTCCAGACGTTAAAATGGCGCCTTGCATATCGTATTTGTGAATTAGATAGATATTTTAATGGTTAAAAGCATATTTTAATGCATTAAGTTATATATTTTTTTTTTTAGCGTACATCTATGTTAAAAATATATGCCTCGAGAAAACACATTCCGGTTAATTAATAATGAATGTATTCATCTGTGAAGCACAGTGAAACCGTTAAACAAAATTTCTTCTATCATAACAATATAGCTTGACAAATGTTTACTTGTAATTATTGAAATTACCATACTCGTTTGCTTGATATATTTGCTAATTTGGTTTCTTAAAATATTGATATCCTGTTTGAATCAAAGTTTACTGCTGAGATTTTGACATTGTACTCGGTTTGTTGATAACCTCGGCTAAAACTGCGGAGAGATGTAATTTATTAAGTCGATAAATCAAAATGATGAAAATTCAACTGAACGGCCCCCTCTAACCAATGCGGTCTTATTTTGGGGAATAAACTCTGTTTTCGCAGTAGTAACTATTGTCTTTACACGAATGCGACTGTTTTTGTCAAAAATCGCTTTACACGCATTGGCTACATCCTATCTGGTAACATTTTATAGTCCATTAGACTTTACATCAACCATTCCCTGTTGCCTTTCCCAGACTGTCATCTGTCAAACAATAGTATCGTCCCGCTCAGTGTTCAATGAAATCCATGAGCCACCAATTTTATAGGTAACAAAAGAGATATAAATAATGAGAAAACTGAAAAGAAGTGCTCTTCTAAAACTGTATTATCTAAATTATTATTTTCATTTAGTAAAAAAAAACCTTGTCAAATTCCTTCATCGCTTTTAAACATTCAAAATTAAATAATTATTATAAAGAAATATTTGTATACAATACAAGTAATAATACAATAATATATGACACAGCTACTAAATTTCCTTTTTTGGTTAAATACTACACTAAAACACGTTTGTCATAAGATTTAGCGGCTCTTTACGTTTTTTACATGAATGGTCTTATTGTTGTTGTATTAAGGTAAAATAGTTAATTTAAATTTCGTGCATAATTTAGGGGCTGGATTATTTATTATAAAATATTCAGTATATAAAAAAAAAGAATATCCAATTCCAGTTTTCTATAACATAATTCTTTTTCATTTCTTTTTTAATTTAAAATATATTTTTTAATATGAATGAACGTCTTTGTAAATGTACTGCATTTCAGACAAAATAACATTTAATATCGAAGCGTACACTTTATTTTTTTCCGAGAACTTGAAATTTCAAACAAACAATTTTTTTCGAATCCGTAAACTTCGTAAACGATTTATAGTTATTTATTCCAGCAAGTATGTCCGTTATGCTTTCAAAACTTACTTTTAATATAATTTATACAAGTGTGTCGCAGAAACAATGCGTTGTACCTAATTTTAAACAAATAGGAGTGTATTTTTCTTATTATATTGCGTAATCACATAAACGTACATTCTTTTGCGTGGCGTGTGACTAGAGCCCAAAAATAAGAGGTGAAATACATTTCATTAATTGATTGATTTTTTTAAGTCTTTAATTTATTCAAATAAGTTTTTATTTTCGCGAAAACAAGTTTTTTAATTGTTTTTTCATATAGTATGTAAACTAGTTTTATTAAAAATGTGCACTTGAAATGTTCCATGTTTATAGTGGATATAAATTTAAACCCTTTTAATTCTCAAACCGTTGTACTTATACGTTGTGATGTTTTTTTTTTTTTTTGGAACAATCCCGGGTATTATATTTTTAAGTGCGATGGCCTCTATGAAATTAATTATTATTGTCATCCGGCGAAATACGCACGCAGCACACGATGGTCGAGTTATTGGCGTATCGGAAAACCTATCGGAAAACTTCGACGTATAGGACACACTACAATAGATTTGGATCTATGGTTGGGTTTAATGACATCTCGACGGATGACGATGACAAAGTACGCGTTATACCTGTACATAGAGATAATGTAAGGACCGATGTATTGTTATTGTACACGGTGGCGTTAATAATCAAATGTGAACCGAAATAATAATAATAATATATAATGATACGATAATAACTGCACACGCGGCGAGAGATTCCGAGGATAGACACTACCAGTGGTAATAGTCGAAAAAGAAAACAAACGGTAAGATAATGGGAAAACGTGTAGTAATGTGTATTTGTCTTCGGCAGACTAGTGTATCCCGCGGAGAACGGATTAGATTTGGTGTAAAATAATAAAAAAATGTATTATATCCAACAGCAATTGTATTTTTATTCGTATCAAAAGTATTTAGCTCAGCTGTTTCCAAATTTGTATTCCTCAAGTCACATACTGCACACACATTAGCCATTGTTGTTAAAATATAATAATACAAAATCTCGACAAAAAATAAATAAAACGCGTTTAGGTTCCCGACAGGACGGTAGGACTTAATAGTCACTATTACTGATTGAGTATACAATAATACTAATTTAAAATAATCCAGGATAATAGCACTATTATGGCGTAATATTTTTTCTTTTTTAATAGACCAAAAAATTCTTATTTTTTTTTAATTTTATTCGAAACGTTTATATAACGTTCGTGTGTAGATTTCTCTCCATTCAAATTTCCAAAACCGAACAGTTTATAATAACTGCCACGTGGAAACGTCTGATAATTATTATGATAAAAATAATTTTCTTTAATTTTAATTTCAAACGCATGTCCGAAAATCGTGTACCACACTTGTCATTTTACACATCGTAAATAATAGACATTTCATGACGTTTACGTAAACACTTTTGGCAATAACAATAGAATTAATATTATAGACCACCGCGTTAGTCGTTTGGAGTGAGCCTCGTAGAACTGAGTTAATCTTCAGTCAAAAATAATTAGACACCCGACCAGTGTTTTCCACCTCCGAGGTAATCACAGTGTTCTCTCGTGTGCCACAGACATAATTCGCTTTGTTCAGTGTGACAATGTCCGTGTTCTATGCATAATCACAACAATATGGATGCGTTATAAAAAACCTAAAAGCGTTCCTCACAATCAATACGAACGGCTAAAAGAACGACACTGAATCAATTATTTATTGGACTTCTTGTGTGTTCTCAACTTGCGTCGCTTTTTATTCGACACTCAAGACGAATGTGACAAAGATCACAAAACAGATGATGCCGTGCAACAAAATTTTACTGTTTATATTCAACTGACCTTGTAACGTCATCGGCGGATCTCATGAAATATAAAATCATTAATTGATTACTTTTTAATTAGCGTAATATTCTTGCCGGTTGACAAATACAAGCACATATTATTGTTGTTTTTTTGTAATAAATAACAATACGTCTTTACAACGTGGTACAATAGAACTTGGCCTAAAGGAGTTTTTGTTATAATTTATAATAATTACAGTAGCGAGGTGGTTTTTATTTATTCGTAAAAACATTATTAAACTTTTGTATATAAGAAAAGTTCATTTATTGAAGCGTACCTAATCGAGGCCTTTGTCTCTGCCGAAACGTTTTGTATCGAATAGAGTTTAAAGACCCGTGCGTTCCGATGTTTTATAATAATTTACGATCGCGTATTTCATCATAAAGTACATGTATTATTTTTGCATAATTTCTAAAATCTACGCGACCGAGTTACACGCAAAAGAACTTTTCTCTCGGTCCCCTAATCGCCGTGGCATAAATAGTGATTCACTAATTATTTTTTAACATGAAATTCCTCGAAATAATTACAGTTGACTTTCACCGAATCAAACAGTCACAATTCGTGACTGGGTTGGCATCTTCATATTGACAAATAGCCGCATGGAAGTAGCAGCAGCTCACGACTCAAGTACAATGATCGATTGCGCTGGACGTCATGATTAATTAGGCCGGTTTGTTTTCCTAATTTAAATTGGGCTACAAAGTGCGCGTGGTATTTAGTCGAGCAATGGGAATTTATGAATATATAAATAATTTTTAATATCACGCTCTGGCCAAGATCCTCATAAATTTCCAGAAACGTCCGAAGAATTTAAATTAAAAAGTACTCCCACGTTCGGAACGCTTCGGTATACCAAGTCGACATGTTCATCTGTTACATAGCGCGTTCTTATAATAATTATAAATCAAATAACCGTGACATAATCA
Source organism: Daktulosphaira vitifoliae (assembly GCF_025091365.1). Classification (NCBI taxonomy): domain Eukaryota; kingdom Metazoa; phylum Arthropoda; class Insecta; order Hemiptera; family Phylloxeridae; genus Daktulosphaira; species Daktulosphaira vitifoliae. The sequence continues at coordinate 10,119,528 of NW_026099576.1, read as the reverse complement.
AATAAACGAAACGATTTCGTTGTCCAAATATCGTTATGCAGAAAAAACTCAATTACAGAACGACTACAATGGGCATAGTTTGAAATTAGTTTAACTTACACCTTGAACATACCGCCAACGTAACAGTGCCATATTTTGGTGATTGACAATAAAAAAAAAAAACTATTAGCAGTGACAGTGGACCAAGAAAGCGGATGAAAATAAGAAAAGCTATAGTCGTTTAATGTCGCGCGTTTAAAAACGATGTGGCTTATTTACAGATGATTAGGTTGATTTACATAGTGATCCTTGGCACCAATAAACATAAAACATGGCGCGATATTATATGGTCAACATACGAGTCCAAATGTACGTTTTCCGGTCATATTTCCAGCGCACGGACGGCGGCGGTTACGGTTTGATGACTATTCAGTTCCAGAGTCCTTGTTTTTGTACCACATCGTATAAACGCATAGGTTATATTGTTATTGAGCGCGCGTACCCGCAATCAATGTATAATTATTATCATTTGCCGTGCACTATGCACGAGGAGAGGCAGTAAGGGGAAGCTAAGAGAGCACATCCATGTGGACGTGTGCACGTATATCGAAGCAAAGAAAGGAATTAAAACAAAAGATTTGCTCTGACCAATAATTAGCGTTAATTATTGGTCTGATTCGGTCCTGGCTCAACAGTCTCCCCGAGGCCGTTTCAACAACAACAACAACAACAACAACTACGATCGTGGCGGCGGCGGCTAATTACAATAAAACCCAAAGACTCGGGCGCGGGAGAGAGAAAACGTATCGGATGACTAATGCCTGGTAATTAGTCAGATTCGCCCACCGCCGTCCGCATAGATAAGACAAAGAGAGAGCTACGAATCAAGGAAAAAGAAGGAACCATTACCACGCACCCAACTATCACGATTCCAAGTGGGTTTTCTCGTCGCGTTTCAAATCTAGGACAATATATCACACACACACAAACAAACAGAAATCAGTCGCAGTCGAAAATGGTTTCCGCCGACAATTAAATATGTATTTCGATTTCATTGTTTACGCCACGCGTTTCTGTACGGCCGACTAATCATTCTGTTAGTCCTTCGAGAATTCTCGCATCGTATCATTACCGATGGCGGCCGTTGTGTTGTTGCTAATTGTCTGCAATGTTTTGCACGGTGTTGGAACGCACAAGGTACCTCAAATGAAATGAGAGATATTTTTCATTAGATTTAATTAATTAACATAAACGCCAATGGGGACGGCGCATGTCGAACACGCCTTATAAATAATTCAATGTCAAGACCTATTGTCCGCTTAATTTTTGGAAATTTAAATAATCCCGAGTGTTAACCTTGTACGACGTTCCTAAATATTGTTTAACCTTTTACTTTTTTCGCTTTTTCATGCATTTGATTATCTCCATTTGATCGCATTACGTTCTGAGCGGATATTGTTAAGCTTTTAATTAATCGTTTATAATTATAGTACTGCGTGTGCTTAAGAAACGCAAGAATAACCTGCCAGAGGACATACACAATCAAGATAGTATTATTAGAAAAGACAATCAATAGGCCTATTTTACGAACACACGTACGAGTACTGTTCAGTATTGATTTCACCGATTACTCTAAATTGATCGTTCAATGAACTCAACAAAAGACCGTTCTCGATTCGCTTATAATTCAAATTAAAACGTCAGTTGACGAGCAATACCTCAAACTCTGTTCGCATTATTGCCTAAATTAACCGTGTTTAGCTCGGTTATGCCTTTTAATGATGCCGGGTCTATAATTATTAGCTCTTTGGGGACTTGGTGTGATTTTCTCAGCAATTACACTTGGGCAAAGCTCTGCGACACTCATACAGTGGCCGGTGCGTTAAGACACTCAGTTATCGCAATATCTTAAACAGCACACGTCGGATCTTTCGAGTGTCGGCAGTGCACACAATAGCTTAGACACAGCTGGTCGCACGCGATATGGTCGACGAATTCAGAGTGTGCATAAATCCACCCGGGGCTACAATAGTCCTATGTCGAATATGATATTGACCGTGGCGCACACTTGGATGCAGTGTGATACGGAAGCGTAAAGAGGCGAATAACGAAGTTATCTGGCTGAAAGGATCGCGGACACACGGAGACGACGACAAAGAATAGAAAAACCGTTGCGGGAGATGTGCGTGTAGGAAGTGCGGTGCAAAAGATGATGATAACAATAATAATAATAGTACCTCTAATAGGAAAATATAGGCACACGAGTGGATTCGCGGCAAGGTGTATACGCGGCGATCAGGGGAGGGCGGTGGGGAAGGTAGGAATAAATAAAAGGCGTTCAAAGTCGCGCTAATAGTCGTCGTTACCATTTATTATTATTACCACGGCCGTTATCGGGGCGGATGCTGTGTAAGTATATGTGTGTGTGCCGATCGCACGCGTTTCTACAGACGAACAATGTGTCGACTGCGATATCCTCCGGCCGGCAACGCAGTCGCCTCAGCTTCGCTATCAAACAATGCGCTCACGTTCGGACTGTAATAACACACAAGTTATGGGCAGTGTACGGATAATAGTGCGCTGCACCCAGCCGGCCTACAAGTCTCACTCTGGTTGTGCGCGCGCGCTATCGAATCGTTAATATTGCTGCCTGGTCTTCCACAGAAGTCGTTCTCATTAGCAAAACCTCTTCTTGCACACACAATCTATACACGCGGACGCAAGAGGCGGAAAAATAATTTATAGCGGCCAACCTTTTTGATATTAGCGGCTGTTCCGACGCAAAATGGAAAACATAAAAGAAAAATAAATCCGCCGGTCAAAAACGTTTCTTTATTATTATTATATTTTTCTTTATTTATAATAGATTTATAAATAAAAAAAAAAAAAATTATATACAATATATGCGAAGCGTATATGCATCACTGGTTCCCCGAGGGCGGAAAAAAATATTCCGCCGACCAAAACTGAGTAATTTTTCATGTTTTTTAAGTGCACCCACCCGCGCACAATGTATAAGGCGTTCGTATATTTGCTCGGGGTTCTTGCGGTGTACGAACTTGGTCAATTGATGGATAGCCCTCGGTGCTTTTTCCGGCCGTTGTCATCGATAATAATATTTCACCCATCCCGCTGGCCACCGACTAAAAATCTCGAAATATTTTTACAATACATGTTGTGCGTCGAATAGAAGCTATGCAAATTTATTAAAAAAATCGCGAAAAAAAAAATTCATGTGTTTATCAAATTATAGATGGAAATAGAGCCAAACGAGATTTCGTAGACTTGAAATTTATAGTATTTGAAAACGCGTAGCACAAATGACGACGCCTTATAATACCATTAATCTGCACTATACGTGTAAAAAATTATTGGTTTCTAAAATATATTTGCCGTAGTGTTTTATGTTCTTAAAATTAAAATTATAAACGATTGTAATGAGCCACTACCAATCGATAAACTGGATTTTAAAATCAAATGGAATACGTCAAATAGTGCAACCGTGTCATTCTTTTAGTTAATCTTAGTCTTTGAACACCCTTGTAATACGTTTTGTTAGTGTGCGTGTGCGTTTCGACCGATAAGACACGAGTTTTGTGGTTATAGAGGTAACCGGTATAATTACTCGCATATATCAACGACTTTGAACACAATGCCCGATCTGAGTGGTACTATTCATTGGGCTGCTGAGAAAAATCTCCATTGACTTTCCTGCTAGTAAATCGACCGAAATGTGAGTCCATTTGAAATGACCGCACGCGAAACCCTTCTAAACGACAACACTGTGTTACCACCTTCCATTACTCCACTAGAAGATATGTCTTTTTTTCAAAACAGCATGATTAAACTTATTACAATCTACCAGTATGTTTAATTTTTAATTGAAAACAGACTTCTTGGTAATTATAATTACAACTAATATCGAGGTCAGCCAGAAAAGGACACGAAAATGTGAGTCATCTTAATTAGTCACGTTAAATTAGCGAAATTATTAAATTGAAATCCCAAACAGATTGAAATTTTTATGAGTCATTATAAAAATAATCACACGTAATAATTATCTTAAATGGATGAGTTAAGAGTCTTTTGCATAAATTAAGTATTTCCGAAAAAAACGAACACATGCACTCGGAACGACCAATAATAATTGCCACAAAAGGATCATTCCATTCGTTTGACATTGTGTTTTTGAAGTTTTTTATTACTTTATAACGTTATGAAGTCCCCGATCCGAGTATCCTCCAAACAACGATCTTACGTTTGTTTAACAGTACCATTTATATTGTTTTGGATACGACCATCAACAAAAGCGACCGAATAACACGATCTGAACAAAATAAGACAACTGCACAATAAAAGCGTCGTGGATGTGACTACGTCATGTAGTAGTTTTTAAAAAAAACCAGCCCCTTGGCTGTCTATTCAAAGTCATAGTCCTATACTACAAACGGTAGCAAAATACAACGTTCCTCTTACACACACACAGTTCGTTTCACTTTCAAGTTCATTCACAACCGATTTTCGTGTCATATTAAAGTCAAAAATCCCATTTCTTTTCTATAATAACGTTCAATTATTTCAACGCTAACTTGGTGATTTTTTCTTTTTACAAAAGAAAACTTTCATCTTCGCCCCGCGACAATTTTCTGTCGTAATTAAGTAGATTACTGTAAATAACTGTTAAGCGTTTACTGTTTGGAATGAATAATTTTGATTAATTGCATGTGCAAACATAGCACAGAGCCATAAAGTTAGTTAGATCGCACTTTCCTTTGTAACGTTATTGATTTACAAAGAGTGCAAACGTTAATATTTCATCGAGAAAAGTTATGTAACACGATTGAGTTACGACCGCTTTTTTTATGGCGAAAATAACAAAATATTGCTTGAAAACATACCAATGGAAAAAACGTTGATTTGAACTGCAACCTAAACTCGTCGAGTTCGATATTTACAGCGAAAAATCACATAGAACACGATGAATATTTAATGTCAAGTAAAAATCAAACAAATAGACTAATAGACAATGCGCATCGTCAGTAATGCGTTACCCCGCAGTGAATTTTATTTTTCCTAATGTATAACCCCGAAAATTATTTTTGCACCCACCTCTCTGTATGGTTTAAATGGATTTTATGCGATTTGTTCATAAGTAGATGTCATTCACGGAGCACATAATGCGACATACGGATATCGTCTATTGTATGAAATAGTCCTTAAGAAAACGGCATAGGGCTCGTGCATTATTATTATGTATATAGGTAAAACGAGTTTCGAAAATGGATTCTGGATAAAAATCGTTTTTGTGTTACCGGATAGAAAATTACAATTCCTGATTACGAATTCCTATGGGATTCAACATGGGTGGACCGAAAACGACCTTTTTCTCGGAATCGGACGGCCGTGCACAATACATTGACACTGGCCGGGTTATATTGGTTTCTTTTTGCCGTACATAATATATTGCATTGTATTAACCAAAGACCGAATTTCGTATTATTTATCCAACAGCATTACCGGACGTTTAAAAGAAACACAGCTGACGCGGTTCAGGTGAATTACCCGTTCTGTGACACTGAGCGTATCACCACACTGCTGTATGCATGTTTTTTTTTTTTTTTTCATAAAAATAATAACGTTTCCCTTGCGCCGGCTACGTGTTTTGGTCATTCCATTCGAACTTTCGTAATTTCATTTCAAAACTGCTTGTCTCTAATGTAATACTTATGAAATTGACGTGCACGGCAAACTGTAACTGCAATTAGTACGCACCGTGTTTTAACGACCGTTTTTTTTCCTTCTCCGTCTAGCTTACTTATTAATATTTGTTTAACATTTACCTTAGCCGCGTTAAAACCAAAGTAGGCGTTTTTAATTCGTTCACAACTGTGGTACCGAACACGACGACTCTACGGAACATTTGGCTTTCGAGCGGTACTAAAAAACTAACAGAATATAAACACTACCCCGGCGACTTAATAACGATGTCAAGTAATTACATACGAATGACGTGCACAGTTTGTGATGCCATAAGAAAATTAGTAATGACAACTTTACATAGGACTCGTTTCACGCAAACATAATTTTAATTATTATTACCGACATAAAATCGACTCGGTTTTTTTTTTTTACCCCCGGGGAATCGGTAAGGATATTACTTTTGTTTCATTACCACTTAAAATATTAATTACATCGCGTCGGACAATCAATACTCGCGGTCGAAGATTTAAAAATAACACGTCGTTGATTAGCAGCATCCACGTGTTTAAAAATCCTATTAACAATACTAAAAAGGAGAGCTTGTAGTAGAATAACCTTTAGGCTAGCACTGTTGTTATTGGACTTGTGTTTACAGTCCGGGCGTGCACATGTGCGTTGTTACGTTACAGAACCGTAAGGTTGACTAGAAGGCCATGAAGAATTTACAGCATCTTTATGTTTTTTACTACCGCCGTTTCGGCCAGGATTATTATCGGTATTGGCATTTACGCGGCCGGTTAAGGCGTGTGAACGCGGGCCAAAGTACATGCTCTCCAATTGGGACCCACAGAGAGCACAACAAAGAAATACAAATTTCGCTGCATCCGATACCGGATTAACTCGGTCCTCCGAGGATTATAATAAATAAATGTGTGTTTCAGGATTTTTACGACGTTTTGCCGATTAACGATTTTAATAAACGTTCGTGTACACAATAGGTGGGAGTCTCGGGAGCCGCAGCTGCATTAGCAGCGGTACAACAACAATAATAATAATTTCGGGTTGACGTGCACAATGGATCGGACATTCCCGGAGACGGAAAATGATCGATCAAAAATCGTATGTGTACATAAAAATGATCGGTGCAAAAAAAAAAAAAATACCAATAACAAACCGGGGTAGGAGGGCGCATACGGACGAACATTGAGCATTATCGTGGAGATGGTCGCCGAGAACAAATAGCGCGAGAGGACGAGAAGAAGACGTGGAAGAATATCATTACTATTATTATTTTTATATTTTCCCGACCCAACTCCTCTCGTCGCTGTCCTCGGCCCATCGGGTGTGTTTTATTGCTCAGATTTTATATATATTTTACATTAAAACATGCGCACGGTGGCGGTAGAGTTTTAAAAATCGTAAAAATCCGTATCACGTGTATAATGCGCGCATGTTTAATGCACATACACATTATAATATATACGCGTACTTAAAATCAAGGCGGTTTTTATATATTTTATTATGTCGCGCAAAGGGAGACAAAAATAAATAAATAAATACACGAAGAAGAGAAAAACTATACGTGTGAGTGTATACTATAAATTTCACCTTCCGACCAGGTGCGCTCCAATCCCTTTGACTTTTATATTCATTTGTCCATTATAATATGTCTTTCGCAGTAGGGCGCATATATCCTGCGTTCTGGTTCATATACACCTCGTCCGTTCACCGACTCTTAAGCCGCCTTTGTGTATTACTATAACAATAATTACACATTTTACTAAGCAATGAGTTTACGGTCCAACCTGCGCAACGTTCGTTCGTTTTCAGGAGTTACCATCTCAAATTGTGTGCTTTAATCGTTTCTTTCGTATAATTTTTGTCGAATTATTCGACAAGTTTGACTTAAACGTTAAAAATTACTTGTCGTACACGTGTAAACGCGACGACAAGACGTGGTCGCTCTTTTTCGAAAGTTATAATTATTATATTTTTTAGCAGTTTCGAGTCAGATAGAATGACATTACCGAGCACAACTAGTCTCGTTTTCTACGAAGATGTGTGGTGAGCTAAAGTTTAAATATTGGCGACAGAGTAAACGATGAAGTACATGAAAAAAAATACATTTTTTTTTTTTTTACTCGGTGTATATTACTTTAGAAAAATGTAATTTTGCCAAACAGAAGTCTGCGACAGGCGAGTGCGTTAACAACACCAAACGTAAATGTTGATGTCAACTTGGGCTTAAAAAAAGTACACGTGTATGAATTATAAGAAAAACGTATAATTCTATTACGCTGTTTTAACTCAATTAATTCTGACAGTCAATGAACACTTGGTGTTTCCATATAGTTTTTATTTGAAACATTTGAATGCTCTCGAGTAATATCTAGTGTGTGCTATTTGTCATAATTATAATTGCAACTTAGTGTGTAATATTACGTAACGTGGATTTATTAGATTCTCATCGAACAGCCGAAAATCGCAAAAACATTTGCTATTTTGAACAATTATTAATCTGTGTTTTACTTATGCCCACGCGTACCGCCGTAGTCGATGATGTCACTGTTTGTAATGTGACTTGAAAATAAAAATCTTATGATGTAATATTTTTTTCTAAATAAAATTATACACCGACTTATTTCCGAACGAACACAATATTTTATTTTTAATACGCTTAATAGGATTTACATGAAAATCTAATTAGTAACCACTAAAGTTCGTTCCACCGAAAAACAAAATAATCGGTCAAACATAATGTCACGTCATATTTTTTTTGATAAAATCAATTTGGTGCCCTAGAAAACGGCTCAAACCATATTGTTGTGTGAGATCACATTTTTCCAGAGTCATGAGTAGATTTTATGATTTTTATTTAAATCCAATGCGTTCTGATTGTTCATTTTTCTGATATAAAGGAGTGATATTTTCATAAGTTGAAATGCATACAATATCGAAAAACACCGTGAATATTTCCATAAGCATGAATTGTTGTGCGGTTCATGGTCGACATATTGATCAGTATAAATCAGATAGCTTAAAAATATAAGAGCCCAATGTACACGACCTCATAGATCAGGGTGCATAGAACGCAATGGTGCGTTACGTTTGCATAAATGTGTACACTGTTATTACAATAATTCATTTTGGGATTTCGGTGAAAATAAGCAAATATTACTCTAGTGTACATATATTAGGGTCTCTGTGGTCCCCTTTTTTCCAAAACGCGCACCGTCCTCGTCTACACCCCTAACAATGTGTATTTTATGCACTTTTCAAACTGTCATCGGTCTGCGTATGTATAATACATAGAAAATCGTGTATTTTAATATTTTTCACAAATAAAGATGCGTTTGACAGAACGGCCCCGTCCTCATTTGTAATACACAATTTATTTTTTTCTCTGAAACGTTATTTTAACGTCAAAAGGATATTAAATAATATTTTGCACAACATCAGCAATCGCAGCGCTAAACTGGATCGGCAATATTACTTGCACATAAAACGCGCATTTCACTTTTTTAATTTGTCCGTGGCGCGCTTTTCCGCTATAAAATTTATCCTTTAATATTTATACGAATAATGTAGAACAATATAATTTATGTCGTGCACGAAACAAATTATGGTTTAAGCGAAAATCTCGTGTGCGCAATTGAGTTTTTGAATGGAAACGAATGTCACACCGGAACAAAAAAATAGAATACACAATTGGAGTTTATGCGACTTTTGTCTCTTTGTAATGGCAATGTATAATAATACATGAGTACGATGACAGGATAAGTGACTTCCACTCATACTATATAGTTCACCGAGTATTTTGTAACATGTACTGTCACCGTGTTATGATTTCTTAATTTTTTTACATTTTATATTTTGTCTCACCGCTCTTGTATAATATACAATAAGACAATAAAATAATAGTAACTATACCTCTCAGAGGTTATAATTACATTGCGATTTCGCCACACTTGAATTTGCAATCGCAACACAGGAATTGATGTGCTTACGATTGTACGTCGAAGTGATAAACCGACACCGCCCAAGTACTTTTTAACGGCCTGTATCGATTTTCTCAGGTTTTTTTTGTTTGATTCTAAAAGAAAAGAAAAACTCATCGCATGCTACTGAGTTTTATACGTTATACATCGAGTACTAAAAATAATAATCTCGGCGAGACATGACTGGAATCTCGATAATTTGTGTACATATTTATACGGTATCCGGCCCAGCCTGAAATACCTAAGAGAATCACATGCGGAAAACTTGTATTTAATGAATGATATTCCAATTTAAATGCTATTCCCATTTAAATGCGTGTACAATAAACGTCGCAAGGCTTAGCGGTTGGGCCATTGGAGCACGACAATTGCATTGACTATTTGCGCGCGTCTCAGACAATGCGACAGGCTGCCAACAGTGTCAGCAGCTGATCGGCCGACGGTAAAAATGTCACGGCAGCGACGACGTTGAAGGATTTCTGCGTTTAATGAATGGGCTAGTCGACTGTCCTCCGCCCGATTTATTGGCTAATTGAAAAACGGTTACTCTCCGTGATCGCGAAAACTCTACGGAGTCTCTTTGTTGTGTTTTTCTTGTACATAAACTTTGAAGGAAAAAAATCATCATTAACATCCGCGGTCGAGGTACACTCGTTGCGTTCACCCTTATGGTAATGCAATTCAAACAGCACCGGTTTTAGTCGCATACGACCGCAACGAACTCGAGCGAACGGCTGCCGGTGATTCACTGGCAAAAGCCAATGATTGATGGAACTACGTTTGGTCAGTCGGTATCAGTTTCATCGACGTTTATTCATATTTTTATTTCTAATCATTATTAATAGTGGACTTCATTGTTGTTGCTTCATGTATTGATATCATTGTAGCGGAGTACCTACTTATTAAAAAATGAGTTTCTATACTGAATCTGAACTTGAATCGTATATATATATATATATATATACATTTTTAATCTTGGACCACATGACTTCGATTTGTGGGTCTAAAATATTCACTCGGTTAAAAATATATTGATGCATAAGAATCAAACGATTTACAATTTATTGTTAAGGCTTTTATTTTGAAAACCAGTCAAATTAAATGCTTTATAGCTGAACCAAACAACAGTTTTTGTGAAGATATATATATATATTTTTAATGTATCATTTGAATAGTTTTCCAGGAATTCAGAAAATCCGTAGTTTTTCTCGCGAGATATAATACAATTCAATTATTTAAAAAAATTACTTTAAATATAAATTGACCTCGATGTCGTTTATACTGCGACTAGCTACTTTGCTGTTGATTCTTCAATTAGTAAATTAAAAATATTCGCATGCTAACGATAGAAAAAAAATAATATAGACATTTTACGGTACTTATCAATAGCTGATGAAAATATTACATGTTCGATACCATTAAACATTGAAATCATTATAAGCAGCTTTTTCGTTTCCAGACGACCGAAACTAATTTTCTAAAAAGATCATAACTATTTGATATTTTATGACATCGCGGCAAATGTTTTTCGGACAATATTTTAACGCGATGTTTATGTATCCAGATAATTCATAAGGTTTCAGGTCTAAAAAACATTACCGTACAATCGGTACCTAAATTTAAATACAAGAGATTTAAAAATTACGTAAAAACAATAACAAAAACAATTTTAAACTAGACAAAACTATGTTGGCCAGTTTCCGTGTTGTGAAATAGAATGGGAAAAAAACATTTAATTTAAAAACTAATTTGTTCATTTGTCAATTATAGGTTCTGTAAATGACATAATATGGTAGCATTAGTGGATGATTTATTTTACATGGGAACAGTGGAAAAAGGAAATAAAAAATAATTAAACTCGATATTCTAGATGGCTGTAATAATTATTGGTTCGAAAATTATGCCTTCAGCCAATTTTATTAGTATTTTTTATAATAATAATTATAGCTCGTGTAATAAAATAGTATCATCGCCTCCGTGAAATACACACAGACTTATATAATGTGCACAAGAACGCGTTGCCGCTACTCTGGAGCGTCGCGCCCAGCCGCTGCTATCCCTGTAATTATTACCAATCTCGAGTGCATTTTATTTGAAACGCGTTTGGAATCACATTTAATTACTGAAATTAAAACACGAACACACGGAACGACGATTAACCGGATATTCTACTACGCTAGATCTTCGACCTCTACGAACACAATGATGGCAATAATTATCAGACCGATACGATGATTAGCCGTTTGCACAATATAAGTTTTCCAAAATAAAAAAAGAACTCATATTGAAAGTCGTGATCGAATCCGCCTTTGTGCGCGTTCAGCGGACAAGACAAACTAAGGTAATTGTTATTATCGAGAACGTTATTGTTGGACAGTCAATAATAGAAAAACGCTTCATTTGTATATTAGCATAACTAAAGACCAGCTTTAATTTCTGATTATAAGCAATCATCGCTTTTATTATTGGAATTTCTCATAATATTAATTATTGACTGATTCAAAAACGCTGTATAAAAATTCCTAATATGTCTTCATACCTCTAGGACCTTTTTAATAAGCCGACGTAACGATTTATAACTGATACTCAATTATCAAATTAGGAACTAAACGCTTTATTATAATACAATATATGTATTGTTTTTGTATGAATACATAGAAAATATATCATTACATAAAATGTTTGATTAATAGTACAATGATAAACCAATATGCCGTCGTGCATTGTAATCGATTTTTTATAGGGACTCAAGTTGGCGGTACGAATCCTTTTGACAATATTGACATCAATACGAATAGCGAAAATAAAATAATAATCGAAAACAATAAGGAAATTTCAACGAACAATTTTTTCACAAATAAGAATAATTTGTCTATAATAATAATTTAAAAGAATGATTATCATGGGAAAATGTTGAACTGTTCCAGTATTTTTTCTACCACCTGTTGTGTTTTCTCTGTGCGACATATCATCAAATGTTATTAACCGTATAGATAATACAATTGAATTTCCACAAATCTCAATCATACGAAATCGAGGTTTAATCTGTGTAACGTGTTACCGTTAATTGTGATACATGTCTATCCAGTTATTTCTAATAAAAATAAGAAACACTAGTAGTATAGTGTGACTAGAATCGTTCATCATTTAACGGTGACACGTATACAACTAAATATTTTTAGATATATAGACATTGCAATAATCCCTTAATCGATGAAACCCCGCAGTTTTTACCGCTCAAATTATAACTGTAATTTTTTTATAAATCGTACACGGTCGAAATAATTGCTCTTAAACAAAGCTCACAATAGCAAATAAAATGACAATGACGAATTTGACAAAGAAAATGAGAGAATTACAGTATTTATAATGAATACAACTTTGATAATCTTTTAATGTGTTCGTCAAAAAAACGAACAATTTTGAACTGTTAGTTAGGTGTATTTGAATACGACTTAATAGTCACGTGCCTACAACAGCTCATTTTGAGGAACGACCGACTTTTTTTTAATGATTAAAAAAATATACGCAATCAACACAGATTGTATCTACCAGAAAATTACTTGTTGAAAAAAGTCGATATACATATTTTTTTTATTTTCTATTAGGTTAGTTAAAAACAAATTACAAATGAGATGGAATGTTGCTTTTTTAGTCTGTCTATAAAAATTCTCAGCTTTCATTGGATTGATTTTAATTAATAATATCACAAAATATTTTGATCTAATTAAACCAAACAGGGCCAAAAAATTGAAAAAACTTTTCAATTCTAGAAGTTTAAAAAACTACACTATCGCAAAAAACTTCATTTTCAAAAATATTACCTACAATTTAAAACTACTATAACATTATTTTTAAATAGAATTATATGTAATTTTATGATTATAATTTGTATTATTTTTATTGAAAATCAAAAATTAAAATTAGATACTTTCTGAACGACTTTTTTAAAAAGTTTCTTTAAACATTAATTGTGTAATATATGAATTTTCAAAAAAATTCATAGTAATAGAGTAAAAGTCCTTTTTTAAGGAAAATAGTATCAAAACAGTCTATAGAAAAATTAAAATTAAGTTCGTATAAGAAGGAAAAGGATTTTTGAAAATAATTTACAATTTTAAAAACGCTTAGTTCTTATTTTATTTCACCAAGATTGGAGAGAAACTATTTTTACATTCATTGTAAGGAATGATCCAATAATTCCCATACTTGAGTTAAATACTTTTAACATACACAATTTATGAAAAATACCCCTTGCATTGTATGAGTAAAAAACGTCCAGTACATGTATGTGAACATTTTTTTTAAGAGTGTTTAAAATTCGATTAAAAAAATAATTTTATATTGTCGAATTGAATTTTTCATAATGCAACTGATCTAGATAATATATTGGTTATCTATGATACTGCTAAACGACAGTGCAGAGAACCTTTTAGGCAATTATCTCTATGAAATAAAAATACTTAATCAACTTCGTCTGTAAAGAGAATATTATAACACACGTCCTGTAGCCCGTTGTTTGTAATTGAGCTGACGCATTAAAATATTATATGATCTTTTGTTCTACGGCCGTCGTAATTACTCAAACCGAATAAGTGTGTCTACAATTCAAACTTTGCACCAGCAACGTGATCTGGTTCGTGGTGACCACCAGTGCCATATATTCAGAGTTATTGCGCTCCCTCTTCGGTTCGTCGTATGTCTTATATACGACACTCCCAATTTTGGACACACACACACATTAAACTGTGCGAAATTAAAAACGTGCCTCATCCTTTTGGCGTTGTGGCTGTACACCGACGTTTTTAAAACTGAGATATTTTTATTATTAAACGCGTATTGCCGTCGTTATGGCCTCGTTATTATTAGTATCATCCAGTGTGTATGATGTGTATGTGTATGTGTTGTGTCAGTACACAGACATTGAGACTATACACACACCGGGACTTTAGTTTTGCTCGCGATGTTTTATTATTAATATTATTATTACTATATATTGGTGCTTTAATGGTCGTAAAATGATAAAAATTCTCTTACACTAAGTCCAATTGCCTTTGGAGTTCCCTAAATCTTCGTTTACAGTCTCGGCATGTACTCGGATTATCTGACTGTCTTCTGTTACCCTATTTTATGCCATTAAAAACCTACACTTCTATTCCATTGAAATTTCCGAGCGTTGTATATACTTCTATAAAATCAATTATAATTTAGATTATAATTAAATTAAGTTTATCATAAAATAAAATAATCTTTAAGCATAAATAATTATTTATGCAATTCAACAACAGCAATCTGCTTGCATATAAATTTTATAAAAAAGTTGTTTTTACTTTTGATTAACTTGGTTAAAAATAATAATGAAAATAATTAGTTTTAATAAGATTTCGCAGAACACATGTATAATTTTAATACACTTACATGCAAGCAGAGTTCATTTAAATAAAATTAACAAAAAACAATATAATATAAAAAAAATGTTGCAATGTTCGTATAAAAAATTTTCAAACTGGTTTCGTTCATTCAAAATAGACATTACATTTTTTCTATACGTGCAATCTATATTGCAGCTTATAAAAAACATACGATTTATTATTAAAAATATACTTATTACAATGTTTACTTATGCAGACAGAAAAAAATTGGCAGCATAGCTCTTACTGGGCAAAACTAGTAATAATATATTTTTATTGAGAAACAGATGGCCGGACGCTTGTATCGATGTGACCGGCATTTACCATAAATTAATATTTGTTATTTGTTTTATAAAATTATTCATTTTGCAATAAAATTATTACAATACACCTATAAGATCTTGCCAAGAACACGCATAGATAGTTTTATCTGTACTACATTAGTGAATTTTAAAATGTTTTATAAGTTTGAACGCACAATAAAAAACAATGGATTTTCCAACGCGAACTTAAAGTGCATAAATATAGTATTTGTCTTATTTTACTTAAAAGAATTCACCTAGTTGTTGAATAATTCGCATAACTTCAAATTGTTTTCTATTAATGTATTAATTTTTATTTGGTACAAAGAAAGAAATTAATTTTAAGACCGAAAATTTCCATTGAATTTATGTAATACAAGTCCTGCCGTTGTGTAATTTAAATTCGCAAGGTTAGTTTTAATTAGTACCCAACATAGTAGAAATTAACATTGTTTATTGGATCCTCCGAAAAATCATTATTTTTATATTATTATAAAAAGTTGGTAAGTATCAAAAATAAAATGTTCATTTAAGGATGCTATGATTTATTATTGACCTTATAGCTCACAATTTAATAGTATCTTCATGAATTCATCTCTTGGCAATTTTTTTTTTTATAATTATGAGTCTAGAATATAATAAAACACAATATTGCGTTTTAAACTTTTGGTTTATATATAAGAAAAATATCTATACGAGAATAAATATTGACTGGGTCTCCATAATTTGCTTTAATTAAATATTATAATACGCCAACTTATAAAATAAGATTCACGAACAACTATTCAATTTCCGCTCTGAAGGCTATTTATACATTTCATTTAGTTTCATACGCAAACAATTTATTAATCAACCAAATGTGAAACTGTATAATACTTGAGCTCGTATCCATATGCTCAAGAACTCCTTAAAATTTGTTAGCGCTACACGTGCGCTAAACGAAATCATTTAACTGCTTCATAAAGCCAACGCACTGCAAGATCATTGACAAAGCTGTATTCACTCTGTTAGCGGACGTATTTTAAATACTAGTTTTTCACGTTTTTTATGATTTCTTTTGATGTAAATAAAAACATGTAATTCATAGTAATTTGATCGTGTACGATTGCAATCGTCTTTATTGCTTATATCAAACGTTTATTTTGATGAATATTATTTTTGTCATTCATTTATCGTTTTTGCATCCGGTTGGAAATTCACTATTCTAACCGTTAACTAAATGGACCACGGTTTGTTTATCACAAACAAATTGGTCTTCTTAAGATTCGTATCTTGTCAATGACACCATACTGAAGTGATCTGTCGATTATCATGAGAACATAAGGTCAGCTACCAAATAATTTACAGTGGGTGCAGCCGGCAGCAAGTCACGAGACAGGTTCTAATATCTAATAGAACTCAAATTCGTACAGTACACGTGTATATGCTTAATTGATGGCTATATTGACGTCACATTTAATTAAAAAAACAATTTAGCAAAATAAAAACATGTAAATACTACAATGAGTGGTGGCTATTTATATTTGTTGAATTAAACATTCTACACGTGTAATTAAAATGCTAAGATTATAAATGAATATCTATTGAGGTTTTTTAGCGTTGAATGTACTCATGTCTTGCACGCAGTAAGGCCAACTATTGTATTTTATGATCATGGTTATAATTTATTATATCACAGAAATTATAATACGCTAAGCCACGAGGCAAATTGAAAATTGAAACAAAATAATACGTGTGGGCATCAATGGGTCGATAACAAAAATGAGACACCTTCTCTAAAATACTGTTGTAGCTATGGAGTTATTGTGAAGATCAGTACTTAACACTGATTTATAAAAATGTTGTTTATTGTACAAAAACTATTTTTCGTCTGATTGTAATTTATTGACACGAAACAAAACTATAATAATACATTACAAAGTTGTTTATTTTTTCTGTTCTATTAAGACCGCAATTTCATTAAAATTAAAAAAAAAAAAAGGAAAAGATCTGAACTCCAATCTTTTAGAAATATCTGGCTAAATTAATGCAATCAATTACAATTAATTTCTTTAATATTTATTTAATTGCATAGGATTCACTCAGTGGTGCCGTAAGCATCTATTTCAAAATTCGCATAAGTAATTTGTACGAATATTTGTGTTGAATTTTTATTAGAATTGTCAACTATTGACCATTCAACACATTTATATAATTCAAACATAATAGGTTTCCATTACATCACAGTATTTAGCACACTATCTTATTCACAAAATTATGAACCACTTAATTGATCAAGTAACGATATATTTTTAGAATATTTTTATATTTGTAAATAGATTTCTCAATTAAGACTACTTAATATTTTTGCATTTCTATAGCTTCTTTATATTTGTGAATTTTCTAAAGCTTCTCTATATTTATACATTTCCACGCTTTCATAAAATTTTCAAAGATTTCTAAGGACTATTAATGAAAAAAAAAATTACGACTTACAGGAGATCTTATTGAAAAAACTCGCGTTAGGATTTTTTTATTCTAAGGTGATGAAATTTGGAGCTTTTTTTATGGCCATTGAATGAAGACAAAGAATGTAAACTAAAACTTAACAAAATTTTGAAAATTTATTGCTTTTACATTTTATTTATATTTGTAATAAAAGATTCTCGGACTGTATAATACATTTCCATGATATATATTTTTAAATTTAAAGATTATTAATGCAGATTTATTCAAAATTCTTTAGAGATTTCTTAAGTTATATACTAGTAAATTTAATTTGTGAGTATATTCGAAGCTTTTAAGAGCTATGCGACAATAGATGCAAACGATATGGTATTAAAACTTATGTGTGGTAATGTATACGTGAGTGGGTGTATGTAAACCCGTAGGGGAACTTCGTCGTTATACACTATGTATTACAGTTGCCGTGTGAGATGACACAGAAACTCCATCAGAAACAATCCCGCCGGAGGGAAAAATAAGATAGATACACTTTTTCCTACACTTCGATCACTTTGCAACGTGATGCATATAACCACATTTATCCAATATAAGTGTGTAGTTCTTCGGCTAGACAGTCACCTGGACAACAAACGAAAAACCATGTGTACTTGTGTATTGAATATCACCCAAATGTCTCGAAGAGAACGAATAGAAGAACAAAACACCTTCACACTAAAAAATAAACGACCGAATCGTGGGATTTTCAAGCGATTTCCAAAACCGAATGTCAACAAACTCATCGAGCTCAGTTCATTCTGTCGATTATATAGAGTTAATAGCTGTTACTTGTGTAATTAATTATTTCTCTCCCCGTCTTTGTCACGTCGTGATTAGGCTTAACGCGAAAATTTATGAATTCTAAAAAATACTAAGTGTCACATAATTACTTAGTAGCGTTTGTGTACAATTATTTTTTTTCTTGTCATCCTAAAGTCATTACTGTAATACTACCAGATCAACTGATTGATCAGTAATTTCAAGATAATTAATATTAATTTTTTTATGCTTTAATATTTTTTGTTGAGGTGAAGTAGGCTGGTTAAAAACAAATTAATGTTTTAAAACTAATAAACGAATATGATGAGAATTTTATAATATTATATAAGTCAACTCATTTTCATTGACAAAATAAATTGGTTTAACAATTTTTAAATTATAAAAACGTTAAGAAATCAAAAGTTAGGTAATAAAAAAATGGTCTGACAACGTTTATAATGATTTATTGACTTTTATTGATTGGATAGTTCTCATTTCAGTTCTTTCAAGATGGATCTACAAAATTAATTTTGCCGTAAAGATAATTAAATATTACAAAAATTTATATTATCAATAAATATTTCTTAAGTTCTATTTTAGTAGACTTTTTATCCCGTTTATTTCTGATAAACATCATGTTAGATTAATAGTATTTGAATAATTGAAAATATTGTATTTTTATGATTCATAAATAAATAATCTCATAAACTATGACTATTGTTTTATCGTTTTAGATTTAGCAGATAAAATAAAATGAAAATTGAAAAATAAATTCTATAGATTCAAGATCTGACTAAATAAAGTTAAATGACAAAATTCAAAAAGACCTGAATAGTTTCAGGTGACTAGAATTTTTAAATTGTCATACGCAGTAGAATAGCAAAGATTTTTGCTTAGGAGGCTAAGGACCATTTCTTTTTTTGGCTTATCTTATGCTCTTACTAGCGCCAAAGTCATATAGTGTCAATAAAATTTGGCTAATATGGTGGACTTTATCCTATTATTGGCTACGCCTATAAATTAACTCTAGAAATTTGAAATTTGTGACGCTAAACATACAGCCACGATTAATATAATATATTTTGATTGATATATTAGAATTAGAAGAAATCGTTTTAAATGTTAACGAAAAATTACGTCTTCGTAATGATTTAACGTGCTCGTGTGCTCCTTTTAAATTTCTTATAATAACACAGTCGTAAGTTCCCTCAATAACAGCTCAACTAACAATTGTAAGTAATAAAGTTGTATATATACTGTCGTATAAAAATCTATTACACGAATAAAACATACAAGCACAATGATTCCCTCTAAACAGTTGGGTTGTTCATCGTTTTCGATTTAAATGTAATGGGAAAAACTGTAGACACGTGAAATAGATAATAATAGCACAAACTGTTTCGTGACGAACACCAATTGTATTCAAATAATGTTTAATTTTCAACGGCGATCGAAAAAAAAAGTAAAAAATTATAATAATAATAATCACGAAACTCTCTACAACACAATATTAATACTGACAGTACTTGTAACGCGAGTCGCTGTTGAGGTTTAATCGTAAACCTTAAAATCAGTAAAAAAATAAAAATTCGTTTTGGAATAACCAATTTATTACAACCACAAACACAGTACTTAAGCATTTATTGTTATTAAACATTTAAAAATTATTCAAATTAAAAATTACTTTTATGGCTGCTTAGTTAATATGCATCTCGCATAAAATTCAGAATATAATATTATTAATGACAAGATGCATTAATATCATTAGCAATCAACGCGTTTTAATATATTATGATAATTACTTGTATAGAAATAGTAGTTAAAAACAAACTTGTAGATATGACGTCAATGAGCATGGAAAAAATTCTTCATTTACATATATATATATGTATAAATTACTTTTAATATGAAAAGTTCATAAAATAAACTTTTAAAAATTGACTTCATTTTTAACAAATCAAAAATGTTTGATTTGTAACAAGTTATTTAATGTACCGAATGAATCGATTGTGAATTTATATTCAATATATTGGGCGCCGCGTGGTTCCTAAAAGAATCATAGTCTTCCTGTAAGATTACTATATTTAAATTAATTTTTTCACCAAAATAGATTATGCTAGAAACTTTGTTTACCACATTTCTAGAGAACCAATTTCAATTAAACTTGATTAAAAAATACATCAATTGATTTCCAATACTTTAATACGGGTAACCACTGAGTTAATTAAATTACTAGTATTGCCATTACTCGTGTGCTGTAAATTATTGGTGTGTCTTTAATTAATTTGATGGATTAATATACTGCGCATTCGCTGTATTTTACTGCTGTTGATCAGTTATATTCTTTAGTAATTAATTAAATTCCACGCTGTTGGGAAAGAAGCTTACATTTAATATATATATATATATATATATGTTCTTTTTTTTAATTAAAAACTTGAACACATAAATAAAATGTTATTTCTAAATCAACAGATGTACTCTAAACCGGATTGTCCTTTGTGTCGTATTTTTGCTATGACCTTTTAACCATGTAATTATAAGTAGAGGTAAGTAGGGAAAGTTGACATTTAGAACATGATAGTCTTTATAGATTTAAAAAATATAATAATGTTTGCGAACTTTTTATGGAAATATTTTTAAATGTATTGACTAAACAATGACAAATTTGTTGAACATAATTTTAATGAACACAAATGTTGGTTTTAAATTACATATGCACCTTTTTAGTAAGAACAATAAAGTATTGAGGTTTTACGGCGTGAATAAATAAATAACTTGAGTGTGAATAAATAAATAAAACTTTTTTTTTTACTGCAATAGCTAGAGAAAAACATGACGAGTAAAAAGTATTTGACATTTTAAGTCATATACAAAATAGGAAATTACTAGGGAGGATTTTTGAATAAAAATAAAATGGATAAAGTTGGTTTTTTTTCGTTATTTCTATGTATAAAACAATTTGCTTATAATCAGTTGAACTAGCCGAGTTGCTGAGAAAATTAACCTAATAATAGGTGCACCTCAGCAGGGGTCCTCAGGTCGACTTCCTCTTTTAAATATTTTTACACTGCAATTATTGTTTTTATTTACTCGATATACCAATAAAAAAATTGTTTAATACATACAAAATGTTCTTAAGGATACAGGGAGCCTTCTACAAGGCTGGGAAGCTGTACGTACATAAAAGATTTTTTAAGCATAACATAAAATAAACTAAGGTATTCGACTTTTCTCATAAACAAAAAACATCTTTCCCCACGCCTAAGTAGTGATAAATAATTTTTTTAAATAATCGATATTAGTTGATGAGCTTTTTACAAATTGATCTGAAAACATCAAATAGTGTCAAATATCATAAGTTTTTATGGCGAATACTATTTTAAGAGATTCAATCAAACCTCGAGAGTGCCTACGTTAATTTTCTTCATTTTTCGAGTGAATGTCAAAACATTTGTTTGTAAAAACTTTTACAATAAATCGATTGATTGGGTGGGTGGGTATATACTACATTGATGGTATTGTTATAGCCGTTATTAATTTGATATGTTAATTTTATCGGTTGTTAAATAAACTAAATGCGGTTTGTTATCGATGAAAAGTTAAAACAAGTTGACTTCAAACAATATCATAGTGAGGTTTTGATCGGATCTAAACGAGATTGGCCAATGTCTGAATAAATAGACGGACATTAAGTGTATAAATTCAATTAAGTTATTCATTATCATAGGTGTATGCTCCAACATTATGTTAATATTAATCTAAATGTAAATTGAACTATATGATTAAAATCCGTTCGGAGAATATGTTATCGTGACATTCGAAATTGTTAGGAAAAAAAAACCTTGTCCCAAAGTATCGAAACGCTTTATGCGGTTTTAACACTGTTACGTTACAGGTGTTTATTTCCCATTTGGATTTCGGTCCTATGTAATGTCAACCGCACATCGTAAAAGCGAATGACTTCCACTCGGTGAAACGCTGACAATAATTTTTTTTTTTTTGACGTGAATGCATTATTATGATTATTATTATTAAAACGTACCCAAAGAACCCGGCGGCGTGGTGCGGCCAAAGCGCTGATAACGTTTCACACGGCGGCGGCGGTGTCGTTACCATGGCAAACCTGAGGCGGAGCCGATATTGCCGATGATTGATTATGATTGATACGGGAATATTCCTCAATATACACCAGAGTAACCCTCCCCAGGTCACTGTCGCCGGCACCTTTTTCACACCCCCGCCAATAGATAATATTATTATTCCTACTGTTTGTCTAATATAATAACTACCGTGTATATATTATTCTACACGTATACGAGTCGTTCGATAAACACTGCGGTGATGTTCGAGGGCTGAGACGAAGACGAGATCCATTAGCAAATGAACGTCACTGATAACTTTATCCGTACGAGATAACAATATTATTACCTACGTCGTAATATCGCAGTACGATAAGTAGCGGTCCGAGCACTCGGTTTACTTAATGATAATATTCGGGGCGACCTGAGATAACAGTAGTGGCGCCTGAAAATTGTCGACTTTACGCAGTTGTTCGTCACGTAACAGACTGGACGACATCGTCAGAGGTCGTGCTGACCGCCCGGTTGGGTTTGGCGCATCTATTTAATACATTTTTTAGCAAAACACGTCTTACGCGAAACACGACGTAACTCAATTTTTTTTAAAAATGCAACCCCCTGTACAGATCTAATTGTCCGGATCATCGGCGACCCCCAGGAAATGTTCATATTTTGTGTCGTCGGGTAATCTTACAGACGTCGGTAGGTTTAAACCGATTTTTGTGCAACGATTTTTCGAATAAATATCAATGCCGTTAAATACTCAGTGTATGGTTTGAGCCCACGCTCGAAAATTGATCCGCTCATTAATTATACTAAACTAAGCTCATTAATTCCAATCTTACTCGTGGATTTCGTTAAAACGTTCAAATAGACTCGATGAGACAAACAAACTCCATACACTTTGTGAATCTAATTGGCCAACTGTAAATTTTGGCATATGGTCAACATTTTTTCCAAATAATCATTACCATTAATTATGACCTTTTTACGGAACGATCCCACTTGGGCTACGCCAACGCCAACGGGATATTTAAATATGACTTTTTCACTAGATAGAAAATTTCTCTTTTTATTCCGCTGAAAGTTCACGTTAATTTTACACTCGAACGATAGTGTTCGCCGTGTGAGAACCCTCCGCCGTTGTTTTCATTATTATTATAATTATTATTGTTGCCGGGACCGGTTATAATTATCGAACTCGAGTGCATGTAACAGCATCCGAGGAATCGTGTACGCAACACTGTTGTATTACAGATGACGCACATAACATTACACTGTGTATCGAGACGATGGAAGTTCGGCCGATAAAGACGGCGGCGACCGCGCGGTGGTCGGGAGAGCTCCACTCGGTTGTGATCGTGACCGCTGCAAGAGGAGAGGCGTATATAATTAGCCGTAATTATAAGTAAAATAAAAATTGAAGAAGGCGAAATGGTACAATAATAATAATAATATAATAGGCGATACGTNGCGGCCAGGGCTGTGATTTGGTTGACCACGTCCTCCATCTCGTCCGACAAATTCGGCTGTTGGACCAGCGAATAGTGGGCGGCTTCGATGTGCGCCCTGAGCGCGTGCACGGTGCCAAACGTGACGCCCGTCATGTTTCTCGTCACGTTTACCCGCCCGGTCACTCACTAATTATCCACTCGCTGGATCCCTCTGGTTTAATTTACAGATTTTTTGGGTCATTGTCTTGTGCGCACAACCACCTCAAACGAGTAATCATCATTTAAAAAGACAAATTAGAAGATCCATGGGATTACATTCGAGACAACATAAGACCAGTTCGTCGCCCGTTCTTTGCAAGCCACTAAAGATGTTGTCGACAAAGACATCATCCCAACGCAATTATTTGTAATAAATTTGCCCGTAAACGAGAATATGTACACAGCGCCGAGTTTGCTGTAAATTCTATTTATTTCAAGGCCAAACGCCTTAATGATTAATAAAATAATTCATTAACACGCCCTATTAATGAGTTATTTTTTAATGTCAGGTACGAACGCCGCTAGAATTTAACTGGAAGTGCGGATCTCAAAAAAAAAAAATCATAGTCTTAAACTGTTAAAAATCAAATTATTAACACAAACAGGAACAATTTTTTAATTTACATTTTGTGTCGCATGAAAACATTTTATTTTCACATTCGAGTTTTCTTTGAAACGGTAAAGTAATTTTATGTTGATATATAATTGAATTGTCATGTTCCCTACTGCCGAGTGATGACTAGAATAAAATCTTTATTTTGTTAAAAACTCATTTTTGTTTTACAATTTTTTTTTTTTTTCTATTATTTTCTTAGCATTACCTAATAGTTTTTGAAAGACACGTTCAATGAAATACAATTAAACTAGGATAGTTTGTCAGGTAATTTTTATATTAAACTAAACATGCGTTCATGTCCTTTTGGTAGAGAATTTTTAAGTAAAATCCTTGTACAAAGACTACATTAAATATGTTTTTTAAATCATAATTTTCAAGTAAAACACAAATGTACACCCAATTTCTTCTCGCAGTGTATAAATTAGAAAATTATTAATTCTTTATTGCATTCAGTTTTAATTGGGGCGGCATTCGTAGAACACTTTTTCAGACATTAATTAGTAATTTTTATTTTTCGATGTAATTTTATAATAACTATATCGTTCGTTGTTGGCCGACTTAATCCTAATTACTCCTAGAAATAGGTTTTTTTTTTCAATTATCACTTGAGACGTGGAAACAAATTAATTTTTACACGCGCCAACACCGAGATATCATTATTATCGTACCGTGTGTATAGTAATAGCGTTGAACTTGGTCAAACAGATACGAACACTTTCCGGCGGCGGCGCGTGTAATGTAATAGCACTTGTGATGATACGTTACTATCACTGTGTGCACGTTAACAAATAGTTGTTGCACCGTGTAAGAGATGGTCCGGTCGATAAGGAAACGCGCCGAGTTTTCTGCCGGAATCGTGTGAAACGTTTCCAGAACGGGTCCTCGGCGTTCAGACTGTGAGAGGGAAAAAAAACGCTAATGTTTGTTTTTTGGGTATCGCAATTACAACAACGATGTTCGCCCGAAGCACACCGTGGGGGCTGCCCGAGGACCGCCGATGGCAACGGCCGAGAGAATGTATGCAACGAGCCAACAGAAATTAGTAAAGTAACGAACCGTGACCGAGTCGTAAAAGTAAATTATGAATGAATTTTACCGTTTCGGATTGGCTATGCGCTTGTGTGTTAGCTTTTAATACAATTAACGTTTTCCTATTGTGAATTTTATTGTGCCAAAGGTATGCGTATAATTGCCCGGTTACGTTGTATTGTGTGCGACGATAAAACACATACTGTAATCATTTTCGCCATCCGTCGGCCATTACGGCGTTCCACTGCTTAGGTGCCCGGCCGTAAGGTGTTAAAAAACGATAAATATGCACCGAATTAAAACATCGCTGTAAATACCAACGGAATGTTTCGCGGGAATAATTCGCCTGCCGCGGCAGTCGCCAAACTCCATCGATTCATAAACGTGCGGTCGTAAAACGTCTGTTGTTTTTTTAACCGCCAACAGTTTTCTGTGCTCAGATATTTTTCACGGTATTACATCAATACACCACTTGATCGTCGACGTCCGTTTCGATATGGCAAACGTCATTTGTGCCGTTTCCTTGTCACGTGGACTTGCCCCACGGTGAAAATAAGTGTGCGACTCTTGTAAAGAAGGCGCGTGAAACGCACAATTTTCTACCACAGGAGTAGGATGAGGTTGGAGAGGATCGATTGATAAATAAAAACAACGGTTATAGACCAAATTTGTAGACTACAGTTTAATACAAGAATCGTGTAAAACATTGTGATACCGCAGTGGGTTTACATTAGGTTTTTAATAAAATTTTTTTGTAATTGTTTACGAGGGGCGGGTCAGTACACATAAAAATCAATGGGCAAACACACACGACGATGAATCAGTCTCGTCTTAACACACTGTCGACCGCTTTCATACGGTCGTGTGTGCGAGAGGGGTAAACGAATTAATAAATAAAATACAAATACAAATCGTTGATTATTATTGTTATTGATGTAATATGTGAACAACAAAAGTGAAAACATTCTGATATAAAAATAAAAATAAAAACATTCAAAATAAGTATTGCGTTTTGTCCTTAATACACTTAAATGAGTTAAAAGGTAAAAAAAAAAATATACATATATATTTTTTTATAATAAACAACATAACATCGGGACGTCTCGAGTCGGACGGGCAGGCGGTACGGACGTCACGCTATACCCTTCTGCTCGGCACATACGGTGGGAAGGGTCGCGATGATACATCGGAACGAGGGGAGAGAGGTGGAGAACGCCTGAACGGTATTATGTCAAACTAATATAATAAAAAAATAATAATATTAAATAATGGGGGTCTTAAAAAAGAGAAACAAAAACACCAACAATGCACACGTAACTCTAATAGTAAAATGATACATTTTAATTGTTTTGCCTTAAACGTTTAATAATAATAAAATAATACTACTAAAATAGTCGTAATTAATTAATTAATTAAATATATATGTATATATATATATTTATATAGAAAAAAAAGCATTATCTTTAATATTAATTACTTTTATTATAATTATTTATTATTATTATAATAAAACAGGAACCTTAGTACATATGTTAGCTAAATATAGGAACCTTAATCCTGGGAAATTTTCTTTTTTTTTTTCTTTGACAAAAAAAAAA
>NW_026099576.1:10073563-10091795 GCF_025091365.1 Daktulosphaira vitifoliae | reverse complement strand
AAAAAAAAAAAAAATGCCGAGTAAAAATCCGAACGTCCTCGCGGAACGATAGCAGTTATTTTTTCAGGTCGTCGAGAAGTTCGAGAGACGATTTCAACACATTTTCATCAACTTTTTACACATCTAGAAACACTTTGTCTTAACGTACTAAATTTTTTTTTTTTTTCAATCGTTTATAAACATACATATCTCTGTACGTGTATCCAATTAAAATATATTGGGCATATTTATAATTATTTATATATATATTTATATATTTATAATATGTATAATGTATAATTATCGATTGCTAAATTTCATAATATTAAATATATATATATAAATTTATTTCATATCAATTAAAATTATTACAGCACAATTATAGCGAGGTGTTTGTTACTTGACTTAATATCAATAATAAGATAAATAATATAACCGTAATTCATATTCATTAAAAATAAAATAATTACCTACCTAAAACGTATAATGATAATAAACGTACATAATTATTAATAAAATGCAATTTTACATACTTAACGTCTAATGATGATTTTTATTTCTCAAATCCATACAATTCATTTCATTATTTACACGAACCTATGTGTGTGTGTGTGTGAGACCTGACACACACTCTAAATACTAAATAGGAGGAGTAAAATCGTTACTAACGACCGTATAGGTAAACGCTAATATTTAATTTTTTTTTTTTTTTGTTATTCAATTACTCGTTACGAAAACGACATTTTTCACTTATAAATAGTAATTAGTATCCAAAAACCGCGCTTGTTAACGGCGACAATGTAAAAAATATATAATAAAATACAATTAAAAAAAAAAAAAACAAACAAACAAACAAATAGCGTAAGGAACTTTAAGTTATCGTATTTTTCATACTTATCATAATTATTTAATTAGTGACTTTTTGTTTAACAGTAAGGAACTACGTACCTCTGCGAGATAAACGAAAAACCGTTAATAGTTTAGAACGGGGCGCGTAAAAATAGGAGAGGCTACAAAAATACATAGTTTTCGTGTTTGTGTGATCCTCGAGGAACCAATGAAAACTGCGAGCGAAACGATTTCATCTTATTAAACGTAGAAAAAAAAAAAAAAAGCCTCTCCCCAGGAACATAAGTGTGTTGTGTAAAAGGAACTTTGGGTCAACGTACAAAAGTCGTTCGAAAACAAATACAATAGTGTACACAAATATAGAAGTCGACATGATCAGTAGATTGTGTCCAGCAACACACGAGAGGAGGATGTTGTCGCTGGAGTGTTCGCCATCGATTAGTGTTACGCTTTATTGTCCGCTGCTGGGCACAGGCGTCACGTTGGGCACTGTGAACTTGATCTTGTTGGCAGCTTTGGATTTCTTATCGGCGCCGGGGGCGCAGAACAAATTGGCGTTGGAGTCGCTATTGGGGTCTCGCGGAGATGGACTACGTCCCACCGCCTTGGCCGCGGCCAGGGCTGTGATTTGGTTGACCACGTCCTCCATCTCGTCCGACAAATTCGGCTGTTGGACCAGCGAATAGTGGGCGGCTTCGATGTGCGCCCTGAGCGCGTGCACGGTGCCAAACGTGACGGCCGAGTTGGTGTCTCCCGAACCGCCGCCGCACGGTCGGCACCCGTAGGCCGGGTGTATCAGAGCTATTGTGCTAGTCGTGCGACACTGCTGTTGATGAGCTGTCAAGCCGGCATCGTCCGGGAACGCCAGTAAACATTTGGCGCACACTCGTCCCACGGTGCGACCCCCGTCGACGACGTATCCGTCGGCGGGAACGTCGGTCGCGGTGGTCGCCACGTCCACGACGGCCGTCTGGTCCGGACGCACATTTCGGCAACGGTCCACGATGGCCTGTATGACCGACTGGTCCAACTGCAACATGCGCACCGGCGTACCGGCCGAGGTGTTGTTTTGCTGCTGCTGCTGCTGCTGCAAGTAATGTTCGTCGAGTTGTTGGCCGACAGCGTTGGTACCGACCGTATTCATCGTGGTCGCGTTGGCGCTGGAAGCCCTGTGCTGTTGATCCAGACGCAATCCGTTGGTGCCGTTGGACGCACTGGCCGCTGAAATAAATCAAAACAATCCGTCGTTAGTGCGATGTGAAACAAGACAAATAAATATAAAAAAGATAGTGTCTAAAAAAGTGTAAGATTACAGGGCGGCGAGGAGACACATTCACCTCCTGGCCGCCTCTCGCGCGTCTAACTAATTCGTCAACGCCGGTTAATTTTTTATCCATATAAAACGGCACTTACGTCGCAAGGGGAAATGGCATCGATCCGGCGAGACACAATCCGTCGACCCTTATCTCGACCGAAACCAGTTTAGTGTAATAAAAAAGTGACCCGACCGACTGTTTAATGGCCGCGCTGCGGAGTAGTGATTCCGTGGGGCACACGCAGACGGTACAATCGTTTTTCAATTAACCGGACTGTTGTCAACCGATAACACAAATGACACCTAACCGAGGCGCTGTTAATGTACAAAACGCACTGGACTCGCATATAATTATATTAACGACAAACCCGTTTGGAAAACGTTAATTAGTCCGGAGACGTGTGCCCCGTCGGAAAGTTTCAGGTGCGGCGTTTGCATCACGAAAAGACTTTTTTATGTGGTTTCCGTCGGTATTCCGAGCGCCACACACACCGACTCGTTCGACAAATTTATCACGTGTTTTTGTCCCCCCGATCGGCGTGTTTAGGGATTTATGTATTTTTTATCACGCTCGAACCGTGTCGAGCGGGGGCGTGCTATTTATTTCTTCCATTTCGGTGTAAAACCGCGTGTGTGTCCGTCTGCGTGTTAATGATCCGATCGATCGGACGACGAGCATAAAATTAGTCTCTCACGGACAATATGGCGGTCGCGGGCAACGATATACGTGTACGGTGTTTTACATTTTTTATAGCCGTCCGTAACTGCTTTACTCGTTCCAGAAATTAGAGAGAGAGACGGCCGGTCGTTTTCCATTAGCACATCCGAATACCAGAACATTGTCGCGCCTACACTCGCGTATCGCACACACGATTAAAAAATTGCCCGGCACATTGCGTGTGTCATACGGGCGGGCGTTAAAAATGTTTTCATTACACGCGTTTAAGGTCCGTGAGTAATTTTCCGGGCGATTAACGAAGCCGTTTTTAATTTCACTTCTCATTCCATCGATTTGCTCCGGAAGTCTCGAGGAATTCAAAGCGACCGATCGCCTTCCCGCCGCTAATTACGGCCGAGGAGTCGCACCACATCGGCTTTTTTGTTATTTTAACGGCGTCGATCGCGAGACATTACCGTTTAAATGCAACGGTCGATTACAATGCACACGAGCGGCATTTCATTTTTTACAATCGCTCAATTTATTTCGCACGGACAGCATAGTCGGTTTTTTGGCTGCCGTCGGCCATCCATTGTGCCGGCAACGTCGTGCGGTCGGTAACATGTGTACAAAACGATACGTTGCTGTTGGCCGATCTAAAAAGTCCTTGTCCGAAGATTACACACGTACTTTATGTTAATGCCGCGGCGGCACAATACAGTCCGTCTTTGACTCATTGTAATATTATTATTAATGGCTCCCAGTTTTTAATTTCCGAGAAAGTCGTGTACGGGGGTAGTGTGTGCGCGATATCGTGTTGCCGACGCACAAACGTACGTGTAAAACGTGTCGAATGCAAATGAGCTGCCGGTCTCCGGAAAAATCCAAAATAATTATGTAAAAAAACGTATAAATAAATAACGAAAACTAATAATGAATTATCGTCGGACGGCGTCCCGCTGCAGACGGCGGCGGCCGCCGTACGACAATCGGACGCGTACAATTATAATAAGAAAATCGTGTGTTCGGTCGGAGGTGTGCCGGTTAATTTCAACATCACTTTAATATGTAAATTACCAACGGGTACTAATCAGCGTTACCAGTTGGGCTATTATAATATTGTACATTGTTAAACGACCGCGACACTGAGTGTAACGGCGACAACGCGACGCCCGCTCGAGTCCGTTTGCGCGGTGTCGGTCGGCTTGTCGCGAGAAACGGTTGTCCGGACGGGACACGGGTAACGCACGACCCGAAATCCCATTTGGACGACAACAATGTGTACACTAGAAAACAGGACACACGAGAGAACGTTCTGTACACCCGACGACGATTTTCTGATTGGCGTCGTGTGCGCGGTACTTCGGCCACCGATCATGACCGTGTACGCGCTCGGCGGAGTACACACGCCCCGAGGGTGACGTGCCATTGTTTTTCGGGGTCAACACAAATGTAAACACACTGTCCCGACCGTTTCCTGTTTACCGTTTTGTCTGTGGTGTACTTTGTCTGTACTGTACACGACGTTATGACCGTACGAACTGATGCTCTGCCGTCCCGCGACTCGTCTGCGCCCTCCACGAAATGTCCACTGCCGGCCGAGACGCAAACCGCGGTCGGTAGTTATTACCAGTCGTCTGTCGCGGTGCTTTGCTTTGAAATGTATTTCTATGGCAGCGCCTTGAAACGTCAGGTCGGCCGGAATTTACAACACCGGAGCACAATGGTCGGCACAACGCAACGGTGACCTTTATTTTTACAACGGGCACTTACGGCAACCTTTTAGCGCAGAACAAAACGAGGATTGATTTTTTTTTGTCTAACCAGCCGTTAATACTTATTAGGCATGACGAGGGGTATTTACATAATACCGACCCCGACGAGTGTTGTATAATAATTACTAAGGTTTTTTGTTGTCTAACTCTCGGTTACAACAGTTTAAACAGAAATTTTTTTTGGTCATTAGCTTTTTTGCTCGGTCGACTGTCGAGGGTCAACACACCGTCACTTTGTTGTGACATCTGTATCTATGCGCGCGTACCAGTGTAGATTAGGGTTGAAAACAAATTTATTCCAATTACAATCATGACGCGCTATTATTATTTAAATAATCTTTGTGCGGAGAAAAAAACACGACCCTCACAGGTGGCTCGGCTTTTTACTATGTGCTTGGAATGTGTTTACCGCCGCGGTCTATTACCGTATGACAACACCAATTGAGACGCATCATCACAACAGCAGCACGTGGTGCTCACACACACACAAACGGGCTGGCTAAACGGATTTTCCGTACTCGTATGACAGCGGCCGCGGAAGCGCTTCGACCGTACGGATTTTTCCGTCACGAGGTATCCGATTTTAAACGCCGTCGGTACATACGATGATTACTCGAACCGCCCACGCACGCCATGTTGACTGCCGTTATTACTCTATGCATGTGTACGTTTGGTTCAAAGCTCTTTAAGAATACTTCCAAGTGGGATTTGGCATGCGATACGAGAATGAAATTAATGGGCGACCGACGGCTTTGGCCCCGTACCCGAATTCGCCAGGCATCGAATCGCCTTTGTGTCTTAAGCGTGTATGGAGTGTGTACGCGCCGTGAACGCACTTCCCTTTTTATTACTGCCGTGTATTTTTTTTTTTTTAATACGTTTTCCCTTTTGCCCCGCACAAGAGCTGCCGTACACACGAAAAGCCGACGATCACTCGCACATCAATCAAAATTATAATATTTTATATATCCCGAGGATAGTATAGCGTTGATATTATCCGTTCATAATGTAATTTCCCTTTGTGTGTGTGTGTATACATTTATTTTGTCGTTACTCTGCCCGACCAATACCGCGGTTCGTGTTGTAACTTGCAGACCACGCGAACAACACGTACCCAAAGCGTGTTCGAGGGACTCGCTCAGAAACAGCTACACACGTTCGGCACACTTGTGCAAGACAGACATCATCAAAGGGTTCGTAATAATGTACTTGGGTTTGTTATAACGAACCAGACAGTCTTTAGGTCGTCCGGAAATAGTATTTTCTTTGTGCCTTGTCATCGTGTATTGTGTTAAAAGCGAGTATTATTATTTTTTCGGTAAAAAAAGGTCTTGCGGAGCCACTTTATTCGTTCCTTTTTTATTATTTACTTTTGGTTGCGTAACATCGCGACGTCAAACAATTAGCGGCGATTATCCGACAGAAAAGGGCGCAGAAGGGTTGTTTTAATTGCGGGCAGACGTCGTTGGAAAGCATAATGGATATTGAGCAATTATTATTATTACAGCATAGCCAAGAGGGAGTCGCGACCGTTCATTAACTCGAGACTACTATAGTAGTAATAACAGCGTTAACCTCCGGTCTCGTGGCACGGGCTAAACGCCGCCGGTGGACCTTTTGTGTGTACAACGGTCTTAGTTTAAACGAATATTTAATTAACCCTCGGCGCTTGCCACCTGTTGCCGCCTCGACAGGAGTTTGTCGGACCGCGGGATGGCCGTGTAATTAACGGCAATCCCGTAGGGGAACAAACTGGGTCAAGTTTTAATTGCACGGTCTGAGAAGTTTCCAGACGGGCCGAGCGAGAGCTACCGACTCCTCCCCTTGATTTAACACGCTGCCTTTGTGTACGCGCAGTGTAACGTTTTAACGCAAGTTCAGTTGGCAGACGACTTGAACTTTGATTTTTTCCGTCTCTTTTGTTTCCGCAGAAACGCGTACACGATGGGCTGGCACCTGGGGGGCATGGTCGTCACCCCCCATCGTTATTCGTGCGAAGTCATTAGCGCAATTGTATTTATATTTTTTGATTCCAAACCCCGTTTACACTACGCTCTACCTTATATACACACACACACACACAATTACTAATGATTCACACGGTACGTTCCTAAATTGTGTGTGTGTGTGCGCGCGCTTGTAATAATAAAAATAATCATAATGACAGCCAAATATTGATCGACCGGAGCCCCCGGAAATGAAACGTCAATACCATACAGTTAATGTGTTGTATACATAGACTTGTGTCTGTGTGTTTCTTTATATATTATGTTGGATGCGGGTTCGATTGCCACGGCGAACGGGCTAAATGGGAAACTGTATTATAGTTTCCTAGGTCGTACCGAATATCGATAAAAGGAAACCGTTAAAAAAACGCTACGGCGACAATATTACAATATAATTATTAGTGTCGAGTACATTATAGAAATGGTAAAAAGCGTGGTGGAAAAAAACAACCGTCAGTACTATACTACGAGAAGGCGTGCTTTTTAGCTAACGATAATCGACTGGTTGGGTTTTGGTGCGCTAACGAGATGTCAGCCTTGATTGGACGGAATGTACAAAAAGTATTGATTGAATTATTAATTTCGTTTGGATTTCTGGTCTTTGCCGTCGACATTAAGTTGTTGATATTTCAAAGATAAGTGAGCATCACTCGAAAAAAAAAAAATTACTAATTTTTTCAAGTGTACAGGCATCTGGCAGCGTAGAGATTGGACTGTCCGAAAACTGAAACCCAGTCGGGCGCTGTCGCACCGTCAAAGAGGTATGACTTTTATGGTGACGACGGGTTTATCGAGTGTGAATTTTAGCCGGTTATTTTTTTTCGGCATCGTACAAAAGGTGAAGAAGAACAATGCGCGAATAATAATGATCACGAGGTAAAAAAAGTAAGGAACAATCGTGTAAAGATAAAAACTGGACATTGCTAATTAACCGTTTTTGATTCGGACCGTGTTGTTGATCGCGCCGACACATACGGCCAACAGTCCAAACTGGTCGGCGGCGGATCATTTGACTCGTTTTGTTTTTTTTCTTCCATCCGTTTGTATTATTATTTTTTAGCTTATAATGTTCGGTGTGCGGCAATCGTGTGTTGTCGGCACTCGCCATTAACACCCGATACTATCGCGGTGTTTGACGGGTAAAATGTAGTTTTTTTGTTTCACCTCCTCCATGGGATTAAGAAAAAAAAAACAAACACAATTACAGGATGTTCACCGTACCGTCTGTTACTGCTACTACCACGACCTCACCTCCTTCCACCGCCCAAGAGGACGGAGCAAGTATAAAAAAACACCGTGATCGACCTGCCGTCCGGCACGCCCGATGGTAAATCATCGCAACGAGTAGCCTATTCCTTAGCTACTTGCTGCCGCATAATATTAAAATATCGTTACTCCATTAGAGTCTTGTCACGGGCCCGAGAAAATCACACACAGAAATGGAAACGATAAACCGCCGACGCGATCATAATTGCTACCGTAGCCGGAAAAAAATCCACTGCGAGTTTAATTGATTTTCTTGGCGTTCCAAGGAGATTCTTCTTAAATGAATACATCACCCAAAAAAATACTATCAAAACCACCCGATGACGTGTACGGGATACGTTCAAACATTCCAGGGGTTTATCCGTTGTGTTTGCGCACCCACGTACGGTAGTTTTATTTCATTATTATTATTTCATGAATAAAAATCCGTGAAGTGTTTTTTTTAATTTAAATTTTCCGAGCGCGTTTATGGACGGACAAACAAAAAAAAACAGTAAAGACACATCATCGCCGCGTTGTCTACTAATCCTCGCGATGAACACCTGCGCGCTCCACGAATAATTATATTTGATAGTATAAAAGAATAATACACAAGCGACGACAGCGGTGCACATCACCCCGACTACAAAACTCGACTAAATACATAGAACAACAACAATAAAAAAAAAAAAAAAAACGTTCATCATAATGTACACGGAATACTAATTGGGTTAATATAAAACAGCAACGGCACAAGAGTAGGAAAAAGAAATATAAAAAAAAAAACCCTGAGAATAAAAAAAAAAAAGTTAAATAAAACAGATGGAAAACAACACGAATTTGGTGTCTGAGACGTGACTGGACACGTATAATAAATATTCACCGATTGGTGGTAATTAACGTGTTGGAATAAAAAACACAACAAACATAATGAGTGCGCACCGTACCGTGTACTTTTGCCACGATAATCTTGTAGAAAATCGCGTACCAATTCACTTGCCTCGGCTTGTTTGTCGAACTCAGCGCCAGTTTTTAATATCGACAGGCATTCCTCTTATCTTGCGCAAATATACAGGGTGGCCCACCACTCACTGACAACTTAAATAACTTTTGATCCAGTTAATATTTTTAGTTGATTTTTTTTTTAAATATTAGTTAGACGTTAGGTCTATAGCTATATCTCAATAATTAATTATTTTACATTTTATTAAAAATATTAATTATTTTTAAATTTTAAATAAAATGTAAAAAAAAAATCTAAGATAGCTATTTTGTAGAGTAGAATTTAAGAAAAATTTTAGTAAAAAAATATTTTATTAATATTGAGTAGTAAATATTCTGTAGCGTTTTGAAGTTTGTGAAAATTTCAATTTTAATGTACTATTTTACGGCATTAAACATTGAAATACGTATTGAGAAAAGGACAGAAGAAAACGCTATCTTTTCAATATACTTTTGAATGAGAGTGATAAGTAATAATTGCCTTATCTAATTTCTTATCATGGTATTTATGCCAAGTTTGTAATGTATACACACTATCATCATATGTATACACAGTAATCATGAAAAGATAGCGTTTTCTTCTGTCCTTTTCTCAATACGTATTTCAATGTTTATTACCGTAAAATAGTACATGAAAATTCAAATTTTCACAAACTTCAAAACGCTACAGAATATTTACTACTGAATATTAATAAGATATTTTTTTACTAAAATTTTTCTTAAATTCTACTCTACAAAATAGCTATCTTAGATTTTTTTTTTACATTTTATTTAAAATTTAAAAATAATTAATATTTTTAATAAAATGTAAAAAAATTAATTATTGAGATATAGCTATAGACCTAACGTCTAACTAATATTTAAAAAAAAAATCAACTAAAAATATTAACTGGATCAAAAGTTATTTAAGTTGTCAGTGAGTGGTGGGCCACCCTGTATTCGCCGACAACATAATTAAAATGCCCACCTCCCCCGCAACACGATCCATTGCCCAGATTTTTTTCTCCCTAACAAAGCCATCGACGGTTTCTTATTACTATTACACTGCCGCCGCTGATTCATTTAGCATTCCGTGTAATCTCCTGGCAACTTTCATGCTAATGCCAAACGCGAAAATACACGGAGAAAAAATGCGTAAAGAACCCTTCGCGGTTTTTTTATTTTATTTCACTTCTTTACAGTTTGTTAAGTTTCCGACGTAGTGTTTGCATTACCGCTAAACCGGCAAAGGGGCCCCTTAATTAAAAAAAAAACTCGGTACCGACAAAAAGAAAAAAGGCAAAGAAAAGGTAACGGGGGCGGCGGCGGGTGGGCGTTGGCAGTTATTAAAAAAACTGCGGAACTCACAGAAAATGATCTGATTCGGTTTTTTTCCCTTATGCGTTCGCGCCGCTCTCTCATTACTATTATTATTTAATGCGAACGCCCTTCGCCCCACTCGGCAAAACGCAACGGCGCGGCAATTGTATTATGTGCAGAGATAAGCAAAATAATTGCACCGCTGCAGTGAATTTAATAACTGAAAAAAAACGTCGCGTTTTTAACCAAAACGCCGCGGCTACTCAGGTACGGACTGTGTGTTTAATTTATGTGGTTTCCTCCAATCGGAACAATACTACTGCGGCTAAGCAATGAAGTGTTTGGATCGAAAATAAGGGAATTGGATTAATAAGGTTGCGCGTGCTGGTTACATCATCGCGTTTTTTTTTTTTTTTTTTATTAATTATTTTTACGGGTCAAGCCAATTAACGCCAAGAGCAGCCGTAGAAAAGCAGAGCTCGTACGACACACGTCGGGACGAACAAGACGGTGTTTTCGTCGTAAGCTTCTTTGTTTCAGAGATGGCGGCGCGTGTAAAAAATTGTAAATCCGACCACCGATTCCTATAAATCATAGCGTTGTTATTTTTTTAACGAAACGGTCGTTTAATTTGTATTCACTATTCGTACGCGCCGGTGTTGCTGTACAATAATAATATCACGTGTGTGTGTGTGTGTG
This sequence comes from Daktulosphaira vitifoliae, assembly GCF_025091365.1. NCBI lineage: Eukaryota > Metazoa > Arthropoda > Insecta > Hemiptera > Phylloxeridae > Daktulosphaira > Daktulosphaira vitifoliae. The sequence continues at coordinate 10,080,968 of NW_026099576.1, read as the reverse complement.
TGTGCACAGTGGTGTTGTACGGGCCGAAAACCGGTTGGTGAACGAGACGAGACTTGCGTGAAAGAGTATTTGTGTGTAAAAAAATAAAATAAATAAAGTAACACACAAGCCGCAGACCATCGAGAATTATTAAAGCCAAACGTGGGCGCGAAAACGGTTCGATTGTCTCCGGTGTAATTCAATAACATTATACAACGTCAACCGATGCACATGTGACACTGCCGCCGACTTATCGAATGTTCTGGCGCGAGTCCTCACAACACTCTAACGATATGGAAACACTCACGAGCGGACCGAATAAGGTTTCTCACTGGATAAATCACAGCGGCCCCGAAACCCGTACAAGAGCTGAACAAAACAAACGGACCGCGTCCAGAGTTCGGACATTGAGTTTGTTCGACAAAAAAAGTAAACATAACTGTTGAGAAAAATAGAATTTGTGTGTGCCATTCGTGTCAAATGAAACTTTACTGTGCTTTCGGTGAGACGAGGTGTGTTTGAACAGACGACGACAAAGCAATAATTTCAAAATGCCGAAAAAATAACTCTCGGCAATAGATTTTAATATCTACGGGCCGCGTGAAACTGCCATATATTCTTAGGCCGAATTATTGATTGCCGTGTGTTTGCATGAAAGGAGAAGTGATAAAAAGAGAGAGACGGAGCGAATGCGTACACGGAAAAACTTGCTCTGCGTGTGTTCTCGGAGGGGATGTAGGATTTTGGATAGCAAAAATAAAAATATATATATATATATGAAAAAATAATAATTCGTTTTACATTTTTCAATCAACGTCCTAAAATCGTTTTTATTCTTGGGAAGAAAAAAAACCAACACCCGAAACGTCCCCTCGATTCTTCCGAGAAAATGAGGGAAAATCTCTTTGGGAATTTCCTTAAAAACGTATACATAAGCGATTTTTCACACACGCCGAAAGTACGTGTTTTCGTTACATTCTCGTACCGCCTTCGAGGTTAAAGAAATTGAAAAACTCATTAACCTTCTACACTCTGTTCGACATTTATAATAATACAACGACATCGTATTGAACGCGTATACGCATCGCAATATAATCGGAGGAAAAAAAAACGGACCGCTCGTTTGAGACATTTTTACGACGCAGTCTCCAAAAACGCATAAAACCCAAAAACCCTTAACGGTATAATAATTGTTTAACGACCATTGGACACATACGCGTTTCTTTTTTTCTGTCGTGTTTATGCACAAGGTGCGCTAGACGATAAACGTCGTCCTGGACCACTCTGGCGCAGCCTCTTCGTGCAGATCACAAACACGCGGCTCGCTGGAACTCCTAAACCGTGACCGTCGGGTACCACCACCGGCCAACAATAATGAAAATTATCGTGTTCTTCTGTGTGCGCGGCGGCGGCCGACAGCCGTCGGAACATAATAGCGGCGGCGGCGGCGGTGGAAACAACAGCAACGGAAAATCGACCGACAAAAAATAAAATACCCCACCGGAAGTCGGTCATTAACAAAACACGTTTTTTCCCTCCGTATAAGACGTACATTAATTATGGGTAATTAGTCGTTTCACACTTTTAGTCACGGGCACGCTGCAGCGGATATTGCGGCGATGAGCCGGAGCACTCGGACGACGGGTTTCGCAACGCTATGATTATTATTATTATGTCTGTGAGCCGTACAATCACAAAACAGGATATGTTAATCGGTACACCTATCAAACGTCACGGCCGACGCCGCTCTAGTTGACAATTAATACGCGACAGCGATTAAGCTTAATGAACTTTTGTCGTATACACTTCCTAATTAGAAACACTTAAAACACAAGAATCGACGCCCACGGTGCGCGCCGGCCGTCACTATTATAACGTTATTAACACACACACACACACACGACGTATGCTGTTAATTCGACGGCTACACGGCAAACTACAGGGTGGCGCGGCGTGTCCGCGAGCTGGACGTCCCTGTGAGCGCTTGCGGTAATCGCTACGGATTCGAGTTCGCCCGAGCCCAACAAAACCGCTCACCCTGTACACAACCGCCGTCGTACGCATACGCCCAACGTCTCGGCGACCAGCTAACGTAGCGATTCATTAGGAATGCAACGCGGGTCACGGGCCAGTTGTATACACACGATATGACGATGTGTCCGTTGTAACAACAATAATTGTAACAAGCACATAATTGTCGGCCCATTGTTTCTGTGCGGCGTTTTACCGGTGCGCACGTTCACCGGACCTGTGCGACGCCGAGGTGTTGATCCACACGCCTCCATGCCTAGGCCTCCCGGTATTCGACGCGCGCGGCTAAGTGCATACATGTGTGCACACACATGCACGCGTATAATTTACAAATACTCAACGGGGGGGGGGGGCGAGTGGAAATTCATAAATTATGGAACGAGCGTCATCGCTGCGTACGGGTCATTAAGATTTTTATCCGCCGCGGATTGCCGGCACGCGGTAATTATTGTCGACGGCCGTCGCCAGTGACGCGGTGAAAAGTGTACACCGGCCGATTTTACCGGACAAATTGTTGGCCGGTCCCGACAACACCGTCGCCGGCGTTCGCTGCTGCTGCTGCTGCTGCTGAACATGCGGCCTTGCCCTTTGAAAATTATACATTCTACGCTAACTGCTGTTTGCTCGCTAACGATGGGCGGCCGGAACAATGTATAGTTCGTCAGCGTTAAAAAAAACATAATATAGCGAAACGGGTTGGGTATAATTGACAGAAACGCCATTTATCCCCTTCGCCGGAAAGTTCGACTGCGAAATTAACGACTATTCCTCTTTTTAAAACGGCAAATATAATCATTTTTAATATATATATATAAAAGAAAAAGGCCCCCGGGAACTAAGCTCGGGAACAAAAGGATTGCGAGTATCGTTTACACGATCCCTTTGTGACAACAGGCAGCGTCAACCCTAAATTGCCGTTCTAGATGTTTTATGGAAATGGTCCGGTACATGGGGCGGAAAAATAATGTAAAATGCATTAAAATAATACAAAAAATAATATATCATGTGTGTCTTTGCGAATTATACATTATGCACGTTCATTGCAGTACATCAGCGCGTGCGTAGGTCCCCCGCCGCCACCGCCATTATTGCACATCACACATAGGCCAATGTAACATAAATATATAAAAAATTACCGTCGCCGTTCCGTTTTTTTTTTTTTTTTGTCTTTGTCCCCCTTAATATCGCCTTTTCCGGGTTACCGCGACGGAGACAAAACGGCAACACAAAACCCATTGGGACAACGCGTGCGCGTGGAATTTGCACGGCCATAAATTTTAGCTTTTATTTTGTTTCGTCTTTATTGTTCTCGGGTTTTCGTTAAAAATGTAAAACATACATCACGTCAGACGCATTAAAAAATATAAAAATCACCCGACAACCCTTCCGTGGCAGCTATTGTTGCGTACGAGTATCTCTTGTAACTTTGTGTAACCCGCGCACAGCTAATGGTCTGTAATTTTCGTATACATCACATTTCGTTCGGAACGCCTCGGTTTTGATCTGTTCGTCGGATACTCTTAGTTCGCAAAGGCAGCTGTGTCCCTCACAAAAAGAATGGCAATAAAACGAAATTCATCGACGTAAAACAAACACGCCAATCACCGGCGGCAGGTGATCGTCACAATCCTAATAATCCGTCTATTATTTTACGCCGGTCCTAAAAAACACAACTGTTCGGCCTGTGAGCGTTTGTGTTTTTCGATTACGGTAGCAATTTTTTTTGGCAGAAAAGGAGAAAAAACAAACATTCTAACGACCGTTTCTTCCCTTCCAGGAAAACAGATATGATATTGTTCTTGAGAGTATAGTTGCAGAAAAGGTATTAGCCATTTCTGTTTTATTATCGTAACAATGCAAATACGTTAACACAATGGGCGGCCGAATTTCTCATTCCTTCTTGTCTCCACTTTACATCTTTAGAGAATTGGAAATTATTCGCAAAAATAAACGACGCGTCCCTTTCGACCGTCCGTCACACATTGTTATACTTTGTGCCTCCGACAAAACACATATTCTTTTTAAACCCCGTACTCTGATGTACGCTGCTATCTCTGGTGCGCACACATTCTAATAACACCGACAACATTAGCCAATCGCAATGTGTCGAATTCCCCGTTTTTGTGGAAGACCAGTGTATATACACGATGAGAATTTTCATTGTCACCGTGGCCTCTGCTCTTTACCGCCACTCTCATTTGTGTGTGCCAATACCAGCTGGGGTAGTGGTTTTTACCTGAAACCGATTGTTTTGCCCGATATTTGGCTAATGTCCCGTGATCTGCAAAAACGTCGGCCAGCTGCATATTTCAGATGGAACGCGTATTAGAGAAAAACAATGTCGGGTGGGGGTTGTGATTTTCGGCGGTGTTTAATAATAATAATAATAATAATAAAAAAAAAAGAGGATCTTTACAAAGCAGCTGCGCGACCAAATATATACACACACAATCAACAGCTACTATAGAGCCGAAACTAATTTATCTAACCGAAAACCGTCCACGGCGGCCTTTGCCGTGTGGAATACAAAATATAATGATGAATCCAAAACAAAATCTCCAAAAACGCGCACCCCACCGAAATGTATTCATTTCATTGATGGCAATCTGTACGCCTTTGACGTGCAATTGACAAGCCCTTTGGCGGCGATTTCGTTGCAGAAAATTAATTAAACTCTCGGTGGCGTATTACTGCAGTGGATGTCGTCTTACCTTAACTTAATGTCGTACTCAAAAATAAACAACCAACACATGCAAAATTATAACTATAAACGCGTATGCGGTCGCGCTCGTTTCTCGCATGAAGATGATTTACTTAGGTATTCAATTTGAACGTTTCAGGGGACACAAGAGTTGACAGCGTGCCAATGGATTTCTATTTAACTATTTGTGTATATCTAGTGGCCGACGGGGCACTGGCGTACATGGTGGAAATCATAATTACTACTTTTGGCCAGCCTAATCGGTTCTTTTTTTTCGTCAGGATGTAATTATTATTATTTTTTTGTCCGTGTAGAAATAAAAAGTCTGACCAGCGCGCGCGTTTTCGGATTGTCATTACTCATTTTGTCATTCACGCCTAACCTATCTACCTGCTAGCCCGCCGTCGAGGTATTTATATTATATTTTATACATGTATACAAGAACAAAATAATCACGTTCTGGTTGTAAAACACATTGGAGAGTGTACGAGATTACTGTGGACGACGAAATAAAAATGTATTTTTAATGAACCGACTTTTTTACGCGTTTGGGTTATAATTAAAAATACTAAAAACCCTTCGCTCCGGGGTATCCTGGCTTATGGCCGAACGCGTATAATTCTTAGGCATGTACACAATAATAAACAATTTCGAAACCGACTAAAAAAATATCTACATGTTAAACGTTGCCGAGCAGAGACTGAAAAAATAATAATCATAATCATAATACTAATAAATGTGTGTGTGTGTGTATACAGAGTCACATTGTGTACGGCCGGTGAAAGAGCGAAGGCCGGAGGACAGCGAACGACTGTGGCGGGGTCGGAAGGGGGGGGGGGACACCATAAAATATATATTATGCATAGGTACGTTTAAGTGTCGGGTTGTCGCCTCCGATCTCGGTCGTGCCGGACAATGGGATTTAAGTCGGCCATATATTTTTAAGAATACACGGGGAGAGGGATCAACGCGGCGCAGCGCTGTATTCTTTTATATTTATTTATTTATATATTTTTTGTTCGTTTTAACAGCGAACACGGACGACAAAAATAAAAAATAATAATAAATAAAAAAATTGTTCTTTGTATAAATTAACCGTAATTTATGATTGTATCGGGAGCCGTGTGCGGTTTTTACGACTCCTCCGCCCGTATAAAATTGTGTTTAGTACAGTAACTCTTGTGTGTGTGTGTGTGTGTGTATAATAATGCCGACTTTCGATATTATTACACATATTGTGTTTGTATATATGCGCACATGTGAAAGACGTGATTTTAGCTCAGTACATTAATTTTCATTTTGAAATTAATATCCGTTGGCCGGCTCGTCTGCAGATCGATATCTTAAAAAGACACACTGCGACGAGACCGTATACAATATAAAATGTATGTGTATGCGCATATAAGGTTATATACGGTTGTCTCGGGATTATAAAAAAAAAAAGCATTATAAATCGAATGAGTTCCTATGTATATATCTGTACGTGCGCTCGTGGGGAGAAAAGGGGAGAAAAATCCAATAGAGCAAAATACGTGTGCAAAGGGGCCGGAGGGTGTTTGATTTTAAATTGGCGTTGTGCTCGCGCGTTCTAAGAAGAAGGGAATTTGATTTCTTCTCCTCCCCTCCGCGCCCAGTGTATCTTCTCGTTATTATTTTAAAAAATAAAATAAAAAAGCGAAAGAAAATAAAGGGCTACGGCCGCATTGAAGTGACAAACCGGAAGATATCCCCTCCCAGAAATAGGGGACAGATCGTGCACATAGATTTAACGAAAAGAAGAAGTATCCACATACATGTTACTGTAAAAGTTAATGTGGAAGAGGGTCGGTGATTTCTGAAATGTAAGTTTCTTAAAAAAAAAAAAAAAAGGGAAGACGTATGACGAAGGCGACTTAGAAAACTACTCGTTTCCCTCATTATAAAAAAAAAAAAACTTCTCTCTCGGGTGTCGTCAGCCGATTAGTCGTCGTCGTTGCCAGGGTGGGGTGAGGCACAGAAGAATTCGGAAATGGCTTTTTCGCCTGCTCTTAGTTCGGATAAAAGTTACTCCATTCCGAGTTTATTCGCACTCCGTTCGCCGCCGTCGTGCCGGAAGATCAATTTGTTAAAAACTTTTCTTTATTTTTTAGCTCGTACATAATCACCAGCGCACGCTCGTTGGATACAACACGAGTTGTTATTATTATACCTACCAGAGTGTAGTTGAATATCAAAAGAAAACAATGACCGTTTTTCTCGGGACCAACAGTTTTTATTAACATTATTATATCGACCTCAAACATAGCGCGCATACATTGGAAATTCTTATTATTTCCTTATTTTACTCGGCCCTGCGCTGCGCCGTACTAAAAAAATTGATTAAAAATAAATTCTTCGAATATTGTCAGAAATTGCGTTCGTTTTGTTTTGTTTCGAGGTTTGTTTTTATTTTTTTATTATGCGCATAAAAATATTTTTGTTTAAAATCAATAAGATCGTGCAGCAGATTGACACCGGCGAAAAAAAAACCAACGTCTCTAATAATATTTTGATGGAAATCCGAGTTGCAGTAATTTAACACCGCGGCCATTATTGTAGAAACATTTCTCCCGAGAAAAACATTCAATGAGATTTTAGTATGTATATAAAAATGAAAAAAAAAAAAAGCCGTAACCACCCCTCTGAATAATGACACGTTCTTTTTTTTTTTTTTTT
>NW_026099576.1:9935990-10073515 GCF_025091365.1 Daktulosphaira vitifoliae | reverse complement strand
CCGTTTTTTTTTTTTTTTTTTTCATTACTTCTGGGACCTACCGCCGTTGACAATAACGGCATCGACGGGGAGCGACTCATTGACCGCTAGAATTGGCAGCGGAGCTCGGGAGGAAAGAATTCCGAACATTTATCACACCCCTGGACACAGAACCGGCCATTTTATTTATTATTTATTTTTTTAACGCCGTGTGTGTAATAACTCAAAAGACCCTTTTGCATTTTTCATCGCGCATTGTCTTTGGACGCGCACACTGTGTAACCGCCATTTTGTCGACCGGGTTGCGCTTTTCGTATGTGTGACGACAGCGTAGAACGGGACGCGCCCGATATCCGAACCCTTTCACGTATGTCATTAAAGTAAAGAAAATCCGATTGCACTTTTCCCGGAGTTGTAATTAAATTATCCAGCCTTTGTCGGTACGCGTATGGACACACGGTAGTCTCTCTTCGCGACGTTTAGACGAACTCGCCGTGTTTACTTGGATATATCTATACACACTGGCGCGGGCGAGAGGTAAAGACATACTACGTGTCAGCAGCTTCATCTGGCCCGCAGGATCATTGGAACCGTAACAAAGTTAAACTAACCGAACACATTTTCCGCCCCGACACCCACTGCACCGTACCGCGTCTCACACTTTTTCCACGCGTGTACCTAATGATATTATGCTTTTCTTGTACGGGCCGACACCAAAGCCCGTGCGGCGACCGCGTTTTTATCGGCACAGTCTTATTTATTAGTCGGGTTCAGATAACGTAACCCCTTCAGCGGAGACGCGTTAAAAACCAAACGAAATTAAGGTGCACGTACACCGCGGCGGGTGTGTGCAATAATTTAATAGATGTACTCGGTTTGCGCGTTTTGATCGATACCGGCAAACTCGAACCAAACGACACAAGTTCCACCGAGAAATTTACCAAAACGATCTCTTTTGCCAGTGAGCATCGTGAGATTCAACGGCGTCGTCTAGTATCAATATTATTGACTAGTGTACACTTTGACGACGGTAGATCACATTTTGATTCATTGGCGTTAATCGGCCTCCCATGAAGCGCTGAACAGAGCGCGGCGGATTAAAAATATATATAGTTTTGCTCGTCGGTAAGAGAATAATGTGGTACGAGGGGAAAAAACGTAACAACGCGTAGGATAATGTTAAATGCGTGTCACAAAGGATACAAACTAAACGCTACAGTGTGCAGCACACGGGCAACACAATGCCGTTGGTGCTGCAGGGATCCAGGTAGGCGGTGGAGGTTCGCGGGGCAGCTCCGAAAATACCTTAGGTCCGGATGAATGAATCCAAAGAATGGAAACGGCCAAGAACAAACATCGCGCGACCGGCCCGCAGGTATTGCGCGCACCTGGAGGATCCCGTGTACCCATACCCACTACACGTTTCCATGAATGTGCCACCGCCTCGACGACCCTCTTGCTCCACAGACGCTAATGGCTTATTCGCCATCACCACCCCCGTAACGACCCGGCAATAAAATATGCACACACCGGCAAGGGTATGCATGTCGGTGCACAGGAGTGAAGATTTCGTTGTAACTGGCAAATCTGATTCGTCTCGTTCTGAACACGTACACTGTCCACGAGCAAAGAGATCGGACCACAAATCGATATTTTTTCATTCCGTACACGGATCGTTGGCTTGATGTTCCGCAAGCCATATCGTTAATTTTCGACAGACGATGTACTTTATTATCATATAATAAATTGACGAGTAAAAAAATAATAACAACACGGGCAAAAAACAATTGTACCGCGTTTTCCCTTTCGCCGCGCTCGCACTGCCCCGACTATGGCGCAGTCATTACACAATAAAAATAATAATAATAATAATAAGAACATTATATTCTTATGACTTATAAGTTTTATCGTCGTTATTATAACGCGGACATGACGTAATCTTCTGAACAACGAAGAAAACTGACATAATGATCTGTGTCGGATCGATTAGAGTTTTTCTTTTTTTTTAATGCTCTTACACTGTACAGAGTAAACCGACTCATTTAATTTCCCTCAATTATCCCATACCATCGATTTTTCTCCGTTTGTACACATTTTTTTTTTTGTTATTATTCTCTTAAAAACTGATTATATCATATGCTGTTTTCCCTCGGACATTAATTATACGTTTCTCGCGGTAGAATACCTATTGGACCGACTCGATTTTCCTAAAATATAAATACTATCGTTTGGTCGGCTTTGCAACACAAACAAAGAGCTGTTTATCGCTTTTGTAAACTTCTACTGCCGCCTCGTGTCTTCTACAAAGTCTGCGCGTCGGGGGACGTTTTGTAATTTACTGATGTCAGCCAAAGACTTGCAAGTGATATATATCCTTTCCCTGGTATCGTGTAAATGAAGAAGTAATAAAAAAAAAACCAAAGACGTTTTATTAATTACGCAAATAAAGATATCGAACACTTTTGCGGGACACGTTTTTCTCTGTTCGGCTTCGTCTATACGAATCCTATTTGTTCAATGCGATCGACTGTTGGCCGCTCTCCAACTCGGTATACTCACACACAAGAGACCGAGTTGAATACCTCTGCGCACTTGACCAACACACACACAACCCAAAGCAGTACAAGCCGCACAGAATCGGCGGATACTTTATTAGTCAAAAGCTGTTGTGGACGCGTGCAAACCAGATAGTGAGTTCTATGTAAAACAATGTTTATTGAGAGGACTAAGTCGCGGTTGGGTTTTTTTATCGCTTTTTAAATGAACGACTCTGCGAGTATAAAACACGATAAATACTCCCCATTCGTGTTTCTATAAGGCCAGCAGAATGAGATAATTTTTATGTAAACGTCCGACGTGAAAATAATTGTACATCAGATAGGAGAAGAAAAAAAAGACTACACATTTTCCATTCATCGATGTACACGCGCGTGCGTCGCGACACTGAAAATTTATTCGTGTAAAATACGCTGTTTCGCACAACAAAGTGGTTTACTCTGTTTGCGGTCATATTAATCGGTGAGAAATTAAAAAAACGTGGAAAAGAAAACGTTCGCTGCGCCCGAGTGCCATTGGCCCCGTAGCGTCGTGTCATCACACAGACGATTGTAATATGAACAATCATTTTTCGAATCAACGACCGAAATGTGATGAGATGTGTTCATGTGTACATTATTGTTTTTTTTTTTTTGCAGGCTGTGGCCTTCGTGGAGATGCTGCGCGGACACGGTGATGTTGTACATTGCATAGATCCGCTCGGTCATTATGTGCTAAGAGCTGAAATCACTGCGGTGCGCATATGGGAATGGATGGGAAAACGCGGTATAAGAAATCATTACGGTATTGTATGAGTGGAAACATAAGTATGTACGGTGCTCTGATGGTTTATACTGCGAAGGGAAACAAATAAACTAGACGACGGTGTGTTGTTGTGCGACTAATGGCCAATAGATAATGTGAATGCGCTCGCGTTTTCGGTCACGGCGTGGGCAGAGGAGACGTGCACGCGCCCGGACAATAGACGGCTATAAGTAGAAGGCGTAAGTGAATACATCACGGGTATTTGATATCTGTTTTGCCGGTGGCGGGAGGAGGGTGCCGCCGACAAACTGGAGTAGCTCGGTACCCCCCCTCGGAATGCGCAGAGCACGGAGGACGGATAGTGGGAGTTTAAATGAATATAAATTAAAAGAATAGGGCGCAAAATGTTTTTACTGAATACGGACGACATAATGAAACGCATACCGAACCATCGAATAGTGAAAAAAAAGACACTGTCATGGTCCACCCGAGTGCCGAAGACGCGACATAATACTGCGCGAGTGTGTCCAAAAAATGCGCCAAAAAACTGGTTCACACGACATCATTGTGCGGTTTTCTGGTTCGTCGGTGCAATTAAAACGGCGTGTCGCCGCGGCGGTCGTTTATCGAAAACAACGAAATTACTCGTTGGCGATCCAAAGACAATGACTTATAGAAATCGTTCATTGGCGTGTGTGACTGTGTGTACGATACCAGATCGGTCATTTAACCGAAACTCATGAAGACGAATGGCCCGTTTACCACTTATAATGTTTAAATATAATAAAACTGTTTAATTTTCTACGACGTTTTCTCGACGAAAACCACATGTTAATTATCGTTCGGACTACCGTAGCCCGTGTTAATGTCCCCCCACAGATATGTGGTGTGAAATAATTTAATACCCTCCGGAATGACCAGAGCCTGTCGATGCGGCACCGTACGGGGGGGACACGTCATCGAAGCTCTCGGGCGGACCGCTGCAGACGAAACGACGCCAGTCCATTTATCATAATTTATATACGCACACATATCTCATGGTGTGTGTGTTATATCACACGAACGTACCTACACCGCCGTCGAGGAGTGCTACACTTCTATTATGACCACGTGACTTTCAGTTTTTATCGAATAATAACATTTGCGCCGTATTCACTGCATATCGTACGGTACATTATTGGTTTTTATTCAGTGCGTTTGACTTGTGTGCGGCAATTGATATTCATTATTATCACAATGACCGCCGGCCAAAACAGTAATGGCACAAGATGCGTTCGTTCGTCTGATTAAATTGCGTTCAAGAGAGTGCACGCCGCACATTTTTGCAAGTAACACAACGAGACCGCCAAGCGATTACTCTACGATTTCTAAAGAATCGTGTGTTTTTTTTTCACGCTTTGAACGGAAGCGATGGCAACAGAGACTCGATAATGTGATGCGAGCCCATTTTTTAAGATTGACGGCTAAATCATTATTTTTAACGCGACTAATGTCCAGCCAACGAAAACAGCCGGGCAGCGATTGTGATCGCCTCTGCACAACAATAATGGCAATTGCGGACGAAAGCGCGGCATTATTACAATATTCTTATTTAAATGACAACTTAACGAAACAACGAGACTTAATCTTGATGGTTTTTTATGCCGGGCCAAAATGGCCGTGTAATTATAATATCGTTAGTGAAAATGAGTAACGCAACACCGCGTTAGGCAATATCGTCCAAACGCAATATTATGGAATCGAGACGGTCAATTAACGTAATTATAAAATATCCGTATATTTTTTCGTACGCCAACTGAACGACAGGAAATCAAGAGTAATTATGATATTATTACAATCGCAGCGGCCCGACCTTGTTTTTGGTAATACACGATATTAATTTATTCCCTTCCAACGATCGTTTTTCAAACGAAATATAATATAATTGTAATAGCGTTAATTCAATGCAAACGATCCGGTCAATTTATCATAAGAGCGGGCACAGAAATCTCGGGCCCGTATACAACGCACACAACAATGATGGCGTCGACGGCCATCGTTGGCGACACCTTTTGTAATTAATCCAAGGTCGGAATGACCTTTATCGTGAGGTTTTTTTTTTATCTATAACACAATAATTTTTTACTCGTTGTGACGGCCATCGCCGTGCGGTGTATTCTCATTGAGTATTTATTGTTATTTACAGATGTATCCACACCAGGCGCATAATGTTCAATACTTGACCGTAATTTGGCCACACGACTCTTAACCTTCGCCAGTGGCAACGTAGAGTCTCTGCGATCTAGTGTCCCAATAATCATGGTACACTGGAGACTTTCCATGCTGGTTTGGTTAATAAAAAAAAAAACACCATTATTATTAATCTAAATTAGATCGAGATTTGTATACGTTCTCGATCGACGTTGCCGGCAGATGTGCGTGTGTGTGTGTGCATGTGAAACGAAAACAACTCTTAAAAAATTATTACATAATCGCGCCAACCCCGATTTCGTTCATTAAACACTCCATTATAGATGAAATTGAGAGAGTCCCGACCAGATCCGTACACAATCGAACTCTAATTGGATGACACATCCTGCGCCAACACTCCTGTACTAATGCGTGTAGATTAATAACGACTGACAAAAAGTAATAATAATAAAAATTTAGTCGCTTTTATTGAGTGTATATTGTGGACGCGATGAGAGCTATTTCCGTTGGTAGTTTTTTCGTTCATTAAGAAAACCAGTCGCTTTGTACGGAACGACACGGCTTAGGCAGACACGTGTGAAGAATCTCGTGTCGATCTGCATTCAAGAGTCTGCACGTCGTACGAAAAAAATCTTAGCTGTTCACATTTTTTTTTTTTTTTGCTACAAGCTCTGCCCCACCCGGACCCGAGTACGTCATGAATGGGCGACCAGTACAGCCATTTTTTTATATATCGACGTCGGATAATTAAACGTTTCAAGCTCGAACGACTCGATACATTCGACATCTGCTCGCAGAATTGTATCGGTCAAGTTAATAATTTCATTTTGAAAATTTATGGCAGTCTGAGCATACGAAATAAAGGCGAATAACATTTTTTTAAGTGAAAAAAAAACCAAACAATTACTTTAACGATACGATCACGAGACTTGTCACGCGACGCCAATCGATAGGAAACGTTAGCAGAGTAATTATTTTTGGTCGATACACACGTTACATTTTGTCGAGTTTATCCCAATCGCATATGTTTTCCGGCTGATAACACCAAAAAGTCGACCGGCGGCTGTGATTTATCCGCCGAAACGTTTAAAATAACAACTTTTCGAATGAGTCGGTTTTCTTCGCTGGGATTGTCATGAGACCGGCAGAACACATTTGGTAAAATGTACTGCTGCACAGTGACCGCATAAAAAAAAAACTTTCGGCCGCCAAAAAAACGACGGTACTCGATTTAACTTGGTATTTAAAATTTGCCAATGCCGTTGCGCGGGGTTGTCACGCTATGCCACAATTATTATTGAAATTCGTTTTTTTTGCCTGTCACCGCTGTTTCTATCCCTTCCACGGGGCGGCGACGGGTAGAGCGAGTCGACAATTTTATGGAGTTCGTGTGTACTATTATTATGTGCGACGGATTGTACTCGCACGATACGTTTGTAACCGACCCGCCGATTATTGTTATACAATCGAAAGTCTTCGGGTTACGAGGAACACAAGAGCCGGACTCGGGTGACATTGCAGAACACGAACAACGTTGTCCATCGGTGGGGCACCGATAAATTTTTTACCAACAACGACTGTTGATCGTAATTCATTTACAGTGTAAGCAATCGGTGCAATTTGTACGACACTGGTAATTAACTATGCGGGCCCGAGATGCGGGGACTTTGGAAGGAAATCATGGAAATTAAATTTACTCGAGTACCGTTCACGACTCTGTCGTGGACTGACAACTGTCGGCCGGTGGTAATTATACGGTTATTGGTCGTACAATGAACCGATTTCCAGAGTTCGATATATTGGTTTTTATGTTGTGTGTAATTTATTAAATAACAGCCTAGTGGATTATACGGTTCCGACGAATCGTGTCGAAAAACATGTTGCAACCGCTAAACGAATTCTCGATCCGAAATTTGCATTATTGACTCCACAAAGAGCCATTAGTCGTCCAAAGCGCCGGGCTAATGAGTCTCGGGGTGGAGATGCGAACACGAGATTATGACGGACGACCGTTCGTCTAGACAAATCGAATCCATCGCCGACCGTCAAGTTCTCTGCGGAATACCTTATGTCCAATTGTCGTCGTTTTGTCAGTTTCACGGATCTCGAATAATAAACTTATCAGTCGACCGATAACGCGATTTACATTATGTGCCCCGCCCGGTTTTTTGTTTGTGTCCGATACCAAAATGTAAAGAAAACTCGGCACATTAACCGTTTAGCAGCAATTCGACGGATGTCGTTTGGCAATTTTTTTGATGGAAAAAAAGACGTTTTACACGAAATTCTCACCCGGCCCGAGATCTTCTCGAGGGCTATTCACTATTTATTACCAAAATTCAACAGACCCATCACCGGATATTCGTGCTATACTTCTTTTTTTGTCTATATGCTCATGAGCCAACACAAAAGACGGGTTTACTGGAATAATGTGGGACTGTTTCGTTTTATTATTACTTTTTGTCTCTTTTGGTTCACTCATCCGTTTTGGTAAACAATATGCTGTTGGAGGATTTTTGTACATTATATTATTCGCCACAATGAAACGGTTTTTAGGATAGTTCGGTACAAGAGCGTAGATATAATTAACAGCGACACATACACCCAAAGACATAGGGAAAAATCACCTTGAACCTTATGTGCGTGCGCATAAAAAATTTTCTACAACATTGACCCGTTTGCTTGAATAGCGTTTACGGTTCAATTCACGCAGTGCTAATGATTTATATTAGACGTATGTTTTCATTATATAGAACATTGGTTTGTTAAAAATAATACTGATCAAAATCCGTGTGCCGCCGATACATTAAAATGTGTACTATTTTGTGTTTTACCGTATTTCAAGTCCCGTGACTTTTATTCCGACCCGAGATTAATGTCACTACGGTTATTGTCTCGGACGACAATAATTTGTTGGTCGTAATTTGAATTTCAAACGTTGGCGCCAAAAACATATTTTAATGGTTCCAAAGCATTAGACCTTATTAAAACTATTAAAAAACCGGATTTTAAATAATTCGTTTTATTGCTTTTTCGTACAAAGTATAAAAATAACTATTACATGACGTCCACAATTAGGTATAGATATAATAATAATTATAATTGACGACGTCGGCGGCGACCGGTGCGTTTTTTCTTATAATAAGGTGACTGCGGAGAGATAAGTCGGCGACGACGCTCATTAGAGACGGGAGAAATAATTATTATTAAATCGTGTAAGTATAGTACCCGGAGAAAACGCTGTACGCGGCGGACGACGACCACTGCACGGGGAAAAAATAATAATTATTAAATTCACTCCCTTAACAATTTCCGCCTGGGCCCCGTTTTAATATTACATCTTGGTCGTCGTCGTCGCTCATTATTATTATCATTATCATTATAATATTATAAGAGCCGAGTTGCTGCGGTGGATTTCTAATCACTCCGTAAACATTAAACGTACGTGTGTAATTTCGGTCCATTACGCGGGTGCTCGTCGGCTCCTCGGCAGTGTATGTGTGTGTGTGTGTGTACTCTTTGTCCAACGGATCATGTTTGACCGACAAACGCGCGAGGTAAAAATGTAATAATAATTAGACTGTGCATGCGTACGTGTAGGAGTAATTTTATTTTTTCGTTTTTTAATTTCGTCTACCCCGGAAATTCAATGGTAATTCTCACGTATTCGATTGTGTTCGCTACCGCCACTGTCGTCGGCAACGACCGCAAGGACCGAAACGTTTTTTGCGGTCGCCGGTGCAGCCGAACCATAAGATGTACTACTCAGACGGACACTACAAATGTACTAAACACTATTGTAATAATTCCTATACGAATCCAATTAATCGTTGGTCGATTACGATTGATTTGGCCTCGACCAACGACCTCGGGGATAGGTCAGAGATACTCTTTTAATATTTTTTTTCCATAGAAAACAACGCTCGTAGAATTTTTAATACAACAACTGTCAAATTTATCTCAGGGACATGCCCGACACTAAATTTCAAGGGGGTGGTGGACGACGCTCGAGGACGTCTAATGTATTCAACCGCCTTTAATTATTTTCTCTATGAACTTAAAAAATTGTACAGAACACCACAAAAATAGAACCGTTACCGTGCGATTTTGATTTTCTCACAAAAACAACACAGTCGAATCGTTTTCCATTTCCATATGATTTAAAAATATCCTTGAACGGTTTACATCGTTATTATAATGTTACATTTTTGTACGCGTATTGCCGCTATTGTTTAAAATTATATACAAGTAATATTTTTTTTACCGCCTTAGACTTTCACCGCAATACCAAACGACAACCCGCTCACACAAGGATTTTTTTTATAAATAGCCACACGATATTTCTTTGATATATTTTTTGTTAATTTTTACATCGGTTTCGTTCGATAATTTTAGCTGCTACTAATATCCTCCGCACGTCACATCATCGTACAGGTACGTGTACAACGAACGATTAGTTCCCCGTACTCCTCGCCCATAACAATATCCACTGACAAGGTGCACCACATATATTATACTTAAGCCGGGATAGATACGTTACTATCACGGTTCAGTTATCCCGGTCAGTTATTATTGCCCACCACCATCTCCGTGGAAGGAGGCGGCGTAACCATTACGAACCGTATTGCTGTGCGTTATTGTTGTGCCCGAGATGCCCACAGCACACACACTAAAAACACCGGCCGTTGTCTTTCCGAACGGACACACTTACCCGCCGCCGCACGGGCAGTCTTAAGGTTTCTTTCGGATCCGAGACGTTTTCTCTTTTCGTCACCATTATTTTTGTTTTTTACGCGCCTCAAATCGAGATTTATTATTGCAACCGTGACGTAACAGCGTACACAAATGTTTTGTTGATCGCATTACACCAAATAACACACCAGCGCACTGTGCACAATATGTATGCGCGGATTTCCTGTGTACACACATTGTTATAATCCGGGTGTAGTACGTGCGATGAATTAGAATAATAATAAGAAAACAGAAATAATTTAAATAAATATATATGGAACGCGAGCCGACGCGGAAAATGGGGTTTGTGGGGGGGCGCCCCGAGTTGTACTCCATTTGTCCGTTACGGTAGCACACAAACGATAGACACGAAAATAATATTGAGGGAGGAGGGCTCGTATGTAAATCACTACCCGTACGCATGTGTGTTAATAGCAAATTATATACATGTGTAATTTATTTTCTTTCTTCATTACAATAATAATGTCGACGACATGGCGGTTGCCGCCAGTCACCCTGCGCATATTACAATACATTAAGCGACAATTTTTTTTTTTTTTTAACCCGTGCCGGACTTTTACTATGCAAATATGGCTAAGCACGAGCCAATCCAGTACGACCCCTTCGTGTGCCGCCGGTACACCAAATGTGCGGGGTCGAATAAATTCTGTAATCTATTGAATGGTCGCCCAGAGAAAAATAAATAATAATAACAAGCGTAACCACCAACATGCAAAAATAATAATTAAAAACAGCTATTTTTTTTTTAAATTTTAATTGTTATTATTTCGTTGATTTGTGTTGTGATTAAAAAAATTATAATAATAATAATGTACACAAAAACGACAAATAATAATTGCAAAATAAATAAAACTACACAAAACGTAAAAAATAATATTTATGTCATTATTATTTTTTTACTATAGCCATGTTAATGAGCATATTAATTTATATCTACACACTGTATGTATTCTTATTATTGTAGAAACATTTTTTTCCATGTACGTTGTAACCCAATGAATATTCTGTACTGTAACAGCCTTTTATAATACCCCTACAGATTTTAGCCAAACTATTGTTATTATAATCATTTTTTTTTTTAAATCTAAGAAAATAAAATAAAAAAATCCAATTAATATAATATTTCCATATATTTTAAATACAATGTAATTATTAACTCATATATTTATATACATATTTATAGGTGTACAAGCAGAATTCGCAACGGTGAAAAAATACCGCAAACATAACGGATAAATTTTATTAGTTTTATTTTAATAATAACAGTCGAAAAATTAACTTAAGAATATATTTATAAATATAATATATATATATAGTTATTTCTATTATTACATAAATGTATGTATATATTTAATTATTAATAATTAACATTAACATATGTATGTACACCAACAAGAAAAACAATATTTTTCTTATGAAGTTATTAAACTTTTTTTTTATTTTTTTTAAAAAAAAGGCACAAAATTTATAATACATGTTAAATATATAAAAATACCTACATTCCGCTCTAAAACAAAAATGTGTCATGGAATCGACCTGATTAAAAAAATGTTGAGAGGAAAAATGTCTTTTGTTATCCACTATTAACAGTCTTATTATTCAGGGCTCCGCCATTTTTTTTTAAGTGAGGGAGATTCGATTATAAATTAAAATTTTACGAGACAAAAATAATAATAATAATAGAGAAAAAGCCTAGAAGTGTGATGACTAACGGAGAAAATTACTTTTTTAGCCACCATTTTTTATTACTAGAGCTTAGATACCCCTGCGTTTCTTTTGGAAAACGAGGGTGCCATAATGGGCGACTTTAAATCGTTTTTTATTGCAAATGCAGGCGAAGCCTTTGAAATTACGTTATTACAATAAAAAAAAATAAAAAGAATAAAGGAAAAAATAATAAATAACAAGTGTAGTCAAAATGCTAAATAATTATTATAAATAACCTAAAATATCACAATTGCCTAGGTAATAAATTATTACTTATAAATAGAAGACGACGAGCTGACACTTGCTCGACTCGTAAAATTGTCAAATCAATTTAAAATTCATGGTTATCAAGATTTTAATGATAAAATAATAAATTAACGCGGCTTTCCGCTTTCACATTTAAATTAATAAAATAAGTTAAATTAGACAATATCTCAGAATTATTCTGTTTTAAATAGATGTACAACATTTTCTAAATAAATATATACCTAGACAAACTAACCTCGAACATAGGCTAAAAACTTATGAAACTAAGCGTATACTATGTGTAACAAACTTTCAACGGATAAAATACCACTAGCTTTTTTTGTAATTAATTTGTGAAAACCTTGTATACTTCCGTGAGTGTGATCCAATTTGTGTTTCGCAGTCGTTACAAAAATTTTTTTTTTTTTTTTTTTTTACGTTTTTATAGCTCATTTATCACTCATTTCTATCCTACAAAAAAAGCGCAAAACAAAACAAAAAATAAATAAATATAAATCATAAAACCAAAATAATAATAATACATGCATGCAAAATAATAAATAAATAATAATAATAATTGGGCAAATTATTCAAGTAGCCGCGGCGTGTCTACCGGACGGTCATAATGAATCGTTTCTTTTTCGAGTCTCTTTTTTTTTTTCAAACAATTACAACACATATTACCTATCGGCCGCGTGGAACCAGAGGAGGTGTCGAGAGTACAACAGCGGCAGCATTGTGTTTACTCATCGATTCGATGGTGCTTTATACTGCTGCTGTTGCTCGTTATAAATATTTTTCACTTCTTTTCATCGACCCATTCATTTATACAAAGCACACAAACCCAAGATCGCTACTAAGGTTAAGCACACTTATACACATAGACACACAGCGGCCGTCGAGATTGCCACTCGGCATCAGGAGAGGTTCATTTAGGACTTCACCCTGCATTATTGCGCCAATTTCTCATTTGTAGACAATACACATTGAAAGAAAATGCACTTTATAATGAAATAATATAACGGTTGTAGCAGTGGTGAAGGGAAACCGCACATGTGGCGGCGGGGGCATATAAGTGGAATTAATATTTCACACCCCAGCTAACTACCACAGTACAATGTGTGTGTGTGTGTCTGTAGATATAGTCAAAAACCAATATCACCCCTAAATGTTTTTTCCATTTCATAGTCTTTATACAGAATATTGTGAAAACTCTCATTTCGACTCTCAACGAGCTTATAAAGTTTTCGCAGGTGGCCATACATATAAGTATAAAGTTTCTCTCTGTGACATCAACAGCCTGGAAACGAACGGCCAAAGGATTCTGGACACTTGAGTACCACCACCAGATATAGTAATAAATACTCCAGTAGAAAACAAGCCTAAGAGGATATGATATCAACCACCACTACTACCCGGTAATCAGCTCTCAAATTTTATATATTTTCAGGGGTCGCTGAGAGAATCATTTTATAGCAGCACAATGGGAGAAAAACTCACCGCCGGCCTAGAATACCTTTAAAAATACATACATTGAAACGTTCTATTATTTAATTTTTTTTTTTTTTGTTTGGGGAGAGACGTTCCTCCTTTCTCCGGTTTCACTATAGGACACGTAACGAATTTTAGTAATAATCTACCACCACCGCCGGTTAGACGGCGCGACATTGTTTCCAGAATTAACGTACCCCCAACGATTCATCTGGTTTTGTATGCATTAAGTATTACGCACGGAATGAGAGAGATGGGCGCGTTCGATACGCGCCGAACCCTTTTTATTAAAAAATATATCAATCGGAATGAAAGAATTTCCACATGCCTATTCATATTATGTGTACATGTGTCTCACAATCCGCCAAAATATCATGTACAATGTGACTCGGAAGATACGTTTTACATGCCGAATAAAATTAATTCTCATGTCCGTCACAACTAACGCCCTAAGAGTTTCTCATACGTTTACTGAACATTAAAGAGCAAAACAATAGTATTTATTGTCAATCATATCTTACGTCAATCGGTTGATAATATTTTTATAGCGCCAGAAAGGGAGTGCAATATGCGTCACATAAATAATATAAAAATTACACTAATATAAACAAATACTAATCCAACTTATTTTAATTATACACACTGATAAGACTACTGACCTGGAGAAGTCATCATGGCAGTACCCGGGTGCATGAATCCCTGTTGAAAGCTCACTCCTAAGTTGTACAAATGAGGCAAAAGTGCCAACTCTTCTGCTGTCATTTGAGATTGATCCTTGCCGTCCAATTTGGCAATAGTAGCCATGGCAACTGCTTGTGCTACAGGAGATTGTCCAATGAGTCCAGCCAATTGCAACATTTGCAGTTGGTTAACTTGTTGATTTGGTAAATTGTTATTGTGTGGATCACCAGGAGTGGATGGTACTTGGAAATCATTATCGCTACAGTTTCCAGACATATCGGCAACTGACATACGGCTTTCTACATGTTGTTTAACTAAAGCGATATGCCGACTAGTAAATATGTGATCTTGAATACTGTATTTATGTGAATATTTGAAACGACAATATTTGCATTCTTCTGGTAGACCAGAAACAGTGTCCTGGCCTTGTTTTGATTGTAATTTGTACTTCTTTTCTTTAGCTCTAGCGTTTTGGAACCATACTTGTACAACGCGTTTAGCAAGACCAATTTCTCGACCTAACATCTCGCATTCACCCATGGTAGGAGTTTTGTAATCTTCAAATAACGCCTTCATAACTCTAACTTGCACATTGCTCATTTGAGTTCTGTACCGTTTGCTTTGGTGACTGCCTCCTGGTGCATTATTTCTTTGTTGGCCACTCTGAGTGCTAGATGCTGGAGAAGCGGGACTTTCGTCATCCATAATATCAGTGCACTCAGACATACTGTCGTCATCATCATCTTGGTCATGGTCCATTCGTAAATCAACTGGTTTACTCAAGTCTAATGGAATTTCTCCTTCCGGTTTTGTTTTTTCACCTTCAGCAGATAAACCATTGTGCAAACTAGATTGTTGCATTTCTTCCATGTATCTTTTTAGCGACTCTTGATACATTTTACCCAAATTCTCTACATCTTCTGCGTTCTGAAGGTACGGATTGGACACAAATGATTGGCCCTTTTGGCCTAATTCACTCATTTGAGATGACGCAAAAGAATCCATACTAACATCTTCATCGGGTATATTGTCTACGTTAATGTAACCACGAGAACATTGTTCAGGGTGTTTAGTTTGTAAATGTGATTCAAGAGCAGATTTTATTTTGAAAATAGCCGAACAGAATGGACATCGTTTGTTAATGGCTTGCGAGTGTGCTCTAAACTGCCCTTTTCTTTCTCTAGCCCTAGTATTTTGAAACCAAACCTGAACAACACGCTTTTTTAGGCCTACTTCTTGAGCAATGCTCTCCAACATTTTTCTAGACGGGTTGCTTTCAATTTGATATTTTTGATATAAATAATCCAATTGTTCAGGTAAAATAGTAGTTCTCAAACGCTTATCTTTGGTGAATTCAGTTTCCTTATCACTTTGATCATCAAATTCATCAAACGATCTCTTATTATTTTGTTGCATCATAGACAAAATCAACGAGGTAGGATTTGGGCTCATTTCAGATGAGCCACTCATTTGTTGAGACTGTTGTTGCAACTGTTGTTGTTGTTGTTGCAATTGTGCTTGTTGTTGTAAAATACCAAATGCGCTTTCGGGATGATAAGTGGGAAACAAATTTGGATTCAATAAATGAACTTGTTGGTGTTCTTTCCACTGGTCTAATTTGGAAAACACCGAATTACAATGATCACAACTGTAGACATTTTCTTTGTCATGTGACGACGGCGGAGGCGAAGTAGGATAATTCAAAGTTGGCGTAGACGACATGGGCGTAGGAGTCGGTGTCATGGGGTTGGAGCTTTGACTCTGATGATTTTCTACGGTACTTGAATTAGAGTCTTCAGAACTAAGTGCAGCTGCAATATGAGCAGCAGCAGCTTGAGCTTGAGCGGATCTCTTAGCGTCTTCTTCTTTGAAACAATGAGTTTTTTGATGTCTGATTAATTCGTAATATCTTTGGAATACTAACAAGCATTTGTTACACTGATAATTTAAGCCGGGAGTTCTCTGGAATCTATTTGAACCTTCCTCGACAATACCAGGTGCTGGTTCAACTGCTGGTTGATTTTCGTACACTTTTCTTGCTTTTTGTCTGGCGTTTTGAAACCAAACAACTATCACTCTAGGACTAAGATTCAATAGTTTTGACAAATATTCTAAGTCATCATCTTTTGGATACGCATTATTTTCAAAGAACTCTTGGAGAACTTTAATTTGGCAATCAGTAAAACGTGTACGATTTGCGCGTTTACCAGAAGCAGAGCCACTTGATCCACCACTGCTTTGATTCATCATAATAGAATGTGGAAAGCCATCAGAAGAGTTAGGTGAACGACCGGGGCTAACACTTCTAGGACCCGACTGTGTGGTAGAAGTCATTTGTGGTGGTGATGTAAAACTAGACGAGACTAATTTTGGTGGCAACATGTTACTAGTAGCAATTGAATTGCTCATGTTAGCTATCTCTTGATGTTGAGACGTAAGAATAGAAGACAATGTCAGGTTTTCAACGGTATTCATGTCCATTTGAGATGCTCTGTCGTGATGCATAAACATATTTACTTTTTCTTCAACTGAATCTCGGCGTTTATTTGAAGACTCTTCTGCATTACACCACGGAAACTTAGATTCGTTTTGGCTAGTTTCTGCATCTTTCATTTCGGTCTTAACTTGGTTTTCTATTTTAACAGGTGATTCCATTGGCTGTGAAGTGAATGGTCTGGAAAAGTTTTGAGCAAAAGATTGCTGTTGTGGAAAAGTGGGTGTTTGACACTGTGGCCTAACAGCACTGTTGTTTGGCGTACTAGTTTGCATAGGTTTCTTTTTAGGGAATGTCGGTGTTTTAGGCACTTCTTTGTTTTCAGATTCAACTAATGGCTGAGCAAGAGGCATTACTTTCGCTTCTCCTGTTTTTTCATATTCTTCTAGGTTCAGAGTAGTGGATGGAGGATTATTAAAATTGTATGGCGAGTCCTTGTTTCGCTGTCTTTCTTTAAACAACGTATTTCTGAACCAATGCTTAATCACTTTAGGTGGGAGACCACTCTGACTAGCCATTTCTTGAATTTGGTCTTCTGATGGTGAATTGTTTATATCAAAGTGAGCACGTAATATTTTCAATTGATCGTCAGTGATGCGTGTCCTTGCTCTCTTTTGTTGTGAATTTTGCTGCTAAAACAAACAATGAAAACGCATATACTTAACTTCAATATTATGATATATTATACATAATTATTATAATTAAAAGTTAAGTAAAAAATCATAAATATTTATGCTCTAAATACAACTATCTAAAACTAATATATTTTTTTTAATTTTAAATATAATTATATTATGTTTATTTAACATGTTTTTTATTTATAAACTAATAAAACATAATAATTTTTGTAATATATATATATATTAAGTTATTATTTTATATATTATTTAAAATAATTCAAAGAATATTTTTTATAGATATTTAGATGATTAATGAGTTAATTACTTTAAGAAAAATTAAGTTAATGTGACATAGAGAGTGAACCAAATACAATTAACAACTTTTAATCCAATAATTTGGTTGCAATTTTTTTTAAAATAATTGTAGGCTTTTTAGACTATTTTTATAGCATATTTTGTATTATTTATCATTAAAATGAACAAATAAAAACAATTTTGCATTTTAATGGATAAAGTGTATACATAATCAGAACATATGACTAAATTACTAAATAATCATTATATCAAGATAATAAAAATATGTTACTATTAGATAACTCGAAATTTAAAATCGTTTTATGAATGTCGTATAATATTAATTGAGCAAATTACATTAAAACAATTTTACTCACCACTTGTTGTTGCTGCTGCTGTAATAATTGTTGTTGTTTAGCTAGTATTCCAGTAGGATCCATGTTAGTTGTTTGCTGATTGAACAACTGACTTTGCTGCTGGCCCATTATTGACTCAAAGTTGGGTGGTGGCATCATCATTGGAACTAAGGGAGGTTGCAAATTCATAGCAGCAAGTGCTTGCATATTTAAACCGAGCGGAAGCCCCATTCCCAAACCAGCCATTTGAGCTACCATCATAGGGTTAAACTGTTGTAGTTGTTGTGTTATTTGAGAGGCTGCCATAGCATTAAATGCGGCTTGCATTTCATTTAAGTGTTGGGCTACTGAAAGAGGTATATTTTGAGAAACACCAGGAATATTAACACTAGAAGAATCGGCAGCTGAAGAAGATGCGTTGAAATCTGAATTGTCAGTTTGCTGTTCGGAGTCCTGGTCTAATTCAGTTTTAACTGAAACGTCATCAGCAGGAGAATTGATTCTAGCCACTGGTGTAGTTGCAGTGGAAACTGATGTAGATGTGGGTTGGAGGCTGATATTAGCTGAAGGGGGTTCGTTGCCTTTCTTTTCAATTTCACACTTGATCTGTTTAGCGTATTTTTCAAGAAAATCAAACGGTACAAGATCTTTGTGAACTTCTTCACAATGGGCTTTTAAAACCCAAACACTGGAGAACTCTTTATTACAATGCACGCATATGGATTTGGCTACTTCAGGTAAATCACTGATCTCTTCTTCATTGACTTCATTATTCATTTCCACTTTGACAGCATTGGCTTGTTCCATTTCCATTTGAGCTGTTAATTCTTGTAATAATTTTTCATTTTCTTTACGTTTTTGGTGATTTTCATTAAATTGCATTACTAAGTCAAAACCGTAGCTTTCTAACAATTTGTACATATGAGAATGTTTCTTGCCCTGTAATGACAACGGTACTTTTAACAGTTGCTCTTCAGTCAACGTTAACTGTGACGGTGATTTTGGATCTTGAGCGCCCCCTGTAAGATTATTGGCAAACGCCAAGGCTGGATTCATTGGCAAAATGTTCATAGGAGTACCAAACATACAATACAATTGTTGATGAGTATTCAATTGTTCTTGATTAGAAAACAACGCGTTACAACGTTGGCAGCTTAGCTGATTGCCTTTAGTCTGATGAGTTTGCTGCGTTAGTGTCTCGTCCATTGGTTTGCCACCCGAAACTTGGCTTTCCGCGTCTTGTTTATTTTGTGATGGTGGTCTACTGCTCTGTTCAGGTTGTTCGATTATGGGTTTAGTCAAGTCTACTTGGCCGGCTAGAGCGAGATCATGCAATTTTGATGCTCTTGTTTGATGTAAAACAGATCGCATATGAATGTCTAATGTTGACCCTTGTGTGTATGCTACTTTGCATATGTTACACTTGTATGGTTTTTTGTCGTCATCTTCAGATGTAGAACCACCACCTGTATTTTTTGAAGCTAAGTTGACTGGGAATGCTGAGTTGTTAGATAAGATAGGTGTGTTATTATTATTTAGTTGTTGTTGTTGCTCTTGCATAGAACGTTTTAATTTGTGTAAATGAAGAACGGAGTTATAGTGTACTAATAAGATATTCTTTTGAGTGAACGACTCTTTGCATACTTCGCACTTAAATGGACGATTAGGATCCAAATATTTTTCCATAGGATATGTTTGTTTCTCGCCTTTTCGGTGAAGTAATGTTTTATTGTGATGGGTAAGGTATTTTTGATTAGTAAACGCTACTTTACAACGATGACATTTGTACTTTCGTTCAGAATCATTGTAACCGTCTTCAGCAAGCGTTTGTCCGTTCATGTAATCTTCAATAAGTTGCTGTTGTTTAAAAGCAATTGAGTCGTCACTGTTATCGCACTCTGGTTCTTCTTCCTTTTCTTCTTCGTCGTCCATAGACTCGTCTACTTCCATTTTGTCATCAATAGACTGATCAAACTGTAACATAGAATTTTGTTTTAAAGCTTCCAGATCAGCTTGAGATAAGTCTGGATGAGCGGTTTGTAAGTGCTTCTGGAACGTAGCAACAGTACGGAAACTACGTCTACACAGAATACATTTGGTCAAGTCCCTGATGGCGTGGTACTGTGAGTGAGCTTGTAATTTATCCAACGTCTTAAACGCCAGACTGCATTGATTACATCTATACTTGTATACGTGTTTTTCAGAAACCAATATGTTTTGCTGTCCAGCATGCATTTCGCGGAAATGAATATGTAAATTTTGTACGGTAGTAAAGTACATATTGCACCCTTTCTTCCAGCATAGGTATCCCGGACCATTAGGAGTTTGTTTAATTTCAACATGGCCGGTTTCGTTCTGGTGTTGGCACAAGTCATCGATATTTTTGCATAATTTTTGACACGTAGGACATTTATACTCTTCGCCGTCTTGTTCTTGAGCATCGTCGGATTTTTCAGCTGATTTATCTAGATCTGGTGACGATGGACTGGTCGACGCACGCGGTGGACTCTGTTGTGATGATTTGGACGAGTTCAACCAATGAGACTGATTTACTAGACTCAACAGGCGCTGCAGTCCTTCAGAATTTACGCTGTGAATTTTCATTAAATGTTTTTCAAAATTGATTATGTCTTCAAACACATCCTGACAAAGTGGACAATAAAGTTCCGGTTTCTTTTCATCGGACGAAGAAGTCTGTTGCTCTTGATTTCCGCTAATTTTAGGCGATTCGCTGGCTACATAAGATTGATCCATCAACTCAGAATCATCGCCTCTTGTCTCATCAATGGACAACATATTATGGCTATCGTTGTCTCCTTTAATTTCGCGATCTAAACAAACAAAAAAATATTAAACGTTAAAAAAATCACTTTATAGTTTAATCTATGCATTGTGGGTACATTATCCTAAGTTAAAACAGTATTAGCTATATTAAGCGGCCAGTTGTGGGAACCAAAATCAACGGAGTATGAAAGCAACAATGGGTGTACACGTTGAATGAATGAGCTACAAGAATGAGACTTTTGTTACCGTCCTAACCCGTCACTTTTAATACAATTAAAGATAATTTAAAATGTAATCAAGTGTTCAGGAAAAAAATAACATTAAAGAATAAAAAATGAAAAAAACGCAACGGATTGTGTCATGTCATTGTGGAACTTTGATGTTAACTAATTAACGCAATTATTATCAAAACTGCGTTTCGTATTTTTCTTATTATTTCTTTTGGTAGAAATTAACCTACAAAAGAAGACATTTTTTAATCGTCTCGTAATGTTCCTGACCAATGAAATCGATTCAGTCTACCGTAAATGGCAAACAATGATATGCGTGTCTTCCCGTTGCTGCCATGGCTTTGTGTTATCCGATAATTAAGCACACAATACGGTAATGATTCGCATTAGCATAAGTTGTCACCAGAGAATTTAATTTATATTTATGTATATTATATACACAACGTCACGCGTTAAATGTATAAATATACAAACTAGTACGTTTCGGTTAAAAAAAAAAAAAAGAAAGAATAAATTTAACAATAATTTTTCTTTCATTATTATTAAAACCAATAGCACAATAAAAATTATATTAAGATTAAAAAAATATAATATTCATTAAACGTAGTTAAATAATCGAATATTAAAATTTAAACTTATTGATATCATTTCGACTATTACCTTGATTAATTATTAACTAACAATTCTTTGTACTAGGTTCATTAACGCTGCTAACAACGTCATATTTGAAATCATGATTTCAAAATTATGCTAGTAAAATAGGTACAAAGTTTCATCAGAAAATACTAGATTAATTAATTTTGAAATTAAACAATCCAAAACGTTATCTCACTTTAAAAACTATTTTTTTTTTTTGTAATAGAAGAAAAACTAATAGCAAATCAAAATTTTCTTTTAAATAAATTAAAATACATTAGTTTCTTAATTAAGATAGAGAAATACAACGGGTTAACGAGAGATACCGCGTTGTACTTTGAATACAAAACGCTGTAACATTGTATTTCATTAGTTTCGAGAGATTTAGAAACAATTAGGCGTGTTTTAATAACCCAAATAATTAAAAATGCTACTTCGTAACGCGTGTCTCATTAAAAATGATAACGTTAATATATTTCATTAGATTAAAATATTTTGTATTCACGGTGAAAAAAAAATTGATCTAGGAATCGAACAATAATTATTTATACCGAATTTAAAAATCACACTAACCATAATTTATGTAATTTAATTTAATATAAAAAAATTACAACTAGTTAGCACAAGTTAATAGGTTTTTACTATTAATCAATAATAAAAGGACTTAAAAAAGTTTTTTAAATATATTAACTGTTTTCTATCTCATAACAAACTGATGACAATATTATAACTATAAATATTTGCGCGTTTGTTTAACTAATGAGTAAAATAGTAATTAAAAAAATAAATAATTAAAAGTAAAATACGCATAAACTTGCCTTGTTCTTGGTCGCTATCAACTGAAGCAGACTGTTGTGGAGCAGCAGTCACTTGGAAAACCATTGTAATGTCTGTTTGTACGTCCTTGCCGTCTGAGCGCCTTTGCAATTGGTGCAGTTGTTCCATTTGCATGTGCTTGACGGACCTGACGTGTTGGAGCAACGGTAATTTGTCTCGGCTGGAGAATTCGCACAGTAAACAATGATAGACGGACGATTCGCCGACTTCGTTGTCCCTCAAATATCTGAACAGTAACGAAGCGGCTTCGTGTCGTTGTCCCGAACAGTGCAGCTGGAGTTTGTGTGTACTGTTCGTGTAGTAGTCGCACGCGTTGCATCTGACTTGTACGCCACCGGGTGACGACATGTACTTGAGTTTCCATTCGTTTTGGAGCCCTCCCTCTTTGACGTGGTTCACGTGCTGCAGTCTTTGTAAATGTTTGTCGGTTTTGCAGTGCAACTGAAAGTTGGCTTTCAGGTTGGTTTTGTAGGTGCACAAATTGCATATGTAATTGCCCGCGACGACGGTAAGTATTTCTTGTTCGCGCACTTTGGTCCGGTCGGCGGCCAAGTGATGAGACAGCGAGTCGAGCGAGTCGGTTACGAATGTGCTACACGTACTGCACTGGAACATGAAATTGGGATTTTTGTCGACGGGTTCAGGCGGTGGTTCCATAGTTTCCGGATTGAGGCCGATGTCGGTGTCGACGTGAGGAGAGACTTCGCCGGAAAAGTGGGGTGGCATTTGACCACCGGTCATCATCTGTATTAAAAGCGCCTGGTTGTAGGCCATGTCGGCCAAAGCGGCTTCGGAATGCGGCGGTGGTTTGTCGCCGGACAACGTGAGTCCGGGATGGAAATGCATGAGCGACTCAAAGTTCATTTGCTGTTGATGGTGATTTTGCAAGGCGTTCAACGTTTGCATGTGTTTGACGCTCTGCTGCAGCACCATAATGTTGTGCGTGTGTTTTTCACTCGTCATGTGAATACGCAGGTTGCGGGCGACGTTCGTCTCGTAATTGCACACTTCGCATCTGAACGTGGGCTTGGGTTTCTGACTGATCAATGGGCTGTTCATGGCCGGGTGCTGACTGCTGGTCGAGCCCGGGCTCATGGCCGAAGACTGTTTTGGATGCTGCAAAGGGGACGACGCTTGGTGCCTCTGCAGTTCACTGCTGGCGTTCCCAGCCGCCGCCACTCCGCCGTTTTGCAGCTCTTGCATGTTATTCAAGTGTTTGTCGGACTGCATGTGTATGCTCAGGTTTCCCTTGGTCGTAGTCGAGTAATTGCACACCTCGCACCGGTACGGTTTGTAGCCGCACGTGTACGTCTCGCCTCGGGCTAACCGCGGGTGCGGTTGTCCGGCTATACAGTACACGCACGACGTTTCGGACTCGGGGTGCTTTTCCTTCATGTGTATTTCCAGAGTTTCTTGATACTTGTAATGCCAATTGCACTTGGGACACTTGAGTGTTTTGCACGAGTTTCTCGAGTGCATGCCAACCAGCGAGCCGCCTACGCCGCCTAGTCTCGAGGAGCTCAATATGAGCTCGCATCGGGCGCAGTCCACGCCGCTGGGTCTGCCGTTCATGTGGTCCGGGCACACGCCGATAGTGGTGCCAGTCATGAAGTTGGGCGGCGGTTGCGGGTACGACAACGGTGCGCCGGATATGAGTTGAGGGCTGAGCGTAGTGCCCGGAGACGGGCTGGCGCCGGGCGAGGCGCTGTTGCTTCTGGCCGACGTCCCTGACGACACGGCCAACGCGGATATTGGACTCTTCCTGGTCAAGTCCATAATACAGTCGTACACGGACGATCGGCCGCTGGCTTTACTACTACAGTTATTGTTTTTACTTATACTAAACGAGTTAACATTATTTCTAGGACTACCGGATTGAGGTAGGGAGACGGAAGTCTCAGGAACTGTATTGATGCTCGGAGAAGAGGTGGGCGGAGTAGCGTTGCGCCTGTGCACCACCAGGCTTTCCGGACAGCTGCTCTTTTGCTCGCTACTGTCGGAGGAACGATTACCGTCGTTATTAAACGCATTAGGAACTTTGTGAGCACTTGACGGGGACGAGGCCCGAGCGTAAGCTTTGTTTGACGAAAGCGCGAGCGGTTCGAGGAAAGAAACCAGCGGCTCTTTCTCCTTACCCACACACTGTATTATAGCTGACGCGTTTTTGTGTCCGAGTATGTTGTATTCGTCTTCTTGTAGCGTAACGCCGTGTTCGCCGGTGGCGTGAGCCACGAACGACTTGGCGTAGCCAAATGACAATTTGCATATGAAACACATGAGTATCGGTTTAACAGGCACCGTCGAACAGTCTTTGGACTGTTCCGGGGCCATGTCCGTCCCATTGCCCGTCTTGTCTCGGACCGTGTACACCCTGTAGCTGTGCATCACCGGCACTTCAGGAACTATTTTCTTGTCTTGAAACACCCTGTTGAGGGCCGCTGCGGCCGGCGCGTTTGTTTGTTGATCGTACAGGTCGCCGTAGTTGGCTCTGGACACATAGAACGCGTTGGCTATCTGTGGAAATACTTCGGCTTGGGACAGGTTTACTCCTCGTCCGTCGACAATGCTGCCGGAACCCAACAGTTCTGATGGCAAGTCAACGCCATCCTCTTCGCTCAGTTCGCTGTTGTCTTCGATAATGTACGCCGATCCGTCGGGATTGTACACGATCTTGCCATCGAACTTTTCTACGTCACTGCTGTTAGCCCAAGACTCGGACTCGGTTAAGTCCGGTTTACTTGCCACCGAGTCGAACTTGCTGCCCGACGGCGGCGACGTCAACCGGCGTTCCTCTTCATCACGGCCGGCAATAACTCCGGTCACTGGTGAACCAGACTGTTCCTCTTCCGGACTCATGCTGGTCACAACTTCTGCGGCGTTGTCGCTGCTAGTGATGCTATTTGCTGTACTGATCTCCGGTGCGGTGTCCGCCGATGTCCATCCGGCGGCACAGCCCACTAGACCTCCTCCTGTAAGCGACGACGATTGTACTGGTATCGGTGACGGCATTTCTGATTATCAATCATCACCAATGTATTCGCACCACTGCCTTGACATACCCCGCGTACACCACAATCTAAAAAACAAAAAAAAATAATTTTAATTTATATAATTCAAAAATATTTTAGTTACTTATTTTCAAATATCAGTTAATAAACTAGTAATGGATTTTTTTTTTTTAATTGATCAGTGATATTAAAAATGAGCGTGACAATGCTTTGTGTAACAATCTATAGATTCGCGCGACACATTATTGAAAAAAAAAATCCAGTAGCCAATATCAAAACAGGTACTCGATTTTTTTTCATCTGTCCTCATTTCAATTATATTATATAATAAAATACAATTCTTGCAGAATAAAAATATATAATGCAGAAGTAAAAGAAGAGATACGTGTCTGTCTTAATTCACGTCTGTACATTATACAGGCGTACAGAAAAAAGGTGATGTACAGCTGTTGTCTTGGTATGTGACACTAACGCTTCCATTGTTCAAAAACCACGCTGCTAATCAAGCCCTTCCGAATATCTTTTTATTTAAAAAACAATATTTGTTGGCAATTTTTTTTCCTTTTTTCTTCTTCGTTAAATACTCGTTTTTGTGTTAACCGGTCTCCGCCGCCATCTCAATAGTATGTATTATATATTCGGTTGACGAATTCAAATTAATAAGAAAAAAACAATGCTCTTTTGTGTTTGAAAACGACATATTAGCATAATGACCAAACGGGGAATACGTACAAGTCATTGTCGCACACATCACACACGCAATGGTCTTTTGCTTATATGCGAAAAAAAATAAAACAAAACTAATCGACCCGGGTCATTTAAAAATATAAATCATTAACTCTCGGTAATTAGAATAACAAAAGCGAATCTAGTCCAAAAGTAATAATTTCCTTTTAAAATGCTATCCATTTAACAGTCCCAACGCGCTGCTATTCATTTTATGACATCTCATAGAATGAAATTTCAGCTTCAAACGATTCATCTTACGCTCAGTCGTGCAGCAGACAAGCGACGGCAGCGGTGGCGGCGACTCGATACACATTTTTTAGGGGTTAATTATTGGCGCCAAAACACCGCCCACACTAGGGACAAATTAGAGGATAATTACCGGCGGCGTCGGGCGGCCTCTAATGTGTACTTACAAGACCACCACGATAATTACACATTTGTTAGGTAAAAATATAACAATAATTTTATGGCAAAGAATAAAGTGTTCACCGCTCACGGTAAGCGATTATTAGAGTGGTGGTCGGCCGGCGGCGGAGTTCGACTGTGGTCAATGTTTGTAGTTTATATTTTAAATAACTACACAGTAAAAAGTCATTTTCGGTAAAACGATGGAAATAAGATTTTTGTTTTGTTTTCAATTGACGAAAATTTGTTCGGATCTCGTAAGATTGAACGTCACAACGAAAAAAAATAAAAGTTTACGAACGTACACATATATAAACTATATAAGAATAGAGAAAAAAGGGCAATTGTATTAACGGGGGTCCTTCCTCTCTAATTTCTCATTGGCGCCGCCATTACCGCTCGGAGGAGGATTTTAAGTTCCGGCGACATAACGAGAGCCTGCGCATTTATTTGGACAGATGCTGAGCGAAACAACCGCAGCGTTTCCACTGGAAACCGATAAACTTAACTCAACGCACACACACCGTAGACTTTAAACGTTGCCAATCCTAATATCATTACACGAAATACATTTAAAAATGTATATAAGAACATACGAATGCTGAAAATACTAATCTATAAGGTCAAAGTAATAATTTTGAAAAAGGACGAATTAGCGATAAAAAATAGTTATAATTAATTAAAAGATAACTTTTTGAAAATCATAGGCTGTAGGTTTTCTTAAAAATCACCTCACTATCTAAGTCATTACGTTTATTAATCCCAACCAATGCCAGTGAAAATCAACAAACGCATTTACAATTTATTTTGTAATCCATAATTCGAATTTTAATTAAACAGTTTGTTCTCGTTAATAATATTAAATTACTAAGGTCGAAATGTTTGAAAAGTAATATCCGATCGCGCAGAAACCTAAACAACGGTATTCATTACAGAATCTAATAATTAAACGAGTTCCCGTTGAATTACATCTATCATATTTTGATAATTAATACAACTATTATAGTTTATTTTGTAGTACAAAATATCAAAACAACAACGAAATGCCAACGTAATGAACATAATCAGTGAATATTAATTAGATTAGGAATAACATTAAAAATGAGAGAGTAATCATTAATTAAGAAAAAAAAATTGAGGCTGCACAATTTGTATTTAAAAATAATGGTATACACCACAACGTACGTCGAATTATCAAAAATGACTAATATTGAAATAAATGTCATCCAATTAAGTTGTTATGTTACGAACGCCGAAAATGTTGACATTTACACTGGTCGCGTAGAACTGTCGAACAAGTTTATTTTTAAGGTGTTCTTTAACAACTCTGCTAAGAGAACTATTGTTTTGCTGAAACGAGAATTTCGAAAATGAAGAAAATATTTACTTTTCCAATAAAAATACGTATAGGCCAGCAACGAGATGTGATCAATAATTACACATTGTTCAGTAGAACTCAAATAACTAAAGAGAAAAACTAAACGTCAAATTCGTGTGTTTTCTCGAAAACACAATTACTAAAAACTGAGCGTTTAAAAAACGTTGATTTTTCAAACGCGATAGCCTAACGAACATAAAGACGATAATTAAAATTCGTTGAATAATAAAAGAGATCGAAGAAATTTGTAAACAACCCGAATTATCTACTAATCTGAGTACTTGGAATATTTATGTTATACCCTATGCGCGCATTAATTTTCTTTTATACTATCAAACTGCTTTGGAGCATTTTTTTTTAAATACTCTACGGCACCTGCAGCACCCCGACGATAAATCACGGCAACAGCGTTAATTATGTATGCAAGACCCTGCGGGTGTACTACACACTCGGCCCAGACGCATGCCACACATTGTTTTACCGAAAATACATTACGAGCGATTGTGTTATAACTGGACGTCTACAGAGAATTGAGTAAACAATTTTTACATCATCGGCACTTGGGCGCACAAGTAGAAATGTCCAGAGGATTATCGTTTTGACAAAAAAAAAAATGTGCTTGGACGACTCAACAACACTGTACACAACGAATTAAATCCGATATTTTTACAAAAATGTTCACTACAACAAATGATACGGAGGTAATAAATATGGTTTTTTATTAATATTATTGTCAGCTGTAATACACCACTGTTATTGCTTAGATTTTATTATAACGACGAGGGAGGTGGAGGCGACACACAAACGACGGCCGGCCGGCCGGCCATCTTGAATTTCAAATGAAGTCCGTCAAACGCACAAACATAAATACACAGACATGAAACATGCAGACATGACACTAGAGGCAGTCGTCAGTCATTGTTGTGCGGCCTGTATGTATTTTGCAGCGACGGTAAAAAATAATACTAATACCAACCGGTAATCGATTAAAACCGACGCAGTTTTTTCCACCGTCCCATTGCGTAGGATACATTTTTGTGTACACCAGCGGATAGTAAAAAATATAATATATGAGCGTCCCGAGATTTCGGTGGCGCATTAAGTGGTCAAAATATTTAGACGTTTTTGACCGTTGAACGAGGCAAATAAATTTATAACGCTACAGAAAAAGTACTTTTTTACTGTGTAGATGTACACACGGCAGCTACCGTATACGAGCGCGTACAAGACGTGGATGCGTTTCGTACCGAATGATGATGGTAACCACATAATAAAAACCAAGAAGATTTCAGCGGACGATAACATTGTCTTTTTTTATTTTGACCCTACGCTACTCCCAAACATTTTGAGGGAAAACGACAGGCGGCGGTCAATGTAAAAACCAGTAATTCTCGTTTCTCGGAAATATTATAATGTGTACACACACACGACCCGACGAGACCGCACTGTAGTTACAAACAAGTATGACACGATGTTAAAAAAATTATTATCAAAATGATATTTAATTCGGCCCCACGCGCACCGTTAACGTTTATTAATTATTATTAAAGTGGACTCTCCGAGATTCGTTATTAATTATTCATACGGTCTTTGAACAAAAAAAAATTCTAAATTAAACCTACACCATCACTAGGAATTCATTATTTTAAATAAACGATTAATATTATGTACAAAAAGTAACGTTTACCATCATCGTGTGTCTACAATAAACCCTTTCACGGTATGACGGTTTGCATTTACATGAAAAAAAAAAAATCCCATTTTATACAATAAAATCTACAATCTAGGCTCGTGCAGCACACATTAATGCATACGGTAAAATAGATTGTTATTAATTACCCTTCGGGGCCGTTAAATCAGAAAGTCTACCAAAGGTATGACGTTGTGTGTGAGCACAAAACAAAATAGGTACATTAATATTATTATACTCTACACACACCATCTGAAACAAAAATAAAAACCGGAATACAAGACCAGAAATAATCTATTCGTTCTTTGTTTTTTAATTGCTTTCAATTAATTATCGTTATTATTATTATTATTATTCTACTACTAAAGCGTCCGTAATTAATCACATACACATATATCTACAAACGCTCTTATAATAACATCTGTAAACCAAATTCTTCACTTAAAAAAATATTAATAAATAATCGAATAGTATAAAAAAATATTTAATAATATTATCCGTTCGAGATTACCAGTGACACGGAGCATGAATAATTACAATAATAATAACAACTTGTCAATAAAATAACTAAGTGTAATTTTTCAAATGAAATTACATATATATTTTTTAAGCCACTATGTGAGAACTTTGCTTAATTAACACATTCTCGTTGGATTTTTACGTTTTGCTCGAGTATAGTAATAATTATAAAAATGAAATAAAACACATTAATCTTTTATTTTTTTTTACCGAGAACTCAATTTAATGTGCACTTTCGTAATAATTAATACGAACGTGTAACGTTTATTAATTAATAAATGCTCACTAATATTTCATAATGAACGATGTGAAAAAAAAATTGTTAATTAATTAAAATTGCATCACGAACAACGCACGTCTATTTACCCAGTGATTTCATAAGATGTTCTTGTTATTTCTTCTATTATAGATATATTTTTAAAGAAATGAAATTGATCGCGTGACACAATTCTTTACTTAACAACTAAAATGTCAACTGACATTTTGAGATTTTTCAAATAATATCGATGGTTCCGAGCAAAGGTAAAATTGTCAAAAAATTAAGACACGCAAATGAGTTTAGGAATAGACATTTTTGTCATCAAAACAAACTTTTAGAAACCATTTCGTAGAAATGTTAAAATTGAAATTTTGTCACGTGCTAGATTTGCATTTTGATCTTTTAATAATGAAACCATTTTTTTTTTTTCATTTATTCCCCTTTGGATGATGTCCACGTGCTGCTAGTGCAGGGCGAAATTCACACTCTAATTTAAATATTTTTTTTTACAAAGCAAACTGGTTGAGCACGAGCGATGACATCTTCTTTCCGTCTCCGCAGCGGTCCCCCGGGTGGATTTGCATATTATAGCGGCGCGCGGTTAAAAAACGACAACCAGCACGAGGAGACTACCGTAATATTATCATATTATGTGCAGGTAAAATAAGCGTAAACGGTTTACAATAAAAATTTAATAGTTCGGAAGTTTATAAAAGTGAAACGAACGTAAAAACAAAACACTTCCGGCCAACGCAAAAACACGATTTATTTATATATTTTAATACATACATATATATATATATATTTATATAAATATGCATGAGCTATATCGAACACGACCTTTGAACAGTTTTTTAGCAGATAACGTCAACTTGGCGGTTAATTACTCGACGCATGATTAATACGATTCGCGTCAGGTTACAACGGCAGTAGCCATTTGCGGTGACACACAGAAAACAATAACAATTGTTTGTACAGTTATAAACAAGCCTTTGTTTTACTTTGTTATTTGCGTTAAATGGTTTCAATTCGGACGGGTAAACTCATAGCGCGGACTTTTAACCGCGATTTTAATCATTAAAAATCAAACAGATGATAATGTTTATTTCATGAGACAATCACTATTATTTTATCATTAATTGAGACGAAAAAACAATACGAATTAAATACGCGTTAAAAATAAAATTAATAAATATTTACATGGGAAAAAAATATTAGCTAGGAATTGATTTTTTAATCCTCGCCGTCGCACTAGGATAATATATATGTATATATATTTTTTCGTCTTATCACACAGAGTCCTACCTAACACACGACAAGAAATGAAATATGCCAACAATACCTTTAAACATGTCGTTTGGACATCCGAAATGATTAAGTCTGCTATCCTCTGGGTTAAACTTAATAATTAATAAAAAAAAAATAACCGAACACTTTATTTAAAAAAAAAAAAACCGAACACGATTCGCGACGACGACGGCGGTCACTTGTGCGGCGACGGCGACGGCGACGACGGTCGTTTGGCACACTGCGGTGTATTAATCCAGATTTTTTTTTTTTTTTTGTATCTCTAATAAACAAAAAAATTATACAACGGACACAAACTCGATTAATTTTTTTAAATATAACGTCGATCACAGCGGTTGATGAAAAATAATTTCAATTAAAAAAAATATATTAATATGCTTATTATACTAATGAAATGTGTGTGAGTGTGGACACGGAAATAATAATCACTCGACACTGGCAGTACGTGAGGGCGCGCTCTGTGCCGGGAGACTGGTGCGCGACGTGCCGGTGCGCTCGGTGCGTGTTCCCCTGCAATGGACACGGAGAGGCGGAGCCCCGGCCGGTCCCCACCCATTCGCGCCTGCTACCGCCGGTGGGGATGTTTTGCATGCGGCACGTCAAACGGTCCTCGGTGGTGGAAACGACGGTAGCGCGGTGGCGGTGGTGCAAGGGGATGACGGTAGGGAAGAAATGAGAGCGGCGCTCGAGGAATATTCTCCTTGGCTGACGAGCGGCGGAGGGGAGGGAGACGGCATAATATAATACCGAACAAATAGGGGCCCGGAGTAGAAAATCCAAAGTAATTATAATCGTGAATTATAAAAAAAAAAAGGAAAAGAACGAGGCAAGTGGAAAAAACTTAAAATATTAAAAGACCGAGGGGATGCGTAAAGTTTCGTCGTTTCTTTAGAGAAACGTCCAACAAGACCAGAGCCTTTTAGATTGGATTTATATTTTACCGTCGTTCTTGGGATGAAATTATTCGAGGGAAAACGGCTCTCCTCGATGGCATCACACCGATGTTTAGTTGGCGCGTTGGTCCAGAGATAGCACTACTAGTTATGTTACCGCCGGACGAAGACGGCACAACACCCACGTCATAACCTTACACGGGCAAAAACCGTTCATACGCGACAACAAAAACAAATTCAGTGCGCCGAACGAACATTAAACTTTTTATTTTTAGAATCGTTTTCACATTTATTTTAGGAATTTTACGTCGACCTATTCATATTTTTTTCAATTGTTCTTACCTGCTCTTTGTTTTTCTACTTTCTCGAATTAAGGATGCGCTGAACAGGTCAGGTAACAGCGACCTGACACCGTCGACCAGAAAAAATGTTCAGAGGCTCGCAAATTCAAACAATAGTTTGAGTGCACGAAACGGAAGTGTGATTTTACTCGATGTGACAAGTGCAGTCCATATTTAACTTCCACAAATGTTTTTTTATTGAAGTAAATCATAAGAACACCAGTTGATTAAACTTTTTTTATATGATTATACTTTACCGTTGTATTTAATTTATAGAAAGTTTACTGCTACATAGGCAACTGAACTTTGTAGAAATTATCAATGAGCTTCGGTTTCAAAAAGAAAATCGATAGCCGGTCAGGTTTTGCCTTATCTAAATGAACACACGTACTTTCGACCGTTATATTGTTTATCTTATAATTTTACTGAACAACGAATAGAGCTCTCATTAATAACACAACATTAATATTAGTAACTTGAAAAACAAAACGCGCAATTAATATCAACTTATTCTGGTGTGTGTCGTTAACGCGCTTTACAAATCAAAAATCCCTTGGCTGGTACGAAGTACACACGTCTTAAGTGCAGCAGATATTTATTTTAGAACGTTTTCCAATCGTGTGTTGTACGACTTTTCCCGGGGGACATGTTCATCTACGAGACTTTCAATAACACCACAGACATTCGAATAAGTTCAAATCGTAATTAATGTAATGATACTGACGACTTTTGATACAATACAGACACGGTCAACTGGCGCTAATGAGTCACCGCCTCGAAGAGGTGATAGCAAATAAGTAAGTAAAAGAAAGTAAAATAAACAACAATTTTTAACTATATACATACATCTTGTTATCCGTAACGTATGATAATTTTTACAATTAAAAAAATGTACAATTCAAATTTCATTAAATATTAATAATAATAATTTTAACAAAAAACTAATTGTAATTAGAACACCGAATTTCTCGAGGAATTAAAACAAATAGACAATAATTTTTAAGCCGTATATTAACAGCAAATATTGTAGCAGTACGCGAAACAATATAACAAATTGTCTACGGTGGCGGCGGAGGGCGGCTTGTTTTTTCAGTTGTTCGGCGTCAGGAATTAAGAAGTACCGATATTAATAAGAAACAATAATTTTTTTTATAATAATCATCGTTAATTTCAGAACACCTGGCCATGCGCGCATGTGTGTGTAACTTGTATGGGTGTTAAAATAGCGATAGTAGGCCACATATATGTGTATTGTTATAGCACGATATTGCAACACGGGCTATTTCCAGAGATCTGATCACAAACCAAAATATATACAAAATATATACATGACACACACAATAAGGATTGAACGCACGTACCTAATACCGAACACGGCAATAATTCACGACATTATGTACCTTGATGAATTCACACACACACGGCCTCCTTTCCAGTGATATTATTTTATCGGTTGGCATTCTCGGCACACGAGTATAATAAACATTTCATTAGACCTGTGCAGAGCATTGCGGGTGGGGTGGGTAACGCCGCCCCGCCGCAACCATATCAATCTCCTCGGTGCAGTTTTTTGACCGCACACGCAGGACACAATTTTTGACGTTTCTTTGGAAATCATCAGTGCACTACACTCTCTCGGCCCACGCGTCTTGTAATATTTTCATCGCCTACGACACTACAATAGTCACACAAACGACACACGAGGCGGCCGGCGAATAAGCGAAAAGAGCGAAAAAATCGACATGATTTATCGACACAAACGCCGCCGAGTACGCAGACCTACAAAGGAATATTACATGCACGGCAATATTATAAATCACCCGTGTATATATTGTATAATACCAACAGTGCAACGTACAAACACCAATCGAAAACTGTTGTTTAAACTTTAGACGAAAAGTAAAATTTTTTTATAGGAAAAAAATACTATGAGCACTACGAACGCGCGTAAAAAAAATTTCATCAACGAATTTTATGGAGGCAAAAGGCCAGTAGCTGCCGAGAGAGTAGAGTAAGAACGCACGAAAAGTCGTTTATTTTCATTTCTAGTTCGTTGTCGATATTCAACACTAAAATAAATGATTAAATCTAAAAATACTCACGAAAGTATGAAACGTTCAGACGGACTGTTCGGATAATGAGAAGTTTATTATTTGGTGTATCCAACGTGTAATGACAACGGGCTAGATCCGATGAATAAATGCAATGTACTGCGGCAGATTGGAAACATTTTATTTTTCTATGTCTTACCGAACGGTAAAACAATTAATGTTGTGTAAACAGCGAAACGTATGATAATTTATGCGACTGTGTTATAGAGAATTGGGTAAATCGTTAAATTTTATTTTTTCTTGTTTACACCGGTAAACAAAAGTCTGGGCAAAAATAATATTGTAACTATTAAAATACCGTGGGACCGTCGCAAAAAAAAAAAAAATTAAAAGTGAAAAACTTTAGGAAAACTGCATCGGCGCGTGTGGGAC
The DNA here is from genome assembly GCF_025091365.1 of Daktulosphaira vitifoliae. Taxonomy (NCBI): domain Eukaryota; kingdom Metazoa; phylum Arthropoda; class Insecta; order Hemiptera; family Phylloxeridae; genus Daktulosphaira; species Daktulosphaira vitifoliae. Next base: position 10,037,905 of record NW_026099576.1, on the reverse strand, counting down.
ACGACGGCGGCGGAGGTGTCTAGGCGGCACAAACGTTTTACGCGGGCCGGCGGCGTTTTTCAATGGGATGACCGCCGGTCGGCACACGGTCCGAATGAATGGAATAGTTTGTAGTGGAGTACGGCGTAGTGGACGCGGCAGAGGGGAACAGGACGTGCGCCCCTGATGACGTCACCTACGACTAGGTCAAGGGCTCGTCGGCGGCCGCTACACACACACACACACACACGCGATAAGTTTTCATTGCTTTAAACGGCCACTTTTATCAACATCGTTGGTGTGTACGCGCCGACATGACGTTTTTGCCGTGCCGAAATTATCGATAAAAAACGAAATGTACACGACCAGTGCATATTTTTGGCGATGTTTTTTTTATTGAAATTATGCAATTTGTTCTCAATACACAAAACACGCTGTTGGCGGTGCCGCGTTTCAAATTGCCAAACGTAATATTTTTCCTTCTATCCAAATAGATATAATAAAGCCACAGCGCGCTGTGCACAACACACTCTCACATTAATTAAGCTAGGGGTTTCTTCCGTTATTAATATTGACCCGAGTCTGGCCATTATTTTTCATTTCCACTCCACCACCGCACGTCCCCGCCGAACATATATCCTCGAGGAGTTTATACGGCGGTCTTTCTTTCGTTCTTACCCTTCCCTCTCTTCCCGTTCCCTATTAAGTTTTCTTTTTTTCCCCCTCTCCTCCACTTCTCGCGCCCGCCGCTCATTTCCGAGGTCTTCAACAATTAGATAAATTGGATGCTTACGTTTCGGGTCCGAGCATATCTCAGAGTCGCCATTTGCGCCGGCCGCCCTCACTCTTTCCACACTCGCTCGCTCTGGGTTTTTCCATTAATTAAAAGCCTTAACCGAATGGGGAAAATTCGCCTCCGGCTACCCTCCGCCGGCCGCTCGACCGCTGTACACACCGCAAACGTCTAGGCCTCCGTCCATCATATATACATGTACTTAGATAGTGCCGGCGGAACGAACGCAAAAGCTCATTAAAGACCGCGTCGTTTGTCCGGTCGGCGCCTAGTGCCCCGGCGATTTAACCGACCCCCTCCCTCTCGCTATTCTTAACCCTCAGTGGTCAGTCTCACGTCGTCACGACGGCGGCTGAGGCTTAAAGAGTAGGAAAAGTAGTGGTTTAATTGACCACCCGTTGTTTTTGCCGGGACGCCCGCAGAAATTAAAAACGGCAGCGGTCGATGGTTTTTCTGGAATTTTCGCACCAACACACTACCGACAATTCCTAGTGAAATATCCTTTTACTTGGCCATTACAAAAGTTTTGCCATTATATTTCCAACGAAACCTAATAATAATAACGGTTTTACGTTTACAACCAAACGATCAAAAAAATACAGAACATTCAAAAATATTCTAGAGCCTAGACTGGTCGATCTACGCGCAGACTAGGAGATTCCATTAGTTTCGAATTTACATATTTTTTATAAACACATGAAATTGAATTTTTGGATTATTAATTGAAAGACGGAGTGAACAATATATTGGGATTGTGTTTACTAAGATTTATCTGTGTGACGGGACACGTATATAAATCACAACTGTTGTATCAAAACATTTTCGATGACAAAAATGTATTACATGATTAAAATTAGAACAACACCTGTATTATAAATCTGAAACGTTTTAATAGTAGCAGTAAAATGACAAGACATAAAATATTCACTGCAAAAAATGTACATCGGCTCATAAACACCTATAGAGACAACGTGTTAATCGTTGTGTAATTTACAAGCGAACCGCACTGTTTTTAAGAGGGACCGCAATGGTAATTCAAAGCTGTAAGGGGGAAAAGTTCCGTTGGCTGAAAATCGCGTTCATTAGGGCAATTAAAACAAAAAAAATACCTTGGTTTTATTATGGTAAAAAAAATAATAAAATTATTTTTTATAACACTTTTTTAAAGAAGCCTAAGGGGAAATGTTTTGCGGCGAAAACTAACTCGAGGGGAGAGGTACTAACGGCTGCCGCGAATGTTTCGGTTAATTAATTAGTTATAATTTTACATTAATCGTGTAATAAAAAAAATAAAACAAGAATTAATTACGCGGAAAATGAGGGGCGATTCAAGTGCGTATTGGAGAGGACAAAAATAAGAAAGCAACGACTCATATTATTTTTTTTACGAATTAATACTTGATAACAAATAGATTCCGAGGCATTCCACTCTTGGTGGCCTCAAGAAACACCGGAAAAAATACTGGAAAAAGTCGTACGTCCACATGAAATATTTATTTATTTTTTCATTAAGCCAAATATTATCGTTCGGGTCGCATTCCTAAAAATATTAAATAATTTTAAGAGGGACGTCGGCTTCGTCCAAATACACACATTCATAGACTACGGTGTATTGAGATAAAGGGATGAAATCAGTCGAAATGAGAAGAGGGTAATTTTTAATACTAAATATTGAATGGAAAATAAGATAAGTAATGTTACTTTATGTCGATAATGTATTATGCAAAGTAAAATAAACCAGGTGGACATACACTGAGACGTTTTGTTTTATGAACAGGCCAACAGCAAGTCGAACAAATGGCTAAATTCGAAAAGAGCATCAATTAGAGCAATCGATATTCTACTTAAGTGTTAACGACTCAATATTAGAGGAGTATACTGTTTCACGTGATAAACTCTTTGGAGGTGTTGTAATTTTAATCACAGTTGCTTCCCTCGCGAGGTTAGCTCGCCGACGAGGTTAATTGAAGCAACTCGCGGCCGAGAGAAGAAACACAAGACCGTCGGTGTCGCCGTTGTCATTGCTGTATGAGGTTATAAATTGCCGGAGACGCGAAATCAGATAGGTAAATTGATGAGCAGTCGCGCCCACGCTAGACCGCAACGGTGCCTAATGGTCCGATCAATCATATAATTAATTAACCCCTCTACGCACTTGCCGGAGGCCAGGCAATCGTTTATTTATCATTCTGTAGTTTGTCACAGCGACGCGAAAGAGATCTCTCCTCGCGATGTGGTTAATTAAAAACGATAGTGTTTGTCGCTGATATAATTTGAAGAAACACTTTGTTTTGTACAACAGCCATTTGTTGTTTTCAAACTTGGTCGACCGATACGATTTTTACACCTTTGCAAAACGAATCGAAACACAATTATCGAAGTGCGGGAACGGCAAGATGACATCGAAAAAAATATGCGGACAAACGAGTTTATCCGATTACTGAAACGACACGAAATGAGTGGCTTGAAAAACAATTAACATTTGCTTATACGGAAAGCACATTTATTTGTACTGAAAAAATATATATATATATATATATATGTTTTTGTTTCGTCGTCTGTTCCAGGCTCGCAATGTGACGTCATATAAAACAATGGATTTCAGACGGCCGGCTGCACTACTATACGAAGGCACTATAGGCGACACACATTAAAGATCCGTTTTTTTTTTTTACTGGCGAAAAAAAATACAAGTAGGACGAGAACGCACGAGGGACGCGAGAAAACGAAAAACGGTTTAATAATTCAACGATAGCGGACAAGGCAGAGATAAGGGTGGACGACGGGACGGGTAGCCGGGCGGAAGTGTGGGCGAGTAGAACATTAATAAAATACGTTCGTCTTGGAAATAGTAGCCACGGATGTGACGGGCCCCCTCGTCCACGATCGTGGTGCGGGGACGAGAGCGCGCCGGGGAAAAGTTTTAATGGAAATGGGCACCCATACATATACATTAGTCTGAATGCGGGAAACTGAAAGAACGTAATAATGAAAAACGGGAGCGGAGAAACTTAACATGTATGAAAAAGACAAAAAAATAAAGGAAAAAGAATTGGCAGAGCGGAGGGGGGCAAGTAGATATTTCCATAAGAATAAGTAGATGTCGGAAAAAGGCGCTTTTACACACATACATTTTACCTTCTCACAAACACACACACGTTATTGCTCACTGCTATTTTCTGCCGTACGTGCGTCGGGGGCGGCAAAGGAAGTTTAGAAAAGGAACAAACTCCAATAGCGGGACGTGCATGCGAAATGAGAGCGTAGGTCGGGCGGTGGCCAACGAACGATACATTTTTTTCTTTTGCTTCGTTTAAAAATAAAAACATAATGCGCAACCTTTGCCGTTGCCCGGGGAAAGAAATTAAATATTAGTCAGGTACGGTAGGAAAGCTTGTACTTTTGATTTCAAAAGTTTTTTAGTGTCCTTTATCGAGAATTTTATAACCGTTCGCACATACAAAAGCTGATTTTTTCCCTTGTGTTTCACCGTCAAGTTTGAATAGGGACTAAAAATAAATTTAAAAACATGTACACTTATGCAATGATGTAAATATAATAGAAAAAAAACGTGTGTAAACTATCTTGTCGGGCTACAAACGAGTTTCAACGTAAAAATGATGTATTTTAACGTGTTTTTGTGATTCATCTCGGCGAGGATACTTAGTGCTCGCGTGGTATCCGGTCGAAAAAGACAAAAGCCAAAAACGGATGAGCACCTTTAGTATATTTAGACCGGGCGGCCAAGGAAAAAAAAAAACAATGTTGACAAAATAATAGACGATGGGCAGACGGTCCGCACCGGTCAGATGAGTTTTTGTATTGTGTAGTTTTCGGGTTGTACCTGTGCAGACGCCGGCGGTTAATTGAGAACAATACTTACTTTGAAATAAAAGGAAAATATACATTGAGAAAATGTCAACCTCAACGGCGCCTTTAATTTATTATTTTAAACCTATTTTACATTATCCGTACCAGTTTTCTTTTTGGGAACAATTTTTTTGTATCACTTATGTCGAAAAACGGTTTTGTTATTATTTTTTTACATTAATAAACTAAATAGTACATTTGCTGAACGTGTGGGCGCGACTACGACGGGGTTATATGGCCAACAACGGACGATAATTAACCGGAGATGTTATTTTTTTTTTGTTCCTCGTTCGCTTTTACCTATCTTTTATGTAAACGACGGTGTTGGTTGTCGCTAATTTGAAACCAATGTTATTTTCACGGCAACTAACGTTGTCTTAGGTCATTTGGAAGGGGAAAACGCTGAGGGAGGTCAAATATACACCAGAGAAATCTCGTTTTAATAAAATATGCTCGTGAAAGCCACAGCTGCCGCCGCTTCAGTATATGTAAACAATCATAGTCAGCGACAAGGAACGCCCAAGACGTGCAAGTTACATTCTAATTTTTTCCTCTTTTTTTTTTTTTACTCGAGTAATCCTTTTTTCGTTCGCCTCCTCTGCACTAAATGTACTTTATGGTCCGGTTGTAGTAGCACCACATCTCGCATTAATGGAATACTTAATTCATCGCTTTCGACCCACCTTAAGTCGTGTGACACCCAACATGCAAGCGCCGTACGTTTTAATGGACATAATTATGTTATTTATGAAAAAAATGTCGTAGTCAATACCATTAAAAGGTCCATGAATTTGGAATTCGTTAAAAAATCGGAATACAGTTTTTCTCGGCGAGATGCAATACAACAACCTTGAGCAACTTTTAAACTTATCTAATTTAGTTAGTGGTTATAAAAATAACTTGGCTTTTTTTCAGTTAATTAAATAAATAACCATCAAACTAAAATTAATAATTTTTAGCTGCATATGTGGTTTTAAATGAACATAATCCAATAAATACTAAAATCTGTGATTTATGTTTCTTCATTAAAAAATTATATACTAAAATAATTCGGCATAAAATATGCACAAAATCGATATAATATCACATAATAACTATAATTACAAATTAATATCATAAAATTACTAACATAATATTATTATGAGTTAAAAAAATTCTCCATGCTATTTGATTAGAGAAAAATTCTTGAATAGCTTTAATAGGTAGTTGTGTGTGAATGTATGTGGTAAGGCTAATAATAACACTTCTCAGCTGCACTTATTATAATTATTAAAAATATTTATTGTAAATGCTAAACTTAAACTGGGCCAATTTCGCATTTCCTCTACCCTAAATAATATATTTATACAACAATATAGACAATCGTTTGATTTTTTTTTTCAGAGTAATTTTTGTACTTTTGTTAAGTCCCTATAGTTGTACTTGTGTTGCTCATAAATTAGGAAATAAAACCACTTCATGCGATTTTTAAACTGATTAAATAAGTAAACAAACCCTTTTTAACCTGTAACGAGTACTAAATTTTGTTAACTTATCTACATTGATCCTGGTTTAACTAGAGTTAATTATTTTCATTAACTTGGATAATTTTTTATTATAACTAAAAATAATTCTAATTCTAATGGTTACAATTTTATTTTTTTCAACATTAGACAGCAAGAAAATTATTAATTGTTAAAAATAATTTAAAATAAAAACAGAATATTGGTATTGACGCATCTAAAAAAAAAAAAAATTAAATGTAATAATATGTATGACTAAAATTTAAAAAAATAATAGAAATTAAAATATTAAAAACTACTCATTATTCGAATAAAATAAAATAATATAACAAAAAAATATATTTTAATAAAAAGTAATGTATTTTTTAGTAATTGTTTGCACAGAACTTTTTTTTAGCTATGAATTATTATTTTCTTTCTCTTGATGACTTAGTACAAACAAGATGAAATTTTAATGCTCTTAACCAATTTCCTAATAGGACGAATTGCTTTTCGATAGAAAATCATATAAAAATACAATAAAAGAAGGTTACACACATACTGACACAAATACTTGTTCTGAAAAATGGCCCGTTTGCATATGTAATATTTAAACAGTGACCACCACTAGTAAAAAAAATAACCATTTGGCGGTAAAGAACAATGCCATTAACATTCTCTATGATTCAAACTAAACAAGTTCTCGGATGCGTTTAATTAACTGCCGGGACATCTTAGTGGCGTGTCGGTTTAGTGTGCGGCGCATTTAAAGACTGCGACGACCGAGTGAAGTTTTTTACGGAATTATGCAAATTAATTAAAAATTATATCGGACAAGACAAAGACGACAGGGAATGTGGTGACACAAAAAAAGTAAAAGTCATTAATTCCGTGGAAAAAACCAAAGCAGCGTGGGCTACACGCCGTCCGACGACATTATTTTTATGAAACCAATGTTTTTTATACGTTTGTTTCATAAGATGCATTGGAATATCGCACAGACAAACTGAAAAACGGAATTATCGAATGTTAGCCTAACCCAAATTACACTAATGCAATCACTAAATGGAAGTTTTCTTATTTCGTTTTTTAATTAAACGAATATTGTTCGATGAAAAAAAAATTGTACATGCACACGCCGTCGATCGTATAAATGTACACGTGCGCTAAATAAGTGCAAATACCGTTTAAAGACAGTCTTGAGCATCAACCAAAGTAAAATATTAATTTTTTTACGACATCATGTGCGGTTAATTGTTATTGCCGGGCATAATAGACCAGAAATAGAGTTTCTGCGTCAAGAGGGGGGGGGGGGGCAGAGCAACGACTGTATGATTTATTCGTATAAATCACGCGATTCTATTTATCTAAAAATGTCTCTCTAGACGTCTAGTGCGTTCATACGCAACTTTACATAATTAAAATTTGGCAAACGACACTGTTACGACAACCGTCGCCTGACCGCAATAATAATTAATTAACAATAAAACATCGCGGAGATAATAACATTTCGACAAATTTTACATCATTAAACACAGAAGCTTATATTTTTAGCTCTTTAGCGCCCCTAGGCTAAATTATTCTGACAGTGTTTAGTAACCAGTATACGTTCACAATGATCACTAATTAATATTTATTACACTGCGAGTGAATAATACACGTAGATATCGATAATTTTGTCATTATTATTTATATTAAAATTTTACATAAAGAAAATATTCTATGGATACGTGAAAAGTGATTTTAAATCGTTGTGTTTACATGGAAAACCTCGTAGGAAAAATATTTTTTATAATATAATACATTTCGAACGCGTAACACCAAAAATAAAAGTCACTCTCAAAAAATACCCTAAATACTACTACGCGACTGATTAAATAGAATACTAATGACGCGCGAATAAATTAACGTGGATAGATTAAAAATCTGTGCGTTAATGACAAATTGGAGGACTGAACATTTTTATAAATAAAAAGACAAACAAATTAATAATACTAAAAAGGCAAAGACTGCACAACACGTACAACACTCAGTATCTCGTGGAAGCGTGCAGGTGGTAAAAAAATGCTGTAACCGTACGGTATATGTTTTTCAATTTTTCGCTGCACAACTATTTTATCGGTCCAATCGTACCGACGACAATAATAATAATAACTTTGTGCAAGAAGATGGAACGCGATAAAATGAAATAATAATAATAATAAAAACATTATACCGATGCGGAGTTTTAAAAATTAAAAAAATATATACACCATACATGCGTTAGGGAATTTTCGCCGGCCGTACTGTAGTATAATGACAGTTAATAACAACTGTGTTTCGAAATAAACACAATAATAATTGTCATGTAGTTAATTACTTTCGGATACGCGTACGATTTTTATTATTCCATAAGAATTATAATATTTTATTATTCATCCCTTGTTTTTTTTTTTTTTTTTTTGATAATTACCAAAATGCGAGATTACTATTAGGATTTGTTATTGTAAAAAAAATAATGACGACCATTATCGTCGCCCGTCGCCGTTGCGTGTCATTGGGAAGCGAATTTCCTGTGCTTTGACCGCATAGACTTCGATAGCGTCCGTTCTTCTACCTCGGCCCCCCAAGTGCAAAAGCGAACCTATGCGTGTGATCACAAAAAAATTGAAGTGCATTTGCCGCCGGTGCACTGGTAAACAATTCGCCTATACAGATAAGTATGAGAAATGAAAGGCCAATTACAACCAGTCGGTCGTTATGAAGAAAGCTTGTTACTCAAGCAACGCTGTCATCGTTTTGTTTGTTTGGGTTAAACAACTACACGATGCACGAAGATCGGTTGAAATATATATATATATGTGTGTGTGTGTGTACAAAGAAACAAAAATAAAAAACAGACAACAGCAGAACAACGCGATTTTTTTTTTGCCACTATTTTTTCAGTCGCGCGCCAGGAGCTTAATTAACTGATATTACAGCCGCACGCAATTGAAACTGTGAGCGTCAAAATTGGTTCGATTGCAAATTAGTGTCACATTCATTTTGCAATAACAATTTATCGAGGTTATACGCGTATTTGATCAATAGTAGAAAAAAAAAACGCCAGAGACAATTAAAAGAAAAAAAACAATTACAGAACGACGACACGAGGCACATATTGTTTACGTGAGCGACGAGTACTGTCTACTGAATAAATATTTTTTCTCCTTTGCCGCACAGTCGAGAAATGTATTTAACGAAATCGCTGGGCGTTTTTATTGATATCACTATTAGTGTGCGTTATGTTCACCTGTTCGCCGTCCCCAGGGCTCCCGGACCTTAACCTTTTTTGTGCGCTGCTCGGGAGGGTCAATTCATTAGGGACGATATGTTTGTGCCGTGAGAGTCATCGGAGGAATGCGTCCATCACATCTCCTTTAAACGCTCGTGTGCGTCCCGCGGTTTTCCGACATTCAACACAACACACCGGACGACCCGCACACACTCACAACAACAATAAAACATCCAAATGTTTTTCTCTCTCTCTCTCTCTCTTTCTCTTCTGTCCACCGCACAAAAACACGGCACTCGCTTAGCCTTCACGATCGTCAATACGGATTTATACAGTGGGACGAGGTGCAGGACAAAAAAAATATTCCTGTAATGTTATTATGTTCTGGTCAGCTCGGGTTCCCATGCAAATACACATAACCCGGCCAAGGTGTCGTTGGTTTTAATTTTAAAAGCGGTCGGGTAGAAGAAACGCTTTAATGCGTTTAATGATTGCTACTTGTGGGTGGGCGACGAACAACACTCGTCCTGTTCACTAGAGAAACGTTTAATAAGCCGCACATTAAAATGCATTTACATAAATTATAGGTAAATATTCTTGGGACTCGGCAGTGGGCTGTTGGGCAGTTTTAACTGTAAATGAAATATTGTCCCGTCGGTGGCAGATAACCGCGATTTTAGCGCGCGCCGTTAATTAAGCATATTTAAACGTACAGCAATTAATAAATGGAGTAAACGTGTTCGAGAAAACATTTCGACCGTTATTTCCATACGCGTTCCTCTTCGTCGTGGAAACGGTACGGAGAAAGAACATAATGAATTGGAAGTGTCGGCGCGCAGAGAGGTGGAGCGGAATGAATAAAACGAGTAAAGTCTAAAAACACGACGAACCTATGAATATTCACAGATTTGCATAAGCGTAGATTTGTGAAAACGTGGGGAGAGAGTTGCCAACAGTAAACCGGAGTAGTTACTTGTATTGTCTCGTTTTGCGCCGTCAGACGACAGTGTGGATATTCGGCGGACAAAGGCAATAATAATCATTGCAGATCTCGTTGATTGCAAAGCTGGAGAAGCGGTTACACGCACACTCACTCGACACACGGCGGCCCACAACACAATACACCGAGTAGTTACACAGTATATAGATTTTTTTGTTAATCCGGCTACAATAATAACCGTTCCAATTGGGAATCGTTTAACACGATGTTACCCTTTTTACACGGCAATCGGCCATGTGTATTATTTACGACTCGGGGGGACACACGAAGCATGTGTGTCAATGTCTTCGCCATTATATTCTCATCAACGGAATCGGAGCACCGTACGGAGCCGGCGCGCACGAGATTTCTCATTGAATTTTTTTAATAAACGGTTAATTGTCAACCATAAATTTGTGCCGACCCCGACAACGTGCAAGGGTGAGGTGTTTGCAAAAATCGTCGCGCATCACTTGAAAACGTATCCGTGTCTGTTTTTTTTTTTTATTATGCCGGGAAAAGTGTTCCCGGTTGCAGGAACGGAACGGCGTGTGACGGGCAAATAAAATAGAGCGAAAAACGTGGACAATAGCGATGGCGCACGGGAAGAGAGCGGCCCGGCGACGGAGGGCACAGGTACCTGCCGCCGCTTTTGCATAATCTCGTTTCCCACTTAGACGGCGCGTAACGTCTATGTTGCCGCGGTGTGGCCGCCGTACACGGCCATTGATATAACCGTCAAATGTTCCGTTAGCCCGAGACGCGACACGTTTATGGGCCGCGGCGTTACGGAGCAGATGGAATGTCGTGTGGTGGATGGACGACGTTTGATTCAAATAACGGCCGGCTAATCTGGTACGTTTTCGTGTGTGTGCGCGTGACGGGCGGCGCGTAGGAGTAAAGCATCGGCGGCGGCGGCGGACCGGTTCTGAAGTGAAAAAACAAAATCTGAAAAAACTCGAAATGACACCACGAAATATCATAACGCGGCGTTCGTCTCCGGTCATTAATTGATCTTCACCGCACCCATCTACAGCTCATGTACGTCATATACCGACGATTTGTTCGTATGTGCGAGTTGAACTTGGTATTATAGTGTACACACACACATAACTGGTCGTGTGGGACACAAAGAAACCAGTTTCGTGCCACCGCGTTTTTTTTTATAGATGAAAATAATTTAACGATAATCTGCGTATTTAACTCGGTCGTTGCATTCACAGCCTCGGCGTGTTGCACGTGTGTAATTATTACTCGGACCGTGTTTGTGGGCAATCGCCGAGCAGAAGGAACCATTGATTTCGACGTGCGTTGCTTTTGTGTCTCCGCGCAAACATTACTGTAGCCGGTGACAGTCGGCCAGTGCCGCAGCCGTGTGGAGGTACACACACACACACACTTTAAAGGTTTAATATTTGAATTTTAAATCAGACCTCTTACACGCGGGACACGGGTCGTCTCCGTGCACGTTTTTGCATATCCAAACGCGCGTGCTCCTTCTTCCTACCGTTGTAACCACAAGGCGCGTCGATACTTTGAATAATGTTAACGAGTACGTTAACGCGGCGCACGGGCGAGGTCGACCCCTAAAAAATTACAATAATAAGAAAGTGGCGCACGATCGCCGGATATCGTGTACGCCCTAGGAGATAATGTATTCCGGACCTTTGCATACACGAAAGCGCGTGCTGCATATGTTAAGGCTCCGGATGGACCGAACAGCGGCAAGGGTCTCGGATATGCAAATTGCGATGGTTAGAAAACATACGTCCCCCGGGCTAGAACAGTTAATGCTTGACATAAACACGTCTCCGACTTGCGCAAGCGTTCCTCCGATGGACATCGTCGAGTTGTGCAATCGCATCGGCAATTTGCGCACAAATAGATCTAGTGGCGCGCCAACAGCAGCAAATTAATCATCGGCTTTTAACTCGTGTGGTGGTCGTTTGCTGCCTATGTGGCGACGGAATCGCGACAATTTTCCTTTTTCCTGCAAAATAGTGAAGATTACTACGGTTGGCGGAGATCCGTCTGCGCGATAACCTTGGCCGACAAACGTTCCAGAAAATTAAATACCGGTAGTCTAGAGCCGTTAAGCAAACGTAATAGGACCACGGACATGGTCAGAATAACGCGTGAATTTTAATTGCGCGCGTTCACAAAAATATTACTAGTAACAATGCTAGACGGGCGCCCTTTGCGAACGGCAACAGGACCCGCACGATCGTACAGAGAGTTGCATATGCGGCTTTTGTAAGGGGCCGTTTGCGGAAAAGGCCGCGGTCGAATGCGCGTTTATCGTCACACCCCGTGTCGACGGGCAACCGGCAAACACATGTACCCGGACGAATATGGTGACGACAGCACGAAAACAAACATCGACGACGGTGTACGACGACACCGGCAACTCGATGTACACGGAAATGTGGGTCAACGTGCGTGTACTACGGACACGGTGAAGTGCACACACCCACATCACCCTATGGGACAGCGCCGGACACCCCGGTCGTGTACGCGATGCAACCACGGGCTCAGGGGAGGAATGGCCGCCGAACAGCTGATTTTATGTACACGGTTCACCGACCGGCGTCATCCTATCGACGTCAACGACCTTGACACCCCCTGACTCGTCGTACGTGAGATACCGAAATAGCCAACGCGTGTTATCGCCTTTCGCGCATGTTGTTATTGTTGTCGTTAACTCGGTCCGTTGTTTTTTAACCGGAGCACCGCAGAAAGTGTGTGTGTGTGTGTGTCTCTTTTCGTGTTACGACACCACGTCGGAGGTTGAACCGAGGCCAAACAACACGCAACACGCCACGTTGGTCGGCGTCCACCTCGTCACCGGGTACAGATGAGCGACGCGCGGTTAATTCCCAGCGTACGTCTCGCAACCCGTTTTAATTAATTAATGGCGCGTAATGCTGTTAATACTGTTTTTGCCAGCTGCGCGTCATCGATGATGAGTCACACCGAAGCTGGCGCGGCGGTGAATGTTCACTCGGTGTAAGCTCAGGCCGAGTAAACACCTCCGAGAATAATTGCTGTCGACGAAAAAACATTGCACACAAAATACTTTGTTTTCGTTCACACAGAAATAATGTTATTAGATACATTTTGTGTTTTCCCGTTTCTAAAGTTACATAAGCCGCCAATTAAATTGGCAACGACGGATTCCAGTCGGTAGTGTTTTTTTGTTTTCTTCGATAATTTCCAAATTTAAGTAAACAGCACTCGTGTCACATACGTGACATAAAGCAAACACGGCAACTCGATAAAATCCTCCGGATCGGGACGGGAAAAGTTATAGTCTTTAATTTCACGGTTGAAGAATTGACCAGGAAACAAAACAAAAAAATATCAACGCACACCTCCACTTCAGCGTACTGCTAAATAACATCAACTGTAACGTCCGTCGGATTTCTAAATACAAACGATATTAATAGTGTAGTAATACTTCACGAGATTGTCGTCGCAACTAACGACGGACAACAGTAAATATGCAACATAATAATAATAGTAAAAAAAAAAAAAAACAACAGCTGCTGCTGCTCTATTCTTACATAACAGATTGTGAAATTATTATTTAATTTTTAACGAGATATGGAATTCATCAGATACATTCATAGTATAGATAACATTTACGGCAAAAACATTGACATTTATAAATAAAAATATAGAAAGTTATTTTTTCTGTAAATTAATCGTAAACATTTCACAGTGTGGACTGTTAAAAAATAATAACGATACTCGATAAAGAAAGTATCGATCTACGAAGACATTTTGCAACAACAGACGGAATGGATGCTTTTTGTATTTTAAAACGGCAAGATTTAATAAAACCGTTTGGTTCCCACGTAAATCCGTTGATGGCTAAACAACGGCGACAAAAGACATAAACGGTTTTACGACAAGACAATTAGAAACAACTAAAGTCGCCGCTGTCCGACCGGACGGACGTTTGGAAGTTTTTGTACTTAAAGGCCGCGTACAGTGTTGGCGTACGAAAGAAAAAACGAGCGAAAAAGTCAAACCGCATTAAGCGGAATTCACAATTGGCGCCTGTGTAGACAACAGCGCGGCGGTGATGTATGTGTATTAATTTACCCAAAGAAAAACATTATCTTTTCTATCGCTCGTGTATGATTAATGGAGTGCCATGTGTGTGCGAGTCCATTGGTTGGCGGCGAGACACGAGCGTAAAGGCCGCCACGGCCGTCAGGAAAAATAATATTACAGATATATAATGCAACAAATCGGACGGAGAGAAAAAGCTAATCAACGGCCGTGTGTATCATTTGTAATAACGCGGTGGAGTTTCACCGAGTGCGCCGGAGACGAAGAAATAAACGGTGACGACGTTACGTCAAAGGCGGCGGCGGCGGCGGTGGTGGCGGGTGGACGTTCTACTATAAACTATTACACACGGTGAATGAACAGAAAAGTAGAAAACACTGTCGGCCGGCAAGAGGCGTGCGGTGACATGGCGGGGAGAGAAATAAGAAAACGGAGAAAAGAATGCGACGGCTACGTAAAGCGCAGTTCATCGCACACATGTTGTGTTGAGAAACGAGGGGAGACGGTATGCGTTGCCGCGTATATGTATGTATGTATATACGGTGAATAATCAATAGTTTTATACAAGTTTTTTGTGCTTTACCGAACCTTTTAATGTTATTATTAAATAAGTTTTTACCGGACGCCGCGGCGGTGAATGTATCGTTCCGACCGAGAGGAGCAGCTTAGGTGCCGCCGAGCCGCACGGGATGATTTCGTGTGCCTACTGGCCGTGTTTTACTCCGTAAAAACGAATTACTACACGGAAAACACAATAACGCGCTAACGACACCCCGTAATGGGATGTGTTATAATTTTTTTCCCCGTTTTAAAAACCTAGTCGACGGGCCGCCCGGTTGCCAAATTTACTAGCGGCGAACGCCCATCGCGGGAGCGCACACACAGACACGAACTTTACACGGTCTCGCATATAAACGTCATTATATAATGTCTTTGTGTGCGACTGGCGGGGAAAAAAAAATCGATATCGGTTAATAGGATTAGTGCGAACTAACTAAGAAAAGCCCCGGAGACCCGTGGGGCGAGCCGACGGTAGTAGTGGTGTGCGTATAGTGTCTGAACACACGAGGGTGGAAACACGCGCTCGGACGGGGCCGACAACCGGCGGAGGAGTACCCGAGGGTGCCATCGGCCGTCTAGCACAATAATATGTAGAATACAGTCACCGCACGAAACGGCACAAATGTCTTGATTACGAGTGCGGCACACACACGAGGTTCTATAATAAATAATTATTGTTATTTACTCGGTTTCGTTATTAGAAAGTTTCCCGGATCGTAAAAAATAATTACACCTCCAAGTAGGGCAATAAAAACGAGATAATAACAACAATGCCAGTGTCGGTTTTAAATATTATTATTCCAGTGCGGGTTTGTCCGTAACGCTCAAGGAAATATAGTGCACGGTTTACAGATGGAACGTGGCGGCGGCCAAGAAGATCCGACGGAAAAAATAATAATAATAATAATGATTGCAGTAGTAATTATAGAATATTAGCGTCTTGTTACGCGGAGCCGCCGGTCGAAAACCAAAAAGTTCTATTATTACACTTGGACGAAACCGCGTCGTCGTCGACAATGTTAATTGAGAAGAGTGTATAATTAACGCGACCGGCCGGTCGCAACTGCAATAAATTATTTCATGGCAGAGAAATTAAAACAATCCGGTGGTAATTGCGCGATAACACAGTGAGATGGTAAAACGCCGCCAATCACTTGTTCGCGGTACACACAGTTTGTAGACAGTTTAAAAGGTACTCACGTTTAACAGCAGCACAGCAACTCTGGCGTGGCGAGCGGTGTCCCAGGACGAAGCGTCGGCGGCGGCACACGCGGTTGATGCGGCGGCAAACGGTAAAACGCGGCGGCCACCGTGAAGGTATAAAAATGTTTATTTACCCTGTGACGCGACACGGGCAGTTGACCGTCGACATTATTATTTTTTTTTTCAAGTTGACGCAAAATTCTTCGGACGACGAAAACAAAATTAAATTACGAAAAAAATGATTAATTGTTAATTTTTTTATTTTTATTGAAAAAAAAAAAAAATTATTGAGGAACTACACAGACCGTATATTATCACAGAGCGAATGGTTATTTGGAACTGCCGGTGACGGTGGGCGCCCGATATTTATTTTTCTTTTTTTCAGAATCGGAGAACGCGCGTGAGCCTGCGGCAGCGCCGGGACGCTTCTGTTTTGCATGGAAAAAAGGGGCCGCGGACGTCTCCTCGCGCACGCTTTCCACACCCTTCCCTTATGCCTCGCCGTATAATTAAGCGTCTCCTCCGCTGTGTTCGGGGCGGGGGCGGCGGCGGCGCACTAGAATCCAAAAAGCCGGAGGGACGGTTGGTGACGGCTGTCGTATATGCTAATGCCGGGAACGTCGCTTTTACATCAATGCGTCGTCGACGGCCGCGCATATTCAAAACAGCCCCCGCCCGGGACACAGCGCCACCGATGAGGTTACGGAGCTTGTTGCCGAGAGAGCTCGAATATATTACAGCCTACGGCACCCCGACACTGGTGTGTGTGCTGGTGGTAGGTAATGACGGCCAAGTAGGGGAAGGCGTATTAATTAATACATAGGCGGGGTGGGTCTCCGCGTTATCTACTTCGTTTATCAGCCACGCCTATCGGCCGA
The DNA here is from genome assembly GCF_025091365.1 of Daktulosphaira vitifoliae. Taxonomy (NCBI): domain Eukaryota; kingdom Metazoa; phylum Arthropoda; class Insecta; order Hemiptera; family Phylloxeridae; genus Daktulosphaira; species Daktulosphaira vitifoliae. The sequence goes on along the minus strand of NW_026099576.1, from coordinate 10,020,831 downwards.
ATCGCGCATATTAAGATTTACGCTGCTCGGCTTTTAATTGGTAGCCTCCGCCTGTATGCATATCATTATGTCCCTTGAACGGCAGAAATGCGAACTTCCCGCCAAAACCGAGCACAAGTGGTAAAGAGTCAACGTATACAGCACTTATTCCACAAAAAGGATTTTCTGAAAATATTGAAGTTCCAAAGCTTTTATCTTAATCACAAACATGACAACACTCAAATAACTGAATTTTTATACTAACGGATACAACACATCATTGATAAAAAAAAATATGACATTTAAATACCAGAATACGTAGTGAATACAACAGTAAGGACAATATAAACGATTTTCCATTCTTATATGGACCGACTATATCTTACTGAATAAATTTTATGTAGTCAAGAATGCCAAACATTTTTAATTAACTCGAATTTCTAATTGTTTGGTCCATCTAATTTTATGATGAATTTTTAACCATGCATAAATATTATAGAATTAATGAAGTCACATAATTAAATAAGATAGTTAAATACATAAAAAAATTATTAATCATATTTAAAAACTAAATTGAAAATTTGTTCAAACTTTTATATTTGTCAAAGTTAAGATGCTTAAAGTCGGTTTTATTGTCGACAAAAAAAAGAAACACTTTTGAATTTAATGCGCGTTGATCCGTTTATTTTTCATCTCGTCTATCATATCACATCAGCTTTTTTTACTGTCAAAAGAAATAACTCGGCAAATACGTTCGGATGATTGCACCGAATCAACAAGACACCGATATTATCATTTCTGTAATATAAAAATGCCAAATTAACGTAATGCAACCCCTCAGGAGCTGTCTCGAAACGTAATTATCTTATAGCAAAACGACCCCAACGCAAAATAAATATCACATAAGAAAATCGATTTTCATGTTTATCGCACCCTCCGGGAAAGGGTAAGTACGTGATATAACAATTTTTGTTAACACTCAACGAAACGTGGACTTACCTCTCGGGCGTTGCGTTGCTGTCAGGTACTCCGCGGCGATCGGCGACCGAACTCGGCGGAGGAGATGTAATTACTAATCACACGGCACTTCCGCGGGCGACAAATATGAACAAATAATAATAATAATAATGAAACAAAACAATTTCCCCGTCTAAAAATACAATGTGGACGACGCACAGTACACAATCGCGAGCGCACTCACACAAACATAGCGAACGCAAAAATTCGTATTAATGTTACAATATCTTGAGTGGCGCACACGATATTTACTAATGACACTTGATACTACTGCAACCGTTCTGTATAGTGTATGTATGTCCTCAGTACGGCGTCGAATACCGTAGTATCGTAGCGTTATCAACACAAATTATGATTTTCTCAGTGAACGATATTGTGTTGCGCTAATACGACTGATAGCGGCGGCACGTGTTCGACGACGGGAGCGATAGTAGGCACGTCGTTTGGACACTGCGGGCGCCGGCGGTCATCGTACAACTGCCAACTAGTAGTCGTTTCGCGGCTGCCGGCGACTCGGCGGCCCCGTTCGGCGCGCCGCCACCGCCGCCGACCCGCCCGTCCATCGATGCCGAGGGGGAACGGTGGCAGCGGCGTGTAACGGCCGCGCGCATATATTAATTACACCGTTGTTGCAGCCGGTGGCAGTGGTGGTGGAGATGACGATCGCGGTAGAGGGGGTCGACGGGACACCGGGCATTAAAACAATAAGAGCGAGAGAGAAGCCAATACACCTGGGCCCCCTCCTTCCGACGGGGTCGGCGACGTCCACCGTTGCGACAACCAATGGCCGCGCGAGAGCGGTTCGGCCTCCCCGTCTGCCCAGCAACGTCTCCACGCCGTTTCTCATTAGAATATTATTATAATTGGCGGGACGTCCACCACCTCCTCCGCAGCCACCATTCGCCGGCGAGGTGCGGCCAAAAACTTTGCGCACAGGCAACGAGCACAATAATTATCGCACCACTGCTGAATTTCCACGTGCTAAATGATCTGCCTACGCCCGAAAACTTGTAATAAACGAGTAATGATATTGGCATTCAAAAGGTAACGGGCCCAAATGAGTTGACTCGAGACATTTTGATTAACGTTCGATATAATCATCGAAAATAAATACTTTGTTTCAATTATATTTTTATTTGTTTTTAATAACTAACATAATACGACATAATCGTAAGAATTGAAACGACAGAGATAAAACGGGCGCCAACAGAAATCATAAATCGGCGCCAACGATGACTGAGCTTACAAAATTAAACCAAAAAAGTTCGAAAGAAACTAGTTACGCAATTTTAACGTTCCGTTTATGTCTGAGGTGCGAACGCTTTCTAAGAGTCGATAAAACGCAATAGATATTAGTTTTTTCATCAAGTTCAGGAAATCACAAGTCCAACATTAATTATTATGACTTTGGCGACAATGATGTCGTTTCCTATACTTCAGTGTGTCGTCCCATTGTCAGGAGTCGCATACAAAAGAGCATTAAAATTCAACGGGCGTTTGGAAAGTTTTTGGATAACGTAACGGAATCCGAACAAGAGATTAAACGTCGTGAACGTTTTTTATATTGGGCGAACACAAAACAATAATTACCCTAAACAAAGGTTTTCAAAAGATACAACCAGTGAACGTTTTTTTACAAAATATTAATTTCAGCACGGAAAATGATTCTATTTTATCACCAAAATTGAATAATTTGGCATTATTTGATTTGGAATATTAGATTAACTAAAAAAAAAAATATTTTTACAAAAGTAATAAATAATTTGTATACAATCTACAAATATTGAATCATTGATGTAAAACATAATTAATTAATTCCTATTGATAACTATTACCGATTATTTGAATTAATTTATACAAAGTATGAGTTTCGAGTACATTTTATCATAACTTACATGTTTGGCGCAATTTTTGTTTTTTATTTATTAGCCAGTAAATTTTTAAGTTTATCCGTGATATTTTGTTTGATGTTAGACAAGTCTGCTTGTCTAAGAAAAGAGTTCATACTTTTTGCACTATGAAAATTAAAATTTGATTTGGGTTTCGACAATATCCGAGAAAAACGCACTCTCGTATTTTAATTGTGTTCTAAGAATGATTATGATTTCCAAGAAAAATGTGTCACGTTAATTACTAGACGAATCACGAGAATATGTAGACAAAAGATTCCTTAATAACAACGGCGATTGCAATTGAAGCTGAATTTTTTTAATCGTGTGCTTAAATTTTGTCTATTTAAACTAAATTTTTAGACACTTCCTATGTAAACTTATGCGGGCATTGTCAGTAGGACAGTACTATTATTAAATAATTATTTTAAAATTTCCAACGTTGGCTGATCGTCAATCAAACCTGTCATTCAGATACACTGTAATGATAATATTTTCATTTGGCAACGTTCGCGTCAACGGTTGATTTTCTGGGTAACAGACAACTAATAGGTTTCTAATTAAAATAGTCGATACAACGACAAAGAAATCGTACGGTTAAACAAAACCGATTTTGGATTTCAATCTTAATTTCGCATATTTATGGGCGTGGTAATTACACCTACTGTAGAACGTACTCGATATTTTAACAAGAGGATGTATTAATTTAGGCCCCGTCGAGTATTGTTAATATCAAGTACGACCGGTGGGTGTAAACCTCCGACAATTCGAACATAATCAACGTCCTAATTCGCCAGTAGCTCACTGATGTACTTAATACACACGGTATTAAAATGTCTACTTGATAGCTGTACTTAATAATTTGTCTATCCTGTTGGCTGTGAGCGAATCATTGTGCGGCTTGTAGAAACCTATACAGAGGCAATGACTCTTTCTCATGAATTAACTCGACGGCGTTAAACAACCGATACCCATACAATGAATACATAAATAGAAACACAAAAAACTAACAGGATGCAGCGGTTATTGTTTAATTTGTTCTCAGTAAGCTTATGTGCGTCTTGCGAAACGATTACGTTTTGTAATCTTGTTTTTATAATCAAATCCATACTTTTGAATATTTTTTTTTTTTTTTTAATCTTCTGTTCCAATTCTACACTCGTCGAGGTTTACTTGACGTTAGAAAATCGGATGGATTGCGAGACATTTTGTTTTTTTTAAACATTGTGAGAACTGTGGACTCTGATTAAGATATTAGGTGTTTACGCGTAACCATTACAGTACACTGCGCTCGAGTGTCGTGTAGAGTTTAATTTCTGAACAGCTCTACCACTCGACCACAGCCGTGAACTATTGAACACAACACGTGAAACAGATTTTCAAAGTGTAACCGTCCGACAGCTTCGGCGGGGAGGGTAAAGTGAGGGGTAATCGATCAGGGATCGCACCCGTTGCGGTTTTGGTCGTCGCCAATGAAATCTGGACCTCCGTGTACGTATAACACAGCGTTGCCGAGCGCCGGACACGAGATTTTTAATTAAAAGTTTCTAATGAAAAAATACACCCCCTCGCCATGCCGCCGGGGTCGCGAAAACTAATATAACGGCTGCTCGGCAATATAATGAAAACAAACGGCACACACACACACGCATATACTTGTACAATATTTGGGGCTATACACATACGTGTACGTACACTGTACTTATGTGTGATGTATGGAGTGACATACCGTCGAATACACGTCTTCCTTACACATTATGTGTCTTACACGATATCCGGTGCATTTCGTGATGACTTGAGCGCGATAATGAACTGATCACAACGAAGTTTTCTCAATTAACCCGTGTAAATATCGTGGAAAAAGCATTTAGCTTTTGTGTCGTCTACCTTTCGGACTCTTGTACGTTGCGTTCAAAAGGTCTATGGGATGATCACTGCCTCTTGATAACTCGGCAATGATTTCAATATGAAAAGGTAACGCTTTATTACTGAAAAATCGTTGGTCTCGATTGCAATTCTGAGAGCGCCGTAGTATTACACACCGCCACGCGCTTACCGCTTAACCAAAAAGGGTTTTGGCTGCAAGAAATCGGTTTACGATGGGTTTTAAAAAAGTTCTCGCCGCGATTTACCACCCTATTTAAGTGTTCACGGGCACCTTTCGATTGTTTGTCGTGTTTTCTATATACTCCGATTGAAAAAAAAAAACAAAAATATTTTCGGATGTTTTCCGCAGCGGAGGAGACGATAGAAACGTGGATTTTCTGGCGGGGCGGTCAGCGGAAACGTGCCGGGTGTAACGATACTAGAGAAACGAGAACAGGAAGGATTATAAGGGGAAATGTGTACTTTTTGTTTCCGACCGTGTTTACACTAGTGGCAATTCTTTGTCGATGCGATTACAATGCGATGTAAAGATAAGTAATACAACAGTAATAACCGACAGAATAACGATATTAATATTGTAATGAATGCGCGCTTCTACGGGCAAGTGCTACGTGCCGGCCCGCTCGTTTGTTGCCTACGTTTGACCAGCGTGTGTTGTAAGTAACGACTATGGAATTATTCAACGCGTTAAACAGTAACGGACACTATGATTATATTATTTATTGTGTAATTTTCGTTATAGCAACGCTAATTTATGGTAATAACAGTCGTATTCGGTAACCGCTGCGGCGTTAGGTGCAGGGAATCAACGCGACGCCGATCGGGTCGGTACCATTGCTGGTCGCCGTTTGATTTTCGACTAGCTCCGAGCCACTTCGTTTGAGCGCAGTAACTCCTAAGAGAAGACGCCTAGAGGGAAATTAAACTCGGTATTGTTCGCGTGGGTAAAAATGGACGAAACCAAATTGGGTTGTCTCGCCTTTCCGAATAATTCACTCTTCACGTGTCGTCTACACTGCACAAATGCTGTTCACCTGCCGACACACACTGTTCGTTATACGCTGTGTACAAAAAGAAAACAAACAGAGCAATCATCAATCATATTTGATCGACTCGCTTAGTGCCGAAAAACGCTTCATTACGCCGTTTTAGCTTATCGCCAGTGATAATCGTCCGAATATTTCACAAGGTGCGCTCTAGTACTTTGGGAAAAAACTTTTCCGGACTACATGATCTTTTTTGCAATGGTAATGAATTGGCCCAGGTGACTTATGGTTTATTTCGTGAGCGGTATATCACCTCGATTAACGACGTTTTCCCTTTATTTTCCCAGAGCAGGTCGAAGCGCATGAAGCAATTAAAACATTTACGATCCGGTACATGTACTTAATACACATGTTACGGGAGAAGAAAGGTGATAAACGCGTTTAAACGGCGCAGTGGGGCAATTTAGAGTTTTATCGCGCCGAACAAGCAGTCCGTACAATTTGTGACATTAATCAAAGCTATTAACTAAGAAAACAATGCTGTTCCCCTTAAATCCTATTACGAGTTATTATTTTGTGCACTACACTTAATGTAAATTAACGTTTCACTCTGTTCTCAACACAGAGTTCGCCATAACGGCTATAGGCTCCTGCCGTCCAACGACGACCATACTTGGATTTTTCGAGTCTTTCGGGCCATCGCGGTGATTTTGCAGTTGGTCGAATTCGATCACACCAGTGTCATTGTAGAAAACTGGCTGAATTAACGAGCGTAAAAATAAATGATCTGTCGCTTATAAAACGACTGGTATAAGATACGCTGTACAAAAACGATAATTACTCGTTGTCGCCGATTGGCCCGTACACGAGTCTCGTACTCGGTTGATAAAGGACAGGACTGGCATGTGAATTATAAGCTGAGTTTCGGAGGGGAGGGAAAAAATTTCCGCCGGTCGATCGATGGCGCGACGACGCGTCGTTTCTGCTTCTTTCAACTATATACTTACACGGGACGGAAGGCGGCGGCGGTCCGAGTTAATATAAAAAGATATATTGGTATAATTACTGCGAGTTCACCCAGCGTCAGCCTGACAAGGAGTGGAACGGGACGGGGTGGGAACAGAGTATCAAACGCGAGCGGCCAAATGGCCCGAAGGATTAAAGGACCCTATTAAACCGTCCCTGCGGCGACGGCGGCGGCGGCGGCTGCAGTCTTCACGTGTGACCGCCAAACGGCAGCTTTTATACACACACACACACACTTGTCTAGTTTCTCTCTATCCTACTCAGTCCAGCGTCTTAACCCGGACGCGCGGGGACAGGGTAATGAACGAGTCGGCCCGGCCAACTTTCTCATTAGCGAGAACTAGGAGGTAATACCCTTACCGCCCGTCGCACCGGCAATGATCAATGACCGATGGGGTGGCGGGGCGTGGGCCGCAACGGTCGGTCTTAATGAGAGATAGACAAAAGAAACGGGAAAAAACTTTCATTATATTAACAGCTCGAAGCTTTGCTCGTCGGTCTTTGCGTGTACACTACTTTTCTCTATGTTTATATGTGGTGTCCGCCAAACAGCCGCTAAGTTTTCGTCCCTAATTTCTTTCAGACTTATTGCGCTCCAGTCTTATACATAATAACGTTGGAGACCGGCAAAAGCACACCGCGCCAAATAATAAAATTATTAATATTGTTTTTGGTTTTTTTACACTGGACAGTAAAAACAAAGTAATTCACAACCGACTTTTGTATTTATTTTTTTAAGTGTTAAGGCTGAGGAAAATTTTTTTAACGCGTATGTAGACGTACGAATAATTATCAATTTTGAAACATAAATATACTGAAGAAATCTTATGCGTAACATTTTTCAGTTAAAGTATTCCGAGTATTTTAACAAATGTCCTAAAAAACTGTTTAATCATATACATACCCATTAATCGAGATAACTTTATAAGAGTTTGAGAGAGTCTACACCTTCTACAATCAATGACACTACGCTATACCTCTACTTGTATCTTGTAATATTTACTTGCAAAATAATATTAGAAAACGCAGAAATAGCTTTTTTTTATTAATAAACTCAATCAGCAATAAATTAAAAATTATACGTAACATTAATCGTCGAGTATTACAACTTACAAAAAATGTTATTTATTAGATTTAGAAAGTTAAAAAACTACAAACTCGGAATTTCTTCGAGACTTAATAAGTGAAAAATTTCGATGAATTTCAAGAAGATAAAAATTAAAAGGTACTCATATAACCGATTTTTAATTTGAGTTGAATGGCAATTTGGAAGAATAACACTACACAATATTTACGCGTTTTATTTAAACAATTTTTTATTTTAATTCACAACCGCTTTTTTGTAACATGATGTTAAAATATCGTAATTAACAACAAATTTTATTTATAGAAAAACACGATTAACATTGAAATATCCACTTTTTTTTATATATATAAATAACGGACAAGTTCCTCTTGAGGTCGTAGCACACATAAGTTGTAATATTGTTTTTTATTACAATTCACTTACAATTACATACTATCGAAAATATAAATATACTCAAAAATAGCTATTTAAGAATATAATCTTAATGATCAATTGTTCCATAAAATTCAAATAAATATTTTTATTACTTAATGGCAGAGCTGTTAATGTTACACGATGTATCACTGCACCTTATAATTATAAATAATAATTACAAAAACCGAAAACGTCTGATTTTATGGCTCTGTTACATTTTTTAAGTAGATAATATCAGCGTAACATTATTTTAACTCTTATAAGACTACTTTTATTCGTAATAAGAATTGTACGGTTGTAAAATTAAAAGTTGAATTAATGCGGAAGTATTTATTACAAACCAGATTCTTATTTATGATTTGATTAACAGTAAAATCGGTTAATAATAATTATACGTACGCAACTTGGCTGTGGAAACAATCCGGTCGCCCAAGTGCAAGTTGTTATTATTAAAAAAAAAATTGTCGGTATTTAAAATCTTAATTAATACTTATGGTTAATTACTTGTCTCGTGAACTTAAGGTTTCCATTCTCAGCTTTCCGAAACTATACTTCAACGAATATTTAATAACCGATACGACGACAAAAAAAAAAACACTGAAGCCTCTGTGAAAACATAAACAACTGTGTCAGCAACGCATAATAATGTTTAAATATACACGTGTACATTTTATTAATTACAGATCGTGTTATTATGAGTTTGATTATAATTACCAGGTATGATATTCATTGGGTCGTTCAACTATCTTTTAACCTACTCGCCTTCTCTCGGTACTTAATTTGACGGTCCGAGACGTTTCCGTTGTCAACCAAATGTATTGAAAAAATATAAATTCTTTCCATGTAAACTTGGAAGTTTCAATTAATTTCTAAGGCCTTCTATCTGTTAATTTCATCATAGTAATTCCTACACAGTTCTTTACACGCTACTACCTATTTATTTTTCACAAAAAACAGCAAACTTTTATATTGTAACTTGTATATATTATTTTTGGGTCAAATTTTTACAGCACACAAGATATTCGCCGTTGTAATACAATAACTCATATAAAACGTAAAATATTATTTTATGTTGACCTTGGCATAAACATTCATAGGAACGGAAAGTTTTTGGCAGCTCTGAAGAAACCATATCGCGCTGGTCGATGACCTGACAATGAAATATCATTCCAATAGATTTTACTATAAAATATACTTAGTAAATTAAGGTCAAATGTTCGTTTGTATTATTAGAGACACTCTTCTTCACCTCTGCCATTCACGTTCTACAGTTCTTCATTGGGTTATTTTGATAGAAATCTGCAAACGGCAACTTTTCCTCGTTGATTTGGAAAAATAATCTTAAAATTAATTGATATTATTCGCGTTTAGTTAATGACGCCAACTTTATGAACATGGTAAACGTTCAGTTAAAGAATCGAGACGAATACTTTGGAGTCCACTTGACTTTGACTACTGAGCAATAAAAATAATTTAAGCAAGAAGAGATTTATCTCTCTAGTCTTTAAATGGCCTATGCAGTAGATAATATTATCTTACAAAAATAAACGGTTAGTGTTCCGCTTAACACTAACAAGTTAATTAAAAAATCATTAATATACTTAAACAAATATATCCATATATATCATTAATAGATTTAAACAAATATATCCATACACATTGACATACTTAAATTATAATATTTAGTATTTTACGTTGTCCCGGCGTTTGGGTATTAGAATTTTCTTCGTAATTATTTAATTTTTGTGTTTGTTTATTTTTTAATTAAGTTTCTTCAGCACTATGACCCGGTCTACGGTGTAATAACAACTACATAAATAATGTAAATTTTACTACTTTCGATTTCATTTGATTTTTAGATGAGATAATTTTTTAAATGGACAACATCCAATTGGGTGACTATTACCAGACACGAGCTACACTTCACTGGCTATAAATTAATGTTCAGTTGTGGCATTCTCTTCAAAAAGTTAAACGCATAAATTCAATACTAAATTTGATCGATTATTCAAAACTAATTAGTGTCGTAACTATGATTATTAATAAGTCTGCGTGGTATTTTATATAATTAGGTGTCATTAATTCGGAATCGAAAATTTGTACGAAATAGTGTTATTTTATATTTTAGTTATCAACTAAAAGACAGTTATTTTATTATAAAAATCTTTTCGAATGAGTCTCATTGAGAGTTTTTATGAATTGTATTAATCATCGAGGTTCACAGATCTCAAACAAATATAATTTTTTAAACGTTTCGAATAAATTTCTATTTTAAATGTTCAAATAAAAATTACTATCAATATAAAAATAAGGGTCAAGTGTATAATCTTAATTTACCATTAATTTAAATGTAAATCAACCAGAATGATTGTTGTTCCTACATAACTTCGTTTACACTATTAATTTATTATAATTGCTGATAATACAGGTATTTTTAGATCAATGCCTCTTGTGACATTCTGAAGGAGCGCTGCACGTGCCTTATATTGCGTATATTGATAAATTTACGCGCAACGGTACACCGTTTTGTTGGCAAACGTCCAATTAAAAAGTTATGTTCGGAGTGTGCTATTAAGACTTTGTTGACAATTTTCTTATGTCAATACGCAGACTTTATGGATTGGCCAGTAAATAAAATTAAAATAACTCAACAGATTACGACCCGGAAGAGAAATTAATCGTTGTATTAACAGCGGCGGTCAATGAAAAATCTTTATAATAAAAAATGTAGTGTTTGCTGTAATCTCATATTTCAGAACTATTTTATACATATATCAGGATACTATTGTGGAATAATGTTTATACATAAACTCCTATTTCTTATTAAATTTTCAAGTATATAATATAAAAAAGTTATACAAAAATGTCAAATAGAGTATGTCATAGGAGACATGATCACCTCTCCACCTGAATCACCTGCCATTTGACCGTCACTGGGTTGCTAATCTTTTAGCGCATTTATTTTATTTAATAGATGAAAAACGCACTATAAAATACATAAAAAATTTAAATTTATTACATTAATTTTGACGGTCAATAATTACTGATCAAAAATCACACGTGGTCAAATAAACCTAGTTTCAAAAACATTAGACTTCTTCATAATTTTATTACATTGAAATGTTTTTTTTTCTATGCCAAAAGTAACCCTTAACATTCGACGAACGATTAGATTCATCCCTAGCAATCAAGTTAAAACAATAAAAAGATTGTCAACAAAATATTATAGCTACGATTAAATGAGAAAATACAGCGTGTGTTGCCGACAAAAATACGTTCAAAGAATGTTTTGGTCGCGACAATTTGGATTGCTATTTGCTACTAAATTAACGCCATGGACGGCAGGGCGGAGAGGTAAAGGGATGGCGAGATGGGCGTAGGTCGTATGCGGAGGCATAAGAAAGACAAACAAAAGAAAAAGAAAAAATAGAGGACAAGCAGATAACGCATGTGTTGGTAAAATAGAGCAACATAGACGTTGCGTAGTGGCGGTGCGGGTAAAAGCGTCGAAAGAAAAATAAAGCAATTAGCTGGGGCGAACCGAAGGGTTTTTAATTAGAGCGCCTAGATACACACATGGGGCAGGGAAGCGCGGCGGAGAGGTTTTCCAATTAAAACCTCCTTGAATCTCCTATACGATTTTAACGGCGTTGGCGGCAGCCGATGACTTTTCCTCAGGGGAAATTCGATTCTCCGAACTACGCTATTTTTTCCGGTGCCCCTTCGACCGACACCCCCACTCCCACCCAACACCGCACTTATCCGATGTATATTACTCTAGCTTTGTGTTTTCTTTCATTTTAAACTACTGGTGTTTCTCGCTTTAAGCAACGTTGTTTCAATATATTTTGGTTACTAATTTTGTAATCTTGTGTTGCATTATTTACGTTCCGACGAATGTTTCGAATCGCCTCGGCCGTTCTAAAAGCGATTTTACATTTTTCTGCGCCTTTAAAAATCGTTCACGGTACGAACCCCGTCTCTATTTAGCATTAATCCAGATAAGTCTTACAAAGGGTTCGAATACATTTTAATGTCGCTTCTCTTTCTCGTTATTAATGACATCCTTAATTCCATTTCGGTTGTAATATTAATCCTTATAATTATGACTATTCGCACGACACGCTGACGGTTATTACAAGTACAATTGTTTAATCGCAGAAATCATGTCAACGAATCCATAGGATGGATTATCAAACAAAAAATTATAAAACATCCACACACACTTACTTGGCCACCATCAGAGCAAATCGGCGCAATGGAAAGGCCGTGACGCGAACGGCATCGACCAGATTATAACATTGGGTACATAATTTAATGTTATTTTTTTAAGGGGTTTTTATTGTCGAGGCCAACCGGTTTGACCTTTGTCCCCTTTGTGGTGCCGGACATCTACAACAACAACAACAACGTTGTCGACGGCGGTGGTGGTGGCAATCGATCGGCGGCAACAGTATTTAAAAAACAAGGGGGAAGAACAATAACCGAAATCGTGTACTTATGTGTTGCGCAAATAGTATGTGGCAAACGTTCTTCTTGTATTACGCGAACTCCGCGTACTTGTGAATAATAATAATAGGGTTAATGTTGCCGAGTGGAGCGACAAACAATTATTACACGTATCTCGTTAGCAACTCATCTTCTACGGTCGTTGTAAAAAGGGTAAACGTATACGGTGTCACGCAATTTATGGCCCAGATAACTAAGTTGAATGCAATTGCACAGTAAGCTAAGGAACGACCTACCTGCTGTGAACCAACGCGAGGGGACAAAAAAAAGAGTAGTACAAAAGATAAGAAACATATGGTTATTGCAATAACGCGTTACGAACAACAGGTCGTTATCATTTTTTAATAACAATTGTTCGATGTGATAGTGAAATGAGCGTCAGTCAAATTTTTCTATGAGAAACCGGTAGATAATGGAAATGTACCGGAATAGTGTTGAGAAACAATAACAATAATAATTGTATCGACAACGACACAGCGCTGTGGGCATTCGTCGGCAGTGTACTTGAACAGTAAAAGAAAAAACGATGATTATCAGATTTATTTTTTGGTAAGGATTTCGCAATGCTAACGATGACCACGATTGTTGTTATTATTTTATTATCATTACTGTTACATTGTTGCAGTTCGTTTAACCCGCGTCGCACGGACGGCACAACAACGAGCAACGGCCAAAACGAGCAAAGCGTGTGTACTCGCATTTACATTGTGTGTACATATAATAAAAAATAATAAACGGCCGGGTACGTACCCGTCGCGAATCGGTCAAAAACGGTATTGTCAGTCATGTTCGATATGAGCGCCCATTAGTAGAAACCATCCGTTCGTCTTGGAGTCCCATACTCGTGTCCGTCTCGATTCATCACGGTTTTTTGTTTATTTGTTCATTTTTTATCCGCAGTCATTACTGCTACAACTACTGCGTCTGGGTGTATTAGTCCGATATTATGCGTCGGAAGGCGATTTCGAAAAATACCCGTAAAAATAATTGATAAAAACGTAACATTATAACGCATGGGAAACGTATTTGGATTCTTTTATTTGGTTTTTTTTTTCGGAACTCGCTCTTTCAAGTCTATCACAGTCGCTTTGCCCAGAAGCAGAAAAAATAAGGGCCTCGTGATTATCAAATCTACATTAATGTGATTTTTTACGGTTATCATGTATTTTTCATCGGACAATAATTTCTCCATGTGTGAACCAACAAAAAACTAATAACGGCTATTGATTTATGATTATCGGACGATACCAATAAAATATCATTTTCTCGCTCGTGTACCATCGTAATTTTAAGTCTAAAATAGAATTGTATTTTTGTGAGAAACGTGTCAAATAACATTATTATAACTTGGACCATTACCGTAAATACGAAGAAACATGTTAAATTTATAATTATTGACGCGCTAATCGCAACTTTTGATTTTTACTTTTATACTACAAATGTAACGAGTAAATTGTGAAACGAACACGGTGTTTTTTTCAACCAGTCGTGCAGAAAATAATGTGAAATATGTTTTACTTAATTAAACATTATTTTGGACACAATAAACTGGAATTGTTCGTTATGTTTTTGTAAAACTGTATTAACATTTTAAAAGTAATTACCTTGTCGGTACTCGAACGAGTTTAATTTTAGTAATTAACATTTAAAAGTCAACTGGTCCACAAGAGCCTTAAAACTATGAATTAATTTGTTGAGCGAACCACATCTTTTCGAAATAAGCTTTTAACCGGTTATGAATCGTTAATTACATTTAATATAAAATTCTAAACAATTCAGTACTGAAACCTGCCTTGAACTTTTCAACACTGCAATACTCGTATTTTTTACTGACGTTAGAGCAATTTTATTGTAATGTCGGTACGAACATGACCAATTCGTTGATTATTAATTACTGGAAATTCAAGAAATTACAAGCATTTGCATTGGTAGTCCTTAAAGTCGTTCGCGAGTGTCGATCGATTATTTAATGAAATCTGTTAATAATTCATTCCGAGCTGCATGGAATAAAAACATGGAGTATATCATGGGAAATTAATCGTTGGCTATTGTTCCGTTCAAATTGCATGTGTAGTTCCAAAGAAAAAATTTGTCAAAAAAATAATCGCTAATATTATGTAATGTGTTTGTGTTAGATAAGACTGATCGCGCGATAACGATCGCACGACGTTTAATTAGTGAGAATTTAATGCGTTACACGTGTATTTCTCGAGTCTAATTTTGTAACTAAAAGTCCAATTATTTACATTTGCTTCACTACGGGCCACGGCGTTTCGAACTTAATTAGGGATCTCTTATCTTAATTATTCGGCCGCGCGTGTACACTAAATCTTTCACACAATGTCGTCAAGTACAATAAAACGCTCCGATTGTGTCATCATAATCGGGGAATTATTTTAAAATTAACATGGACCGAGTGCAATAAATTTCCGAGTTTGCCAAACAATCGAGTGCGCGTGTTTTTTACACGGAACACACACACTGTGCGTCGATGACGTTACAAACCGTTTACAATCTTGTATTTTGACTTTTTCCGAGAGAAAACTTTTCGCAAGTCCACTGACCTTGAGCGTAAACCATACATTTACGCTCTTCCTTACACCCCCGCGCTGTTTGTAGGGTCTTATCGGTCGAGGGCGCACCACATAGTCGTTCGGATGAAATACAATGTGTTTTTTGTCCCGGAAAACCGATAACAGTAAATAGTAGTCCGGCGGACTACATTGTGTACGACTTGGCAAACGCCACGCGATACAATACGTTCATCTTTATTGCATTTATAACGATTTTAATTTTTATTATTATTCGGACGATATCCGTAAACAAAAAACACTGTACACTACGACAAAGTGCAATCGTTTCTCTAACGTAAAAAGTACGTACGTTGTAAACCATCGAATAACCTTAAGGACTTTAGATGATTTTTTTATGAAAAACATACAAGTCGTATCTTTTTAAGGCGAAAGTGCACGAAACAGTATTCTTGTTACTACATAGAATTAACGGCTGACACGAAATATTCAATTTTTAGGTAGTCCAAAATTGATAACTATTGTTCGTAAATGTTAAGTTTTTAAAACGCTGTTAACATGACGCACAGAAATCGATTGGTTTCGCATCATCCGAGTATTTTAAAAATACATAAGAAAATGTTGTGATTATTTTTTAAAAAAAAATTCCATACAACCAACTACGCCTAGTCCGTAATCGTTATTAGTATTCCAATTTAATACTCTACACATACCCAGCAAATACAATACTCTAATGATCTGGGAACAGATACGGCAATCAATTTGTTATGTAAAGAAAAATAAATAAAGGGGAAAACATAAAGAGAGACGCCCAGGCGTTTATTGACCGATAGCCAGCGAACAATACGCTCTGAAACGTTTGTGTGATCTTTTTGTTTTCTATTTTATTTTCCTTAACATTTTTTTTCGCACAAACACCAATTAAATTACCATTGGCGTTTATTTTTCCTTCGTTTGTTCACTCACATAAGACGACGAAATATTATGTATCGCGTCTTTTCACCGAGTCAATCGGTTTGGGACACTTTGTTCGTTGTCCTTTTTTTTTTTTCGTTTTGAAATATTACGACGATCTTTGGACATTTTTTTAATAACTCGTGAATACTCGGAGTTTACGATATTTTAACATTAAAAATTATTCAATAGAATGACTACTAATTCCTGTGTTAGATATTTTATGTAAATATTCCCTGCGACTTTAGGCGGTTTGTACGCTTTTTTACATTGGGAACTGCAAATCGGTCTGATCTCTCTGGATAGACTCAGTCGTAATCTAATTATGAGTATGGTTATTTTTAATTATTATTAGGTGTGCTGGTGGTGTTGATTTTAAAGTAAATTTTTCTTCACGGACTCAATGCCAAACCGATTTAACTAGAATCGCTGAAAACGTCTATAATGGGCAAGTGACGATTATTACAAGCATTAGTTGGACTATTGCCTCGGAAAATATAGTAATTAATTTCGTCGAATTAATTTAGCGCGAAGCTAACTAGTTAAAAGTTATTTTTAACGCCGCTAATTATAACACGAGACAGGAATTTTAATGGTGTGCGCGAACAACAACACATTCCTGTGTAAATATACATTAAGTTTTTAATTTCAAATTTGTCAAACGCAACTTCTTATCTCTTTGTTCGACAGCAATTTGTTTTGAAACTAACAAAAAAAACCTCATTATCGATTCGCAATCTCAACATTTGAAATTATTAATTATTGATATCAAATCCATTTGTTATGACCGTTGTACAGTCAATTCGCAGACGAAATAATTGTGTTGCACTTCTCTTTTGATGATTGTCAACTATACACGCTAAGTAATTTTTTGATTAATTATCATTCGATATTAGCTGAAGCAACCGACACGTGAAAATTCCATTGTCTCGAACATAATATTCTAATTGGGCAGGTAAAATTATAATTATAGCAGCATAATAACACAGATGACCGCAAGACAGGATTTAAAGTCGGATGCACATAATTTGATAAAGGTCAAGTTTTCTATCCTCGCACACTAATATCGTCTACGGTTGGCATTAACGTTGTTATGTTTTGGTTGTTATTGTATGATCGACTCTTAATTAAAAACATAGATAGAACATTTTTATCAAGTTACCGACACAAACGATGGATTGCACTTGACGTAATGTGAGACAATATTTTTAAGAGTACGTTGTTGTATTTTTGCTATTTTAAGACAACGGATATAAATGTGTAATTTTGTTATTTTTTTTTTTTCAATACGTTTAATACCAACAAGGTGAATAAAGTTGTTAGTATAATCAGAATTCATTGGAAATAAAAATAATTGCATAATGATTTTACTGTTTAATATGTTCTGTAGCATAATAGTATTGTATAAAACCGTTAATGCGTTTTTTATCCATACACTTGGCATAGCCGGTTTGGTCGAAAAAAAATATGATTACTTTCGAGTATGGTAAAAATATATGCACAAATGTAAGATCATGTGACTTAAATGTCCGAAGAGTATTACACCGTAAGTCACGTATCCCAAGAGTATACATTAAAATAAATTTCTGAACCGAATTTTAAGCAGTTTTTTCCATGGGAAACGAGACATTTCATTCAATTTGCTCTGTTACTATAACTGAGACTATGTTGCTGAAACGCTTGTTCAAAAATAATAAATTAAATAGTAATATTGTAACTTATCACTTAATGTTGTTAACCCACATTGATAATGACAATGTAATCACGATAACCTCTACAATACTTTATGAATATTAATTTACAGATTAGAGCCAGACGTGATTTACTAGTTGAAAATTCAGAAACAAGTTTTGTATGTGCATTTCGTAAATAACCCATTGGGAAATTAACTTTTGGTATGTCATACTTAAAAATAGTTTTACAAATTTGAGCTCAACTTAAAATTACCAATTGAGTAATCAAAAGCTAATACTCCAACTCAATATTTCCTGAGACTGTTTCTGAAATCGATATATGAACTTATGTTTATTAAACATTAACTTAAGTCATATGATAAGAGATAAACCGTTTTTGATAGCTATATTTAAATTTGTATTATTCGCCTTCAACGATCAAGTAATACGATGATCATTAGAATTACTTATAAATAGTTATCTTACAAGGTCATATAATATTTTTTCATTATATGAAATATTTAAGATTATTGTAAGGATCGATTAATAGTCATAGTTTGTGGAATTTACAGAGTGGAATAGATCAAATCGACTCCTTTTCCTTTTGATACAATCAATATTTCGTTGTAATTTTGATTTCTAATAATTCATGCTACTTTAGACTACGTTAAAACCATATTATTATTAATTTTTGATAATAAAAAAATTGTTCAACATTTTAAAATAGCTAGTTTTAAACACAACTCTTACAAAAATTATCAATGAATCGTTAACAATTTTACGATTGTATGCGTTATAAATATACACAAATACGAGCTGTACTAGTTAATACATTAAAATGCTTATAATTCAAATATTACCAGTTCTAGAATTGTTATCGACACATTAGCCATTTTTATAAGAAAAGTGAGATTAAATCGGGCTAGTTGAATATTTTAAAAATGTTTTTATTTTGTTCATTATTAAAAACATAACTTTAACGTAGTCTAAAAATGCACAAATTGTTAAAAAACAAAAAAGAATTACAACGAAATGTTAATTGTATCAGAAGTGATAGGAGTAGTTATTCACATCTTCTTGTTCATTCTGTATAAGTTATAAGTAGAAAGTTTGAACGAATCAATAAATTTAATTTAATGAATAAATGCTGAAAACATTAAAAATTATATAGGTAATCTACATTCAATAAATATTAAGATTAGTTGAAAAAAGTCACTAAAAACGTAGGACACGTAGATTTTAAAATCCGTTGTTTTTCAAGGTCTTTATTTGCTCTATTTTTATTATTTTTTTTGTAAAATCAGTCGACATTATCCTAATGATGATTTAAAAATAAAAATTCCTATGTTTTTATAAATTATTATTTAACAATTAACATTGAAAAACGTGTTTGACCCGGAGTTAGTGCAAAAAAAAAAATTATTTTTGTAAAATCTTTTGTTTTGTTGATTTTCAACAACTCGATTTGC
The DNA here is from genome assembly GCF_025091365.1 of Daktulosphaira vitifoliae. Lineage (NCBI taxonomy): Eukaryota > Metazoa > Arthropoda > Insecta > Hemiptera > Phylloxeridae > Daktulosphaira > Daktulosphaira vitifoliae. Next base: position 10,001,410 of record NW_026099576.1, on the reverse strand, counting down.
GTTTTCACTAAAATATTTAACTATTGTTAAAGAACGTAAGAACAATTAAATCAACACAATAAGTTCTTAACGTTTTAATAGAAACAAACCAACGCCGCATACACACTTGTATAACAAAGGGTTAAAATGTTAACTCTAAAGATATGCTAATAATCAAGATCAAAAAAGGGTTACCTCTCGCAATCCCCTCTGAGTAACGTATCCTTGTATTAGTTGGGCCGTATCGCTATTTGATCCGTTTAAACGGTTGATTAAAACATTTTCCACTGGATATCGAACTTTAGCGTTGTTTAATAAAACTCACATCAAACGGAACGGTCAATTTGATAGGACAGTACTGATGATTATTACTTTCAGAAATGTACAATTAATAGAGTTTTGTGTTAGGGGCTTTGGTTTTCAAACAGAACGGACGCGTGAGAGGAAATGTGGCATTTTACCATTTTTAATTACGCTCGTAAAACACAGACAACAGCAGCCGGCACATTCCTATGCGTTTCGACGAAGGCACTGTGTCCGCGTTGTGTATTACACGAGCATATTAAAATCTGGATCCAAAAATAAAATATCAATTTATCCGCCGCCGCCTTATTTTCAGTTAATTAGTCGCCCTGGCACTATACGCCGCCATGTATTAGTTAAAAGTGCGCACGTTTATGTAAGTCTGTGTGTGTGCATTATGCTCGAATATAGTCATCAGCACCAGCAACAGTAGTAGTAACGATGATAATAATAATAATAATAATAATAAACGTACACTGCACACCCTAGTCTGGACTAATGCTATAATTAGACCTACCGTGTGGCCTCAATATTTTTAATGAAAAAACTATACCTTCGTAGCTCGTTGAATTTACTAACTCTTTTGGCAAACATAATAGCCAATAAATATTACTGGTTGTTTTGAATTTCCTTTTGCACCAGTTCATTAATCTACTCAAGTTACAATCAAATCGACACAGATGCACACGAATTTGGTCCGTGGAAATTTGGTCACTTTTACAAGTAACTCGTCATGAATTTATGTATAGTCAAACAATATTGGAGTTATAAAAAATGTCGAAATCGGATCAATTTTAGAAGATCCGTATGTATAATAATTTTATCCGATTTAACATAATCGCGTGTAAAATTGATTGGTCTGTATAATTTAGAAAATGTTGCCTATTCAAAATATCAAACTATAAACTTTTAAAATTATTATTGAAATCGTTTGTTGAATAAGACCAGTTATTAAATAACAGCAAGTGTACCGAATGACGATTACACTAATTCAGTTTATATTATCTAGTTCCAACAACCTTTTAAGCAATAAAAAAAACATTCATTTTATAATTGTTTCCAACTACGTTATTTCCCTTTCTAAAATATAATTAGGAAATTCGATCGCTTTGATTTTTAATAAGATTTGCTAATTTTGTCGAAAACTTCATTTTAACTCGAACAAACTGTGTACACGTGTGTAACTGAACAAATAAGTACTATTCTATAATATTGAAATGCCGATTAAAAAAAAAAAAATGTTTTAAAATCATATTTTATTTTTTCTTCACTAATATACAACTACTTATTTTGCGTATACTATAGCAAACTATATAATGAAAGGATATATAATTGTTTTGTCTCGTTTAAACTAATGTAATTAATTTTTCTTAAATATTTCAAACTCTAGTAGATTGAATATTTTTTGTACGGCAACTGTGTTTTAACACACTGCTTGTTGTTTGATACGCATTGATTTCTGTAGGTATTCGGTTTATGGTAATCATTTCATTTCCTTTAATAAGCGTGTTCATTGCTCGATTAAAACACGACCATATTGTCAACAATACAGTTGATAGTCGAGTATTTAAGTGTACTGGGCAGATTTTAACTACTTACTTCCTCGAATTGGACACTATTATATCTCTTGTGTTCTGTCCATCACACGGTCGGCGCATGGAAAAATCACGTTCCGTCTAATTAAAACTCTGAGTTGTGCATGTCGTATGCAATTATTATTTAAATTGGAAGAAAATACCTATTTTGCGATTAATTCAGGTGGGTTTTTTTAAGTATTTTTAATAAAATGTAATTGCGCCCCATTCAAGTTACATTTTAAAAAACGGTATACGGTTGTTGATTATCTGTCCGACGACATAAAGTTCTAAATAATAAAAGTATATGAATCCAAGGTTTATAGTGATTTATAAAAAATTATAATTATATCAATATTGCGTAACTATCTAATTGTAATGCGTATTATCCAATAAAACTTTCTACGAAAATGTTTAAGAAAATTAATTTCTTTTTATAGGTTTTTTTTTTAAGCTACGCGTTGATTATACAACATGATTATTTTATCATTGATCACTTAATTAATGTAAAAATAAATATAACAATTTGTGTGCTAGCATTTCGGAAGTTCTCAACTACAACCTATGTTGATATTTCAAAATATATATATATATTTTTACTTTATTAAAATAATAGTTTTTTTTCAAATTCTAGATGAATATTTTATAGAATAGCAATTATCTGTTCTAAACGCTATGTGGTTGAATTCTGTAGAACGTTTAAGAGTATGTTTAGCATATCTAAATGTAAACTTACATTCATACAAAAATACTTATCAAATCCACACTCTATTAAATCTTTACTGATTACTATACAAGTTTTAATAAAAGCAACAAAAATTTGGTCTTATTTCCCTTTAAAGTTTTATCAACTTTAGTTTTTTTAAATTGAAACTTACAAACTTACCAACTTACAAATTAGAAAATTATAAAAAAAAACACTTGTCTATAACAACTTTTGGACTAGAATTTTTATAACACCGTTGCAGTAATGTGGTTCATTAATGTCTAGTAATAAAACAAATGTGTCTGCGCTTAACTTCCAGTCATTACAAGAAAGATATAATATCTTCCGAAATTCTAGTTCAAAAGTTATCGACCAGTCATTTTCTTAGGTAAATAATTCTCCAGTTTTTAATTAGGTTAATTATACAGGTTTGTCCAGTATAGTCTGATCACTCTTATATCTTTTGGTACAGCTAACCTTTTGCAATAACTAAAATAATATGTTTTATTTTCATTATTTATTATTTTAAACATTTTAAAATAGTCATTTTCAGCTCTTTAGAAAAATTTACGGTTTGGTAACAACTTTAGGATAATTACATATTGAATTATAAGCATTTTAAAACATAGGCTAGGAATGTATAGCAGGTAGAATTTGTATTATGAATATACACCAGTACAACATAGCCAATAATTGTATTAAAATCATTGTAACTGAATAGAAAATTATCTTAAAACCATTACCGACCCATCAAATTTCATTGTAAAAGAGGAAATAAAAATATCTTAAAAAAAAAAAATTATTACAAATTTGTTTTAATTTTTTTTTTTTTATTAAAAACAAATAATCAAAAATATACTTTTAACGTGGTCTATTAATGCAAAGTATTTTGGTCGGCATTTTTACAGCCATTAATTTTCCAATTTTACATATTTAATTTTATGGTTTGTTTAAAGAAGTGTCTTGTATATGTGTTTGTTTTAATAAAGATTAATAGAAAAGTTTAAACGTTGCAATAGTTTGACATTCAGTACTTTTACTAATTTTTCAAGGACTAAATTTAAATTTCAATTTCACCATACATTAAGTGTCTCAGGATTTTCTTTCTCTAATACCTCATATACTTTTTTTCTTCATTATAATTATGCTTTACTATATTTCGAATGTACTTCCTTCTAAATTTTAACCGCTCTTTAATATTAAGTCCTTCCAGTTCGAGATTATTTAAATTATTACACCCAGAGAAAAACCTCGATCTATATAATAAATTCATTGTTCAATTTGATAAATATATCATTACTATTAAATCTATGATATATTTATCAATATGATAATTTTTTTTCTTGTCTTGAACAATAATTATTTATAAGAATAATTATTTTGTTCGTATTAATAAAACATTATCATAAACCCTTGATAAAATTTCTCTATCAAAATTGATTGAGGTTTTTCTTTGGGTGTAGTCCCTAACGTTGTGTAAACAAATTATTTATAAAATTATTTTTTTCTAAATTATATTTTTGAACGAAATTACTTTTTAACTATTATTGAACAATTTGTCACAAAAAAATATATTGTTAAAAAGTTATTTACTTAATACATTTTTATATGCGGTGAAAACACAAAATTAGTTTTCTTTCTGACCTTGGTGACTAATGGGTTAAATAAAAACATAAAAAAGTAAAAGAGAATTAAAATTTTTTTTTTGTTCACCAATTATCCTATATGCGCTGTCAATCAGTTTGAAAACAAAAGTTTTGGTACCATTCTCTTGATTTTTATTTTCAAATATATTAATTGCGTAATAACAAGCTGTTCTAGTTTAACAGTTTTCATCATTTTTTTTTTTGACATTTCTTATTCTACGTAACTTTTCTATTGAAAAAAAAACCGTAGAGAAGAAAATAAAGGAAAACGTATTAGTTAGTGACATTTTATTATATAAATTATGTGTTATTTATAATTTAAAATATACCTATTTTGGGCAATGCATTTTGATTAAATGAAAACATCATTTTGGAACGTATTCAAAAACGTTGCTTCACTCAAGTGAACAAAAGTGATTTATTGATTCAAATGTAGTGGAGGTTTTTCCATTGGAATAATACGATAACTTAAAAATGAACACAATTAAATCTTCATCTTGATGAGTTCATTAAACTCTTCCAATGACTGAAAACTTAAAGTCAAACAAAATGTTTACACTACGCTAATCAGTTTAAATTAATACTCCAATAAATTATTAAAATAAAAATGATAATCGAATTTTTAGTATTTGAAAATCGATGGTTTTATATATATAAAAAAAAAGGATAATGTAACCGAAGAAATTAAGTATTTATTAAAAAAAAAAAAAAGAATCTTTCGCACTATTGTTACAAAATTTTTTTGAAATTTTCTATGTTTTTGGTATTTTTGCGAGTCGCAATGAACGAACAACAGTATAAAATGGTTTACCGTAATATTATTTGAAGAGAAATTCTTCCCCGTTCAAATACAAATCCAAGTACAATAAAAGCGAGGGTAACTAAAAAAACATCGTACACTATTCTTTTGTTCAGCGACTTATGCAAGTATCGCAACGTGACCTGACCCCCTTCCCGTTGTTTTTTAAACATAAAAAAAAAAATCAGGCCCTCCTATAATAATTATAGACAAAGCCAGTGAAACACACTGTTTGCATTGGAAACTTTTTTGACCAAACAGATTGGCTTTTTGTCAAAAAACAAATTTAATGATATATTATCGCATTTTGCATTGTACAATGTCAATCATTACTTTACCTAGTATTTATCTTGTGTTTAATAAATCAAATACGACTATAAACAAAACGTTACTATATTGGGCGACATTATTTTTTAATAGGTACTCTGTAAAACATGATAAACTATAATTCTACAACAAAACTTTCCCAGCGAATTCACGTGTGTTTCGGTTGTTCATTTCCCGAGGGAAATTATTTAAAAAACGAACAATTATAAATGCAGCGCGCTTAATAATTTACTGTCGCTCGATTTATTTTTAAGGTCTTTTCTGAAAAAGTACGTTTGTATTGGAGAGGACGGGAAACTTACACAGCTCAGCGAAACGGAACTTACGTACCAAGTCACGACGCGTTCCCGACTGACTCGAGTTGACTTTTCAGCAGTTTAGCGTAAAAATCCACACGCCACACTACTATTGGGTACTGTAAACGCTCAGAGGCGTATTTAGGAGTTATGTCGCCAACAATATTACTTTGCTCATAAAAAAAAATGTATTCTGCATCTATTTTAAGCAAAAAAAAAAGTCTTCAACAATGTACCTTCATTATTGAATTACATTGCTAGAATAGTACCGACTTAGCTAAATTCTCAGTAATGATACACAGTGGAGTGTTTATGGTTTTTCCGTGTAGATGGAAATTTCCGAGGTAGAAAAGTATTTTTGTTGCCTCTCCCAATTAAAAACTCTAAGCGAGTCCGAATTGATCTCGTAAATATGCCTCTGTTAGTGCCACTCGGTCAAAATTCCATACCGTATGATCTGCGACAATTTGAAACTTAACACTGGCTACTTACACTGAATACCATAAAACGACAAGAATCGGTGCTCGTCGTACCCAAATGATTCATCGTCCGGTCCGTATCGTTGCGGTTTACAACCGTTCGCAGAACCTTCTGGTATGCGTTTAATTTTAATTGCTTTACGTTGGCAATGGCCGCGACGCGGTGTAAAATATTAAGATTAATGTACGCCAACATCGATACCGGTTGTGTTGTGCCTCATAATAGACATGTGATTGACGTGCACGCGTGACAATAACCAATCACAGCGCTGACTTGTGCACGCACAGTAATATTAATTATCGTTATGAGAATTATTGTTGTGGTTGCGGCCGACTCGATGGGTACGCAAAAAAAAAAAAATGAGAATCGACGCTCGTCGTGTCCGACGTACACGTCCGTTTGTCCCCTCGGCCGCCGACTCCGCGAGTAATAACCTCGTACGGCACTAAACGTGGCTAATTGTTGTCCAGTCCGCCGTGCTCGGACGGATGGGACGCGCGTTACAGCGGCGTTGGGACCTCTCGATGTCCATCGCTAAATGTCTCATTACCCCTCTACCCTTTTCCGTCGTCACTCGTGTTCGCTGGGCGTCGAACGGAAAGAAGCCGCAAAACCGGCATGTAATAATAATGTTTATATCCAGTATGATTTGTGTGTGTTATAATAAAACTGGGGTAATAAATCTTACGGGTTGTATCCGTCGATAGTTACGGGTATTGACGTCTCGAGGAAGAACAAAAAAATTAAAAAACGAAACGTTATCCGACCGGGGAGAACCGTAATTCACCGGTCGGGCGACGTCTCGATGTGCTCGTGGCGAATCGAGACTAGAAATTCTGGCCCACGCGCATACCGATAATAGGATCGCGTTTATTTATAACTATGTGAAATTTATTTGGTAAATAAAAAACGCGTTTCCGTGCGGCTTTGGCAACGGTCTTTTAATTACCGGCCACGAGAAACCGTTAGGACGCGTCGAGATGCTAGTTGACAAACAAAGAGCCTTATGGCACCGTGTTCACTTTACGGCGGGTCGCATTTGAGCGGGTCTAGAGATGCGTGTCCCATCGGCGGTTTGAAGAGAGCCACTGTGGTCGTTGTCCTGCAGGTTCACACGGCCACTGCTTGGTCAGGGTGGAGAAAAACCAGTTTTTGGCAAATGCGCAACAATCGACCCCTATATGCGCCTTGGTCGGTTTACATACGGTAGCTTTTCTTGATATTCAAAATATCGTCATTTATTTTTCTTTTAATTGTCCACGAGGGGTCAGAACTGGTTTTCATGGGAACGCTTACGAAGGGTGTTGGTCATCGGCAAACTGGTTTCCGGGTTTGTGTCCTTAGCGGAAGGGACGAACCGGTATTGCCGCATGGTCATCACGGACGCGACCCTTTTGTTTTGCGCCCGGCTCTCCGGACCCGCGTTTCATTACTTCTTGTTTTATTCACTCACTGCGCCGGACATTGTTTTAGAATAAAACAATTTCAATATCCCGTGGGATACTAGTGTACTTTCGGGGAATACCAAACCAGTTTTGCGATCGTCGCCATAAGCGCGCACATTATCTTCATTTCGGAGACGACGGCGGCGGCGGCGGACAACAGCAGCTGTTGCGACTGGCGGCTAGCGTATGTGTGTGAAGTAAGTGCGTTGGTCGAGACGACACGGCGGCCTTGCATCGTTATGATCTATAGTGTTCCAGCGATCTACGGTTATTGTTTTATGATCCATTGTCCGACACCGGTTTCCACGTGGGAGATCTGCCGCTGAATTTTTTTTCTTAACGATTTTAAACGGATTTTTACGGAGAGTCCTGCAATTCTTTAGCAGGTCTCTGTTGCCTAACGAAATAATTACAATTAAGTGCGCTGAAAACTTCCCTGCCGACCAAAGTCCCCCGAAATTCACCACATGGTTTTTAAATCGAAGATCTACCGCGAGTGCACAATGATATTCGTACTACTCATCTTTGACCCGGTTATTATTTTTTTATGCCTGATTACGTTCCTTAATGCCATGTGGGTACACAATTTTTTAATAGATAATTATTTAAGACCGTTCGGAGAGGTTCCAAATTTGAAATTTCAACTACAAATTGACGCTCAATGACGTTTGATTATAAAATTATACACAACAATATTGATTTTGTTATGTGTTTGTTCATAATTCATAAGTTTATACTAAAACAAAGCGATGAGATATAACACTACAATTGATTCAAACTTAGATTGAGGTTTACTCGGATTAACTTGGAATAGTTTCACATAACGACAATGTGTGTTTTTTTTCATATTATTCACATACTAAGTGTATTATACAGATTATTCGATGAGTTTTTCACAAAATAAAATTATTTCGTGAAATTTTGTTAATGAATATATTCATCAGGTTTTTTTATTGTATTTCAACCGATACATTTTTCATGGTTCGCTGGGTTATTTGCATAAATAACTTATCACGATCAAGGTGGTTGTTAATAAATTATTTATTACTATTATCTATTTAAAACTCAACAAGTGTACAGTTCAAGAATAAAGATTGTATTTTAAACTTAATGTAAATATTAGCTTCAAGTGTAGATAAAAATTTGGTTTTAATATGTCTTATATATTTATAGTGTCTATACACAATTAATCCGTTCCTTTTTAGACAAATTTAATCAATGATACTTTAAACGATCACAGAACGTATATAATTGAAGCTATTGGGGTCATAATTTTGAAAAATTCCCTTCAACCTAGTAATAAAAATATATAAATATAATAAAAAATAGTAGCCCAGTGGGGTCCTGGTACAGTTGGGACAAGTATAGATGATAAAGTAGTGATTAAAAAATCACTATTATAGTAAACGCTTCCATGCAAATGTACAGAATTTTTTTTTTTAATTCTTAAGTATTATAAACAAATTTAAGGTAAAATATTAAATTATATCAATGTTGAGTAAATAATTGTTTGTTTTACAATTGTTTTTATTAAAAAAGACCGTTTAAATTGAACAGTAAAATATAAATGGTTGTTTACATAAATAGAATCTGTTGAGAATTCTCGCGTTTCAAGAACATTATTATGTAATGCTATGCACAGTATATTTTATTAACATCGACATAACTATAAGGAGTTTAAAAAAGAACTTAGCCTTCTCAGCTTATAATTAGCTATTATATTATATACTAGTACGGGTTGCATCCTCCGCATTACATACACATATAATGTATTTAAAAAGCCTATAACTGTAAGTGAATATTTGGCGTGAAATTTGAATGGACCAATCAATATTGTTAAAAAAAGCAACCAAAAAAATATATAATAATAATTCTCAATATTATTATTATTAATTAATTAATTAAATGGTTCATAATAAATGAATCTGCACTGTTAAAGTGTTGACTTATATTTCACTTGTGATTACATAAAAAAATCAACAAAATTTCTGAATAATATATATTTATTTTAAAATATAATTAACACATTTTATATCAATAAACAGAATTTATTTAAAATTTTAATTGAATTATTTTTACATCTGATTGTAATCAAAGTAAGGTTAGAGTTGTAAGAATTGTAATTATTAAAATTTTTATTTTAAAAATGTTTCTCTGTCAGAATAATGATAGAGAGGATTATTAATGCTCATTAATAACATTAACGTTGTCTAAATCAATGTTTCTTTCGTACGAATCCCACTTGTATTCATTATTTATTATTAAATAAATTTCTTCCAAACAAACCTTTAGTTTTTCTTTGTCCATTTTTTTTTTCATAACAAATACATACTGCAAATCTTCATTACTTTCATACTTCAGGAAGTCCTGGATATATTTGGTGATTATATTTCCTTCAATATTTATTTTTTTCTTTTTTTCTTTAATTTTCTGCAGAGAAAAAAATTTTTTAAACATGACATCAAAGTGTTCATACACAGTCAAAAATGGTTTTGGTTGCTTCGTTAAGTCTAGAACAATCAAAAACGAATTTTCCATCTGTCTGAGTTTTTCTGAAATTTCTTTGGCGTTTTCACAATTCATTAAATCTAAAATGTAGTTATTTAGTGCCAAGTGATGTAAACTATTGACTTTCTCTAAACAATCTCTCAATACATCAAAAGCATTTAAAAGATAATCTCTAACTTTTTTTAATTGTACATTATATTCAATAGCTGTATATGCATATTTCACAAGCAAGAAAGCATGCGTGTACATTCGTCTTTTTAAGGTCAAATGAAAGACATAATAAGCGTTGTCGATATTTGGATTTTCATTATGACTATTATTTGATTCAAGTGCTGCGTAAAACAAATTATGGACAGGTATGTGTTGATCAGTTTCAGGGTAAAATACCGTTGTGTTTTTCAGATATTCCCATGGAGGAGATTTTTTCAGTTCCAGTAAATCTGATACGCTGTGCCCAGTGACGAGTTGAAACACCATCAAAACAATTTTTAGCAAAAATATTGTTGCCATAATCATATCCTTTGTATGTTAATTAATCTGAACGTAATTATACAATATTTTCAAATCAACTGTTTTAAAATAGATATGAATCTAGACAGACACACACATATATAATATATTTGAATTGAAATCAATTTGTTAAAACATTTTAATTTTAATTTTTAGAAGTTAATAAATTATTCAATACTATTATCTATTTAAAACTCAAAAGGTGCGTAAATAAAGATTATATTTTTAGTTTTAATGTAAATATTAGCTTCAAGTGTAGATGAAAATTTGGTTTTAATATGTCTTATATATATATTTATAGTGTCTATTTATTACACAATTAATCCGTTCCTTTTTAGACAAATTTAATCAATGATACTTTAAACGATCACAAAATGTATATAATTGAAGCTATTGGGGTCATAATTTTGAAAAATTCCCTTCAACCCCAGTTACAATAAAAAATTTAATATTAAAAAATAGTAGCCCAGTGGGGTCCTGGTACAGTTGGGACAAGTATAGATGATATAACAGTAATTAAAAAAACATTATCATAGGAAACGTTTTTCTCCAAAATTATTAACACTTAAATTGATAAATGTTATTAAAACATGCTGTTTCTTAAATAATTTTTTAGTCTTCTCATAGATGAAACTTTGTTCGCAACTTGCTGAGCTAACAATGGTAATTATTGCAACTTGCATTAATTTATAAAGGTTAACAAAAATATTACTTTTGTAATATCATCAGGACTATTTTTTACACAATTTTTTCCTACGAGCATTTACGCTTTTCCACAGTTTTGTTAGAATTTATTAAATCCTGAGAATTAAATACTATAGTTTTAATTTTTTACTCGTTTTACTTAACCAATCAGTTTATCACAATTTAAAAAATTGTTGGATTATTCCAAAAGCAACATCAACTCCTGTTTCCTTAATTATACCCTTATTGGAAAGTTCTTTGAGTCATATGTATAATATATGAATAAATACTTGTTAGAGTAATTAAATTTAGTATGAAATTTATATTTAATAATTTAACATTGTAATTTTCACCGAGAAATTTAGAAAAATTTTAGAGTAGTTGTATATTTTGTTATTTCTACAGTAAATGTGTCTAAAAATTAAAGAACCTTATGCAAAAGTTTTCAGACAATAATTTTAGGAAATTTTATTACAGTCAAAAATATACTTTTCTTAACCAATTATTCGCATTGATTTCAAATCTCAATTAGATTTGTTCTATTTCCTTAATTATTGAGATTATTACTAATTAGTAAAAAACGAGTATTTACACATAAAAAAAATTGTTAAAACAATAAAAAACATTTTTTTTATACATTTTTATTTTTAATATTTAAAAAATAATATGTGCTAAATTTCGAAATGGAAAGTAAATGGCATGTTAAAAATAACTTTTTTAATTTAATCTATTATTATTAAAAGGACAGGTACAATTTTGACTGGTCGGTAACCAGATTTGTACTATTACTACAAATTATATTAATTCAAACAGAATTAATATAATTTGTAGTTATAGGGGAGAGGGGTGTCCAAAGAAGAAAAATGTTTACTATCGCATTCTAGTAAAAATTATATGTCTAACACTATCCCGCTGTTCACATTTTTTAAATCTTTAAATGCCAATACTTCAAATAGTAATGTTACAAAACTGGTTATCGATCAGTCAAAATTTTTTATAGACCCGATGAAGAGATTTTCTACTGCCTTGTGCTATTTTCTCCTTTCCTTCTCGTAAAAAGTTGAATCTATTTCTGGAGTTTACAAATGTTTCTTTAGAAGCTGAAGTGTCACAGATCCTATACAAACTACATTAATGTTCTGGACTCATTTTTACTTGATATTAAATTATGTTTATCGATAATTTTGAGTATATATTTTTTGAATAATCGATGTATTATTGGAGTGTATAAACATTTGTTATATACTCCGAAAGCATACGAACCTTCTCTGTAGCTTTTGTCGTATTTTGAAGTTTGGTCATTTGTTAAGCTTTCAATACATGTTGGCTTTATTTAACAAACAGTGCTGATTGTTATAATTGTCGTATATGACTCATTTGACGAGTCTCCCTCAAGCTTAACTCAATTAGTATTAATCATTTAATATCACATAACAGCAATGATATACATAGCAACAATAATAATAATTGTAATGATTGGTCGCGGGAAGCTTCAACGCCGATGAATGGAACGCGATGAGTGCCGAACTGGATAAAATAAAAAAAAGATTTGATTCGTTTCGAAGAAGACTAACAGACGAATGTAAACTGACAATATGTGTTTAATAGTGACAGCCAGCCATGACCGCCTACCGATTATTCATAATAATAATAATAATAATAATGATATTGTGTTAGTGTACGTGCATTGGGGTTGGGGTTATAAATACCTACATAAGTATAGTAAATGAGTAAATTATTGTACACTGCCAACACAGACCGTAAAATCGAATTTATTGTTTTTAAGTGTTTTTTGCATCGGTCATGCGACTGTAATTTCTCCACGGTGACTAATATCTTTTTTATTTATCAATTTACTACATAAATTACTTTCATGAAATCATCCATACTATAAACTTGTTTACTATTTTGTTGTTAATAATGTTACGACATTATGTTAATATTTTATTATTCATAATTATATTGTCAACGTAGTGTAAAATAACTGTGCAATTGGTAAAAGCTGTTTTAAAAATTATTTAATGACAATTTAATTTTTAGGTGTCTAAATAAAATGGTTAGTAAATACAATAACAATTTTATGCAATTAAAGGCTCTTAGTAGTCAAGAAGTATTTTTTAAACGGTTTTTATCTAATTTCTCACCATACTAAAGTGACGGCAAATTTTAAGCGTAATTTTTTTTTATTTTTAGTTAATTCGAATTCAAATGCTTTGGTAAAAGGTTAGTGGTAGAAAAAGTGTACAATGAAAAAATATTTTAAGTAATTCATTGTAGTCATTGACTTAGAAAAATGAAGTAACTCGAGAAAAACTTTACGGTGAGTGTAAACGTTGTACATGGAAGATTATCAATTAATCTTATTTGTTACTTTACTTTACTAATTAATATTCATCGAATAAAAAATAATAATAATAATAGGAATTCAAAGAAAATAATTTGCCATTAAGCGTATAAGTTTTTATTTTCGAATAGTAAACAAAAATAAAGTTTTCTTTTAGATAAGAATAAAATATGAGTTATTAGAAGAACGTCGGTCGTAGATTTTCAACGTTACAGATAAATTTGAATTGTTACCAAGACTGGTTCGTTTCCAGCCTAATAAGTCTAGCAAAATATTGCACTTTCTTTAATTAAGACGACGATTTTCATACGACCCGAGTCATAAAATGTGTGGCACTGCATTCGTTTAATCTCTACTTACTCTACAGAGTCAAAGGTGTTACTAATGCAGTTGTATTTTATTAATTTTTCTCGTACTTTGACATTATTACAAATTTAACACGTGCGACGTGCTAACGAGCTTAACTCGGACTCGTTCACGCCAACGCAACGTGTCGGCCAACTATAAAAAAATTCATAATAAAAGTTATCGTTTAAGGTTATAGATTTGTGCGAATATTAATTACACGCTGACAGTTGTCTTAGAGTAGTTGCTTCGAGACTTAAGACTGGCGCATTCCGTTGGCACTCGTGTCGAGCGTGCCTTTGTCAATACACCGGCGGGTTATGTTTTTTATTAACCGCCAGTAAGATTTACCGATAAATTAATTAAGGTCACCGCGAAATGAAAACGGAAGATAGTCATCGATAGCTGTTGATGAATGAAACATCTGTCATGCAGATTACATATGCCTGCAAGCTCAGTGCACGACGTTTCCGGTGTTCAAAGAAAAGTGTTGATGTGCGATGTTTCTTCTTTATTGTGTCGCAAAAAACATCCGCAGTCGTGTCCTATGCAAAACCCAAGAACGTCGTTTGCGGGCGGCAGCTGTTAAACTTGAACTTTCATTAGCGTGACAGCGGCGACAACTCCAAACGACACGTGCGTATTTGAATACTCGTTTTTAAATTATTTATAAATAGTCGTCTTACACGAGAAAAAAAAAAATACACCGACACGCTCGGCGGAGTTAATGTGGACTTGATTGTTCTTATTCTCGCACGTTGTCTCGGTCTCTTATCTGCCAAACAAAGTCGCATATCTAATATTGTTATGCTTATGTTTCGCCTTGTGCAGTAGCAGCGGTTTGTCTTCTAAATGTCTCTGTACGGCACCTCCACTGCATATATCTGCGATCTCTCGATGATAACAATGTAAAATTACATACATTTTGTTTTTCAATAGGAAATTATCTCAATCTGTTTGCGCGCGTGCACTCGTACGCCTTTCAACAATGTACTAATTATAATACAGATATTTTTTTCTTATTCTAAAAATAACCGTTTTTATTTATTGCCCGTCATACATTATTTATTTTCAAAATTATGTACATTTATTTGTCATGTGTCCTCAACTCTTCTGCGCGGCTTAGTTTATCGCGGTTGGGGTGTACCTTCGGTTAGTGTTAACAGTGTCTCTGTTGCGCCAATGTAATTCTTGCTTAGGCAACAACAATAACTACCCGCAATTTCGGCGAAACATCGACGGAAAACAATTCAAATGCGACCGAATCTAATTACCGGGACGATTTACGTTAAACAAATAAATAAGCAGTAATAGTAATAAAAAATAAAAAACTAATTTCGATGCCCAGTCAGCCCGCCCCGACATTATTGGTCCGCTTAATTTCTGTGTACACGACAGTGGTAAAAATAAATTAGTAGTATGAACTTACACGATTTCCTAATGTTTTTTTGTAACGTATACGCACAAAGCGTTCGACCGTATAATTGTACGCTTTAATTTGTTTTGGTCGAGAACAATTAAATAACAGAACAAAAAAAAAAAACATGGTTAACGTAATTAATTTGTTAATAAAAAAAATTATTAACTCCGCTCCAAGCACAATATGAAAACAAAATAATGTCCATACAACTCAAAACGGTTTACACGGACAATTTGGTAAATAATTTATTATTCGCCGTGGTCCTCGGTTTTTTTTTTTTTTTTCCAAGGACTGTCTTTTGCGTCACATACCATTTAATATTATTATTATTATTATTATTATTACTATAGTAGGTCAAAAATCACGTGAGTGACTGTATGTAGATTGTAATAATACAAGACTCAAGACAATGCTTTTTATACGTTTTGAGACATTTCTTTTAAGACGCATAAATCGTATTTAGTATTCGCATTTATTATTAAGAAAAAAAAAGTTCAGACATAACAGACGGTATTCATATAGATTGGGAAAACTGCTCTTGGGTTTTGTGTTTTATTGTAACAAATTTATGTAAATTTCTTTGTACTGGTACGTAAATTATCGTATTAAGGTCGTGTCTCGATTATTGCCCATAATTGAATGTCTATTGTTTTCGAAGGTCATAATTTGTGTTTTTGGAATTCATCAGTCTTTGTGTCATATGGTCTTCGATTAGGGTGAATATTTATATGAAAAGTACCATAATAATGTCACACAATTGACAAATTTATTCAAAACCAGAGCACAATTCACGTGTGTTTCTGGAATGTTTTCTATATAGTTCTTGTGCATCTATTGCAGCAGATATAGTTGAAATAATTTAGTATCCGTTTGAAGCTGAATCGATTGTTTACGCGCGGAACCATCGTTGACTAAACAACTAAAATAGTCAAACAAAATCCTCTTTGTTTTTTGATTGTAAAATAGATAAACAGTAAGTACTGCGTAGGAAACGTCGCGTATAGTGTTATTAGTTACAAATTAAAACTATTTGACTTGTTTTTTTTTTTGCTCGAGTTCAGTTAAGTATGCACTATTTACTAAAAGACTAATACGTTTTAACCTACTTCGTAGATTATATTAACAAGGTAAAAATAATACTACCTACCATGTTTTTTATGTATGATAAATTACGTATTGTTAACGAATGAAATTATTCCATTGTCTTTGGACATACTTATGATATTAATATCTTATATTAGCATAAACTAATGTCTGAAATAGTATTCATTCCATTAAATAACGATGACGTTAATCTTCGATTAAAAGTATCATTGACAAAATGTGACTTTAATTTTCAGCTGAGCGTTTGGTCGTTTACACAATGACAAAAAATGTAAGCCGGTCACGTTTGTGGATAAGTGAAAACCTGATGAGATTGTTATAGGGTTTAGTTTTGAAAAAAATGTATGAAAAAATTATATGACTATTCCATCAGGTTGAAAAGAGAATGATTGATTCAGAACTGTATGTGGAATGTTATCACCCTGAGTTTACCCGACTATATTACTTCACTCCAAAAATTGCAAAATAAAATTTTGTTTTATGGCTAAATTGTGCTGTGCACGTCTCGAATTTATTGGTTTTCCAAAATTCAGCGGATAATCGTAGTTTTTTTTATGTGAAATATGAAATGACCAGTCTGAAAGGTTTGGTCCATTTTATTTTAAAGGTGAAAAATATATTTGCTAGGATTATACCAGGACCGTTTTAAAGTTCCATCGGTTGTTTTTGATTCGTTATCAGTTATTTAAAAAGAAGGTTGTTTTCGCATGGATCATCGTTTACGCCTGTTAATGCAATGGGTTCTTTTCAGTTTCTATTTAAGACTTACATGGGCAGATGATTCTAAACGATCGTCGCTGGGAATAATATTACACATTAGTGTACGGGATGCGCACTTGTCATTCCGACCGGCAGTGTCGGTAGCAATTATCGCGGGGGCGCATACGGTTTGAACGGCAAGTTATCATCATTATTGTTATTATTACTTTACAAAGGTAATGATATGCGTTCGGGTTCATTAGACGTGTATGTGTGTGGTGTGTCTATACCCGTACAAGCGATTCTGAAAGCGGTAAAAGTTCCCGTTCCGGTGCGGTGCTGTTGCGCGGGATGTGAACAATGGGCCATTATAAATAATACAAACTAGGTAGCATGATTTATAAACGCTAAAGTCTAGTACGGACGTTTTTTAAGAGATAGTAGTGGCTGCTGCTGCAGCCGACCGTCAGTTGCACATTTTAAGTGTACACATACTTGTACGCAGATTTATATCTATCTTTTTAAGGCTCACATTTTATATAGGTGTATTATTTATTGTGTATTATGTACACTCATATTGGCACGGAGGGCGTTAACTCGCGTTGTTGACTTTATGGCATGTATGCGACTTCTAAAAAACATCTGCTGATGCCTCGGGCAATAATCTTATGGACGTTGCACACTATTTGTGTCAATACGCTGTTAATCTTTTGTTTCTATCTTATTTAAGTTGGGACCTATGACTCTGTAAAAATTCAACACAATCCTCGAGTTCTGCCGGGTCTCCGATCGACTGAGAATAAAACTGTTTTTTATGTAGTAAATATGAATAATAGATATTTCAACCGTGAATCAATTCCATAGAATCTGTTGCGAATTGCTTAATATTAGACTTGAGCAACTGTTCTTGTAATATCTACCGAAATTTAATCAGCGGGTCACTGGTAATGTGGTCGATCTGAGGTAGACGAATGTCGACGACCACCTTACATAACTTCAAAATTAACGGACTTTTTTAACACACCTACTCATTATTAAATGCCAATAAAACATTTTATACTTCCAGCATTATGTCGTAAATCACCAATTTTCAGAGAACTTCCGTATCCGCCACTAGAATAATACTTCAATACTTTTTATCTATTATAAGTACTCGACGGTACCGTTGTAGTATTTTTAGTAGTGTCAGTCGTAGTTATTTTTTCTTGAAAGACAATCGAGGTGACATTGCAATATTTACTAAGCGCTACCTCAATGTTATCCGAATTGTTCGTCGGGTGTTTGCTTATTTGATTTTCGGCCGGTCAAGTTTGAAGTGCAAGTCTATTTTGAAGACTTCCTAATGTAAACGGAGCAATAAGTTCATTCTAAAAAACCCTGCTGAGGGTTTCCTATACGCCATAATATTATTGTATGCATTTGTAATACACGCAAAGACGTTTGCATATTTACATATTTATAGCACTGTGCTGACGAAATGAATATTAGATGTCGGGACTATTACTATCATTATAATATTCTATAAAATCCCGACNTTGTTCGTCGGGTGTTTGCTTATTTGATTTTCGGCCGGTCAAGTTTGAAGTGCAAGTCTATTTTGAAGACTTCCTAATGTAAATGGAGCAATAAGTTCATTCTAAAAAGCCCCGCTGAGGGTTTCCTATACGCCATATTATTATTGTATGCATTTGTAATACACGCAAAGACGTTTGCATATTTACATATTTATAGCACTGTGCTGACGAAATGAATATTAGACGCCGGGACTATTACTATCATTATAATATTCTATAAAATCCCGAAGCCATAAAAAAATATATAACAAAATGTACACACATTAGCATAATGTTTTCAAGAACAAATCGTTTTTTCCATAATATTTTATGATTATCGAATGAAATTAAAATATTATATCACGCCACAAGTTCTATTAGAAATACTTTCCTTTTATTCCGAATCGCTAAAGAATTTTCGAATCGAAAAATAAAGTCAATTCTCTTTGTTTATTGTAATTAATTATTCAGATTTTTGAAAAAATTCAACTAATCATATTGAATTAATTTAGTACATTTTTATATAATTAATCACAAAGTACAAAATTTGATTAATTTTTATTTCTAATGAAGGTATACTTTGACAAATCGACCGTTGTAATTTTTTAATTTGTGTGTCAAATGATAATATTGTCATTAAACCAATTGATCCATTAAATAATATTGTAATTATTAAAAATAAATAAAACATTTGTAGAGAAAAAAATATCCTATGAAATATCCCAAACTGGCGATTTCGTAGTCCAAATGAAGACATTTTAGTATTAAAGAGTAACGTTAAAAAATAATGTATATATTACCCCCGTCGGTTAATTATGTATGTAAAAGGGTCAGCTATTACAAATATTGTTTGGATCTCGCCTTCGTGTGAGGGGTACACGTGGTTTGGATTTTAATACGCCTGTATAATGTGATAATGTAACCAGTGCACTAGACTTTTTAATTTTTACGACAACATAAACGTTTTATACCTAATATTAAACCGAGTAATTGTACGGATAACTGCGGTAGGTTGATAAAATACATAGTTTTAAAATCCTAAAACGCGGATAAGTGACGGGTTAATCGAAGTTATCGTTTTACAAGTCTACTAATCAATCATATTTATGAGAACGCGAACAGAGAAACTAATATTGACATGGACGGTTTTTTCCTATGAGATTTTCTTGTAAATAACCTTTTGATTGTAGAAGTCGACGCGTTTTGATGTTTGCTTTGGCGTAAACGATTCTAATTCTATTCAATCGTATGCTCGTATGCGGTTCCTGAAATTTTTATACCGACCAGACCCATAGCCGTCAATGGAAGAGGAGGAGACATATTCACAGAAGTGTTATAAATCAACGTTTACCGCGTTCTATTCAGACTGAACCTGCTAATTTTGTGTTTATTTATAAACACGAGAAAGTGTGACTTTTTATGAACCGGTGTAGGCCCGATTTGGTCCGGAAAAATTGTAATTAAATTGGCCGGGAAATCAAACGACACACGTGCCGTCTGATATTTCGGGCGCGGGAGAATATCGTCTGAAATCGAACGAAGAAGATACGAGGTCAATTATATTTTGCTCGGGTCCAGTTTTACCGCATATTCATCATAAAAGTCGCGCGCAGAAAATCATAAAAACCCTTACGTTCTTTCTAATAACGATAATTATTATTATTGATGAGCACCGCCGAGAAGCTTTGTGGTCCCGATGGGACGCGGCCGGCTACGTGTTTGGCTACACCAATTCGGTATTATGTGTGTTCGGCGGCGACGGGGAGGGGGTGGCGGCGGAGGGGCGGGCGGGAGATCGATGCGGAAGAACGGCTATGAAAATCTAACGAATAATTTTCGGTCATACCACAGCCGAACTCGGAGGCGGCCAAGACATTTTTAATCCAATTATGACGGGATGCTGTTAGCTAAACTACCGTGGCCATATTATGAGACAAGGGTCGTAAATAAAACTACTGTTGCAGAGATAGCCAAAGTGTAATAAAAGAAAATTAGAGAAAAAACGGAATTTCGTCAACGCCGTATTTTATACGATTCCGACGTGTATTGTTTTATGAAATTAAAACTGAAGTATTCTACGACCAGTTCCGATCGGCACTTTGATTTCGGTGCCCGCCACGTTATTATTAAACGTTAAATATTTGGAGATGTTGATGACTGTGTTTTTAAAGACGAACGCGTATCATTAAATGTGTTACTTTCTATCGCGTTTTATAATTGCTTAAATATTAGGTTAGATGTGTTTCGTTTTTTTAATTACAAATCTTCACGCCAAGCGGCTCAAAACTCTGTAGCTTAACTGAAAAAAAGTAATTATTGAATTTAAGAAGTTATATCAAATAAATGTGTAATTAACTCCAAAATTCATGTTTTTGAAGGTCTTTTCTCTTCATCACCTCTACACGGGTAATTACTGTAAAACATGTAATCAGGGGAAATAAAAATCTATGACTTAGTCTAATGCGGAATTTGGTTTAATTAAAATGCCACTTCGAAATAGTTTTCTACGCAAGGAAATTGCCCTAGGGGTTTGTCGAACTTAATTTTGGATTAATAGTCTCATTTCTATTCTAGAAAAATTTTGTCTAAACATATTTTTTTAATGAAATTACAATATTCTACGGTTATAACGTGCTCTTGTCTAGAGATTTTTTTGTTCCTAATAAAAATGATTACTCGTGTACACGTTTTTTACCGAGCAAGCTTCAAGTTACACATGAATAATAAAACGCTAAGCCTATGATTATTCGTAGAACTGAAATGTTTTACAATTGTTGACAGTTAAGAATATTATTTATAGATTTTTTTATTATTCATTTTTCTGTTAGATAAAATTAATTAATGTTTATTTATGTTATACTCGTGGTGCGGGTGTCGGTGCACTAGCTTAGATTTTAGATAATCATTTTTATTTTGTTAACGTTTAACAGACATCTGTGGTATAATTGTTGGCACGTATTGAGTTTTGACGTGTTTTATTACTTGTACCATAATAACTTTGTCCATATGAGTTTTATTTTTTGTGTATGTGTCGATTGAATACGAACTTAATACGAATACTGAACCGTGTCGGATGAGCCTGTGTGAACAGACGCTAACAAAACTACTTTTGTCTATAGCAATACCTAGTAATTAACTAAAATTAATAAGCCAAAGAAATGTATATAAAAAAATAATTACATTTTGTTCACCCAAATAGCACTTCAAAAACACATAGGATGTGAGTTTATCGTGTACCTACATAAATATTTGAACAATTAAAAAAAGGTGTTGGTTTTAACACTTGTATTACACGTCTTGGAAATGTTTAAAACATTAAATTAGTAGTGTAATCATTATTTTTAGCTGCTGTAGAACTACGTTGTAGATTGATTAGTGTTGTATACTTCTACGTTTATAGTGTTAAAAACATTTCAGTTTACTGATGTTAATAAAAGTTCAATATTCTAATGGAAATGTAAGAAGTTTTAAGAAATAAAATAATGATACTATTAAACAATATTACCAAACTAAGTATGTTGAAGTTGAACATTTTCTATAAAATCTGCTTCAAATTTATGTTTAACTAAAAAGCTATTTGTAATTTGAATTTACGTGTGTCACATTACTACACCTAAATTTACATTTTGAATTATTTTTTTAATGTATTTTTAATGCTTTATTAAACTTGATACCTTCAAGAATACTATATTTTGTTGTAATAGTCATTATTTACATATTATTATATGTCTATTTCGAAAGCAATATTTTTTATTCTTACATTTCCGTTTTACTTAAATGGACTAATAATTGAAATTTTGTGTTTTTTTCTAAATAATTGTCTAATGTAAAACAGTTTTAGAATGTAGATTTTAAATAAAATTAAATGATTTTTTTTTCATATGATATCAATTTTTTTGCAATATTGATCTTAATTAATGACGTAACTTCTAAGGACCCTAAGTGGTGTCTCACATGAATTTAGCACCCCCCCGAATCTAATATTTCCGTAATTTTAATGCATGTATTTTCAATTAAGTATTTTTGTATAGAAAATTTTATTAAAGGTTTTTTCTATATTAATTTTAGCATCGGTGCGAAGCTAATTTTACCATATGTTTATTTTTTTGTATCAGTACTTACTTTTCGAGCTAAAATAAAGTTTTAAATGTCATTATTTTTATTTATGAACATTCATAAATATTAACTTTAAATGACCAAAAAAGTTCATTCAAACTTGCCATTTGGAAATGAAATTTTGTACAGATTTATTTTGAAATATTAAAAATAAATATCAATAAGTATTTGTAAAAAAAAAAATGTTTTTTTTTTATTTATAAATACTTTTTTTTTACATATAAATTGGTCATTATCTGAAAAATGAGGGTGATAGAAATAAACTAATTGAAGATTTGAGATCAGCGTGAATAATTTGTTAAGATGAGTATGTTTTATACTCTGATAAAATTTCCTTGAAGACCAGTGAATTTATTTATTTATATTTCACAAAAAATTAATATGTGAAACCTTTTGCATAAAACTCTTTAATTTTTAGACAAATTTAGTAACACGAGTAAAAAATTAAAACTATAATTTCTAATTTTCAGGATTGAATAAATTCTAACAATACTGTGGAAAAGCAAAGATGTTCGTAGGGAAAAATTGTGTGAAAAATATACTGACGATATTACAAAAGTAATTTTTTTGTTAATCTTTATAAATTAATGCAAGTTGCAATAATTATCATTGTTAGTTCAGCTACTTGCGAACAAAATTTTAGCAATGAGAAGACTTGGTTAAAAAATTGGTTAAGCATGTTTTAACAGCATTTACCAATTTAAGTTTTAACAATTTAGAAGAATACTTATATAATGAATTTGAGACTGAAAATATATTCAGATTTGCTGAAGTAAACAGAAGATTATGTTTAAATTTTTAAAATGTTGTTTATATTTTGATAGATTTTGAAAAATGTACATATTATTTAAAAGGAATAATATGTTAAACATTTTTAGTAACTCGGAATTGTTGTTCTAGTCCCGCCATTTATTTTACGTTAAAAGCACACAGACATTAGTATATTAGTATTCACGGACATATATTATTTGCAATATTTAATAATTATATAAAATATTCAAAATTATGTAGATTAGTTTTCTTGTATTTGTTTACAAAAAGCAATACCCGGTATTTTGAAATTCGCAAATGACTATCAAGATTACTGGCATTTTAGTGTTTAATTAAAAAAGTGAACCATACGTCAAACTAGTTTTTTTGCTTGGCCTTAATTACAAATTCTGTTCAAACCTTCACCATTATAGCAATAGAAGTCACAATACTTATTTTATTGTTATTCATAAAATAAGATAGACTTGTTCTGATGGTCTTTGCCTGATTGAAAACATTTGTATTAGGATTATGGTTTATTTACATAAAAAAAAAATTGCAATTTGACATTTAATTTTTGGTAGTACTTATAAAAACCTAAATTTTTGTAAACATATTGTATTAAATCTAGTTAAATGGCTAGTTATCAAAAAGCATAATATTTTACAATTTTATTTACAATATAAATGTAAATTTTTTTTTGAAAATTACGTTAATTATAGATATTTTTAAACAATGAAAGTATTATTATTATTTTTGTGGATGCTGTCAAGTGTAACGTTTTGTCGTATAAATCACATAAACCTGTTAGCACATTGGAAAATAAGGATTGAGTCAACCTACGCCAACTTAGAATTAGACACCAACATTAATATACTTGTATTATTGCGTTGAATTTTCATTTGTTTAATGAGATTTACCTTCATACAATTTAACTGATTGCCAAAACACAATAATTTTGCCAAAGCATGCGCCTTGCTTGGGGCTATTCAAGTTTTTTTTATAACACAACAACAAAATCAATTAGACATTGTACAATATAGGTGTGAGTTTAGATTTTAATTTTATCTCTCACTAACATAACTATTAAATTTTCAACGTTGTTATTTATTAGTATAATTATTTGTTGTTCGATAACACAACAAGCACGAACTTCGTTTTCGTTATTTTTAATTTGTGCCATAACGCGTATACTTGAATATTTTTAATTAAATTTCCTCCTTCAGACTGCTGCGTGTGTCTTAAACTATTACATTGTATTATTGAAACGCGTCGTTTAAGTTGACGTGATCGTTTTCTCGTTGTACAACAGCTAGTCACTCACNATATTTTTAATTAAATTTCCTCCTTCAGACTGCTGCGTGTGTCTTAAACTATTACATTGTATTATTGAAACGCGTCGTTTAAGTTGACGTGATCGTTTTCTCGTTGTACAACAGCTAGTCACTCACAGAAGATATGTCGTCTGTAAGTCATGTCGCGAAAGAGGCAATTATCAATTTGTTTTAAATTTGAACTCCATGTTCTGGCTCTAAAATCATCAATAATGAAAATGCAATCATGTTGGCAGAGAACACAAGTCTTTGGACGCACAAATATGATAATTAAACGAGAATATAATATTAAAATCACGATGTGGCAGCCGGCGGATAACGTCGGGGTCCAAATCTTATACAGTAAAGGTGTACCGCTGCGGCGAGAAAAATAAGTTCTGAGTTATTATCTTTTCGGGCGGCTGTTGAAATCAAAATGTGCGCTCGTGTGTACTTATGACCCCATGGCGACGTGATATTAATTCGTGTTCGATCATTTAAAACGGATATGCAAATGAGCTCACCTTTAGACTAATGAGATATTAACGCGTTAAAAAAAATTTTAAATTATACGCGTTGATCTCGCGGGTGGTTGTAAATATGTTATTATTATACTTGGCTACAATAAAACATAAACTCCAATAAATAGTCCGCCAACACAAACATTTCTTCGTTGAATGACACAATGAAACCTATTTATATTCCACAATCGATAGGTGTGTTTTGACCTTATTTTTTTCTATTTAGACACTATTTTTTACACAACCTGTAAAAATTCATTTTACCTCACTGGACTTTTTAATTTAATTATAATTGTATAATATATTATGTTGTGTGTTGTCATTATGATTTTTTCATTAAGAATTACTATTTCTTGAATGAATATAATAAATTAGCTTAACATATTAAGTGAACTTTAGTTCTAGGTATGTGTACTGAACAGTTTGAAAACATATAATTTATAGTAAAATTTGCGACTTCAATAAAGAGAAATTAATGTCATATTCGACGAGTTAGAGTGTTTAATTTAACAACAATTTAAAGTTATTAAAAAAACAACACTGATTATTTATGATTATTATTATTNGCGACTTCAATAAAGAGAAATTAATGTCATATTCGATGAGTTAGAATGTTCAATTTAACAACAATGTAAAGTTATTAAAAAAACAACACTGATTATTTATGATTATTATTATTATTATTATTATTATGATTTCAATACATAAATAAAATCGTTCAGTGTTATATTAAAAATAAGCTTATGTTAAACAGTATTAATATTATTATTATTTTTGTAAAGGAAAGTATTAAATTGTTATCCAAACGATTTGCTAAGTTTCTTTTTTTACCTAAAATGATTTTAAAGGTAGATTTGTTTTAATAATTACACATTATATTTCAAATATATGTCTTATAAACTCAAATTAATACTTATTAAGAAGCAAGTTTATTTGGCTTAATTTAGAACGAGTTGACTATGTTATTTTACCTTTATTATACATAAATTATAGTTAATTAATAAGTTAAATCTCGTCTATGATTAAACCTAGTTATAAAGTCTACACGAAGATAACTTTTTTGAAGACTTTTAAATATTGTGACTTTTTTTTATCATAATGTATTTTATGGCTAATAAATTTTTAATTGACCCCAATTAAAAAATCAGCCGTATTTTATAATAATTTTATTGAAAATTAACGTTGATTTAACTTTAGATAATCAAAATTCATTTCGAATAATAATTAAAGAAATTATTTAACAAAATTATATGTAAAGATTTTGTTAGAAGTTAGATTATTTGGTTAGGGGACTTGAATATAGAGTTATTTATAAAACTATATTATAAATTCTCATTTATTCATTATAAAATACTCTTTCTGGATTAGTTGTAATTTTTCTCATGCACTTATGTGGTCACATTATATGATATCACATGTAAATTAATGAATGAACCGAGTGAAATGCACCGAATGAGAGTTATTTTTTGGCATTTCCTAGTGTAGAACGTATACACACCATTCACATACATGTAATAAGCTACCCCATTCATACGAAACGAACACCGTGTCGTCCGGAAATTTCTGATCGAGCTCATTATTTTAATAGTGTTATAGTACTTCCAGGTAAAAATAAATGGATATCCTCAAGCAAAGTCCATTCATGGGATCCATGTGAACGTCTTGCGCGGTGGTGGATGACATTTCCAATCTGCTGAATGCGTGCACTACCTACGTGTACATTGTCGCGATAATAATTGGTTGGGATCACGATAGGACAGCACAAGAAACATGAATGAATATTTTATATATCATTGTAATTCACTTGATCCATTGTGCAGTGCACCGGAATACTATTTTCTTTTCTTGCCAACTCTCGCGCCTAATTAAACCTCAAACAATACAACGACATTTTCCGATGGTCAGCCGGGGCAATTTCTTTAGGACGGTAAACGCATTGATAAATCTGGATTTGTATATTTTATAGCGATTCACCATTGTTATGCCTAAAAGTTCCTATGAGAATGTCCGTTTGTCAAGAGCAAGTGTATTTAGGAGTACGGTTTTCGTCTGCGATTCTCTATCCAAATATGTTAAACTTATGGTTGTCTGTTGAATTAATACAACTATAACATAGGCTTTCAAACAATTATCGACTGCATTGAAACATTTTTACTTTGTAATGGGATCTTAATTATTAACAATTGGTAAAATATCAGTTTATCTCAGTAAACAGAAGGTTACAATAGGTTTGCCGCCATCATTCATCGAGTACGGTGTTATTACTTACTTATTTGATCTAAGTATACATTATGTTTTGTATATTTTCACCCAGAGCAAACAACGGAGTAACTAAACACAATTGCACCAAGAGTCAATTATAATGAAGCAGTTAAGGAGGAGCCGTTTGAGAAGTGGACAAGAGACTCTTGAATTGTTCATTGTCCGTGTTTATGTTTTCAATGGCTACGATCTGAAACAAAAGCTTCCATTATAGTTAGGGGCCATTAATTATTATTTCAAAAATAATATGAGTCAAAGGCATATTTGAGTGCTCAATATGTGTGTATTGTTCGTTTGATTTGGTAAAAGAGCGAAAGCCAAAGTGGCCACTTCTTATTATGTTTTTGGGGTTGGGAGGTACGCTAATTATACAAATATCCTTCAATCGTCTTTTATGTCGTTATGATCTTTGTTGACGGACGTGTGATAATTATGTTCAAGTAATCAATAGTAAAACAAAAGTTCAAAGACAATTATTTTTTCGAAATATGGCAAAAATATTTACTCCCATAATTTAATTCTACTCTTTAACTTTATTTGAAAATAACTGAGTTGTTACCCTCTAATATGAATTTTATTTTTGTTGACCTCTTAGTATAATTCATTAGTAAAAACAATACTGAATATAGTGTAATTATTTTACTTAAATAGTTTATGTAACGCATCTGTTCACAACAATAGGTTTATTTCAAATTATCATTTTCTCTTGAATACATTCTAATAAATATGTCTCGTTTTTTAGTATTAAGTTATATTGATCAATTTTATTAATTTAAGTATTATTACACGTCGATTGAGCAACTGATTTTTTCAGAGGGTAATAATATTATTTAATTTTATATCCGTCACAAGTTAATGAGGAAGTACTTCTAGATTGTGTTTAAATATGGGCTGTACACATATAGGGGTCGACGTGTCAGATTGATGTTGGTATAGTTGAGTTACAAAATGTATATTTATTAGACAAAATTAATAGATTCTAGTGTCCATAGCTATTGTCTGTATAACACTGTTAGGAACTACTATTTATTTTTATTATAGTTCCAACGTATAATTAAAATTTAACTTGGAAAATTTAAAAAAAAAAAAATTAATTTTACAAAATATGAATCTGTAATAGCATGTATGTAATTAAATAAATTGAATTTACGAGAAGAATAATCTGTATAATTAAATCCGTTGAAGAGCTAGTTGATTTTAGCCTTAAGGAATTTTAAACTACATTAATGAATGTGGTACATAATAATTAAAATATTTACGTTTAAGGTTAGTCAAGTTAAAACTCCAAGCGGCATAAAATCTTCAAGGAGACAAATATTGGTCAGAAATTGTTTCAACACTAATATTAAACAACAAAGTATTATCTCAACGTTTACCTGAACAGTTTTAAGTCACACCTTTTTGTATAATTCATCACTTATATTTGTGAATTAGCACTTGTTTTTTTAATAACACCAAGTACAATTATTAAATGGTAATTTTGGACTAAATATCTTCAGTTATAACTAGTTTTCAGTTGGTAAGCAAAATATGATTAGTTAGTTAAGATGAGAAAGATGTTGCTGGTTAACGATCAAAATATTCAATAACTATGACCATGTCTAATTTGCTAGGCCTCTGTAGACGTTTATTACTCACGTTTTCTTATATCTATTACAACACATTTTAATCTTTGGCCACTTGATATCTTAAACTAATAAGTATTTTTGATTAGGCCTTGGTAAGTTCAATATGTATCTCTATTGTTAAGACGTTTTTAGGTCCATTCCTCAAGCTTAATAAAGGTATTAACTTTTTTAAATCAGACATTTAAATATTTATTATTTCTAAATGTCAAAAAATCAACTAATTGAGAAAAGGTCTGATCGATAATATTCTTGGAAAAATGTCTAAATCAATAATAATTTAATAAATCGTGAGCGTACCAATTAAAATTTTTTAAAAAATATATTAACTTTTTTTGAAAAACTGAAATAGTGCAATTGATTGTGCATAAAAACAAAAATTGACAAATTAATGTTAAACAAGTTTTGTTTACAACAAAAAGTAAACTCTCTACGTTTTTTTTAAATACGTGAACTCTATTGTATAAAACTGGCATTTGATGAACAATAGTTATTTATATACATAGGTCTCACCAGGTTCTCACATCTTTAATAACTTTTGGTTCACAAAATATTATCATTACTTTTTTTTTAAATAATACGTTAAAAGCATTTTTATTATTGTTTGAAATTAATAAAAAAAGTAATGATAATAATATTTTTAAATTTTTTCAAAAATTAAAAAAAAAAGTTGTTATCTTGCAAAAAATTTGATGGGATGATAACAACTCTAAAATATTTAACTACTTATAAAAAAATTTATTTTAAAAAATATGCTTCTAAAGTAATTCAAAATTGTAGAACTTATTTTAAAAAAAGTGTGTATAAAATATTTGCTGGATATAAAGTTATTAAACCAAATTCGATACTCTGTATAAAAAATTGATATATGCTATTTGTATACTAAGTGATACTTTTTTAGTGATAATTTTTTATGACACTTTAAATTTCTCTTTAAATAATAATTTTTTTTTTTTTTGGATTTTGTTATTTACATATGTATTTTCATTTATCTATAATAAAATATTTTCATGTTCATCCCTTATATCTTATAGTGACATTAACATATATTTTTTAAACGGCAACATACATATTTTTAATTAGCTTATAAAATGGAAAATTATATAATTAAGAAAATGACTGGTCGATAACCAACCTTTCAACAAGTATTTTAGAAGTTATTTACTATTTTAAGTAACAATTGGAGGCGACGAATAGGTACTGCTATTTTTATCACTAAACATTTCTTTCCTCACTACTCTTCCTTCCTAGGTATAAAAATCTTAAAAAAAAAAAAGATCCCTTATGTATTTTATTCTGTGAAAGTGTATATCATAATGAAACCTAAAGATATTGGTAAAATGGTGATCGTACAATAATGATATTGTACGTCTAATGAATAAAGTTCGTCTTAAAAATTTAAAAATAAATTATGAGTATTTTTATTTCTTATTTAAATTATTATTTTAGCAATGAAATTTAAATATTTTATAGCAATAAAAATCTATAATTAAAAAATTAATTTTCATTAAATAATTGTATTTTTGTTAATAATTTTATTGTTTTACTATGATTTAATATAATTTTTCAGTTTTTTAGACTTTAAAATTAAATAAAATATAATTTCATAATTGAACAAATATTTAGTTTTATTAAATTCTCCGAATTACTTGCATTTAGTATACAGGTGATCCACTTAATAACTCATTGAATTACTTACAAAATAAAAATAATTGTTTGGCTATTTTTTTACATATAATTGTGAATTTTTTAAATACTAACCGTATTTTAGATACATTTTAATTAGCTCTTACGTTTATCAACACTGTCTAATAATTGGACGTTGAACGCAGTGCCTCTAAATGAGTGACAAAACAAGTCACAGCAATGCCATCATTTTTGTCTCGCGTGATTCGTCGGTCTTATTTAATTACTGTCAGTAGATTTATACGTGTTTGTATACGGGTCATGACTAAATTGATACGTTCCGTTTCGTAATGGCCAATGTCAGAATAGGTTTACCTATGACGTAGTAACTGTACTGGGAATGCATTTTATCCTTTTCAAATTTGACAAGTTCAGATGCTAATCACGAGATTCTCTGCCGTTCATTAAATACATAAACGGCGGCTACGGCCGTTTTACATCAACTTCGTTCGTTAATTATTCCCACTAAGAGATATTAAGTCAATCATGACACTTACATAACACTGTTATATTGATATTGAGTGTACACGAAGAATTTATTAATAAAATGATGAAAACTTCTAAGTGCTCTTATTCAAAAGGACGCTATGTGAACCGGTTAGGCTGCGATGTCTGCAATCGGCAGTCATTTCGAATGTGTATGAGAAACTAAAAAAATTATTTGTCGATAAAATTTTTACATTGGAATCGACAAAGTTAATGACAAAAATATTATAAGTGTACTAGTTCAACGCAGCATTGTCGACTACAGAAAATTATTTATGACTTATAAAAACTGTCAGTGTACACTCTTAATACGTAAGTTATATTATTATCACGGTAGGCATTAAAGAGTAAAATGATTTAGATAAATTATTGAACGTGGCCCGTGCTAACGTGATCTATAATACCGTTTTTTTTTTTTTTATATTACTCTCCAGTAACTTTTCCAAAACAATAACTTAACGCGTAATTAATCTTTTAAAAACAATAATATTTCCGATCATTTACATAATGGATTCGTTTTTTATTAGTATATTATTTACGACGTATTAAAACTATGTGGGATTAAAAAAAAAAATTTCCAAAACTAATACCTATAAATATTAACGTGTGTGCGTATGGAGCAATAGATAATTCATTTTTGGACGACTGTAGGCGAATCGCTCACCTCAAATTCAGTTAATCTATTCGAATCTAATAAATTTATGTATACGTCAGTGCGTTTTAATAACATTTTACATTTATTGCGTTTATGAGCCCCTTCATTTTNAAAAACGAATTCAGCAATATACTGGAAAAGAGATTTTTGGTTGCCACGCGCTTTTTGATCATGTGTGAAATCGCATTACATGTACAATAGTATAATATTTCAGTAATGTATTTACATATCATTAAAATTTTACTTGTATTTCGCGTTATTCTGTTACTCAAGTTAAACGGGGTTAATTATTTTATTAATAAATTAACTAAAGGTTAAAATTTTTACGGATAATTGAGAAAGCCCATTTTGACGAATATAATACCAATCGAAAATTAGTGACAACAGATAAACATTTTTTTTTTTAATGCTTTAAATTAAAAATATTTAGGACGATTCGTATAAGTGTTTATGTATTATTCTAAGATAAAATTTTATGATTAACGCAAGATAGTTAAAAATTGAATACGTGTAATGTTTTATTATCATGAAAATATTTTTCTATTTTATTAAATATGTAATGCTATTGGTTCAACTGAAAATCATTATTAAATCATTGATCGCTTTATATTTCAATAACATCAGATTTTCTATGATTTTCATATCAAGTTTAATCAATGGAATTTATTTCAATAAGTACCTTATAAATTGTAGAGCGCATCAATAACCGGAAATTAACTGAAATTGTGAGTGTTAAAAATTACATCTTTATAATAAGCAATTGGGATTATACTTTTAAAAAAATGGATGCAGTGTTGGTCTTGGTTAACACACTCGTGTGTGAAATATAAAAATTAAATTGCCATTAGATTAAGTTCTTGAAATGTAATTCTCTTAGAGTAATAATATTACCTAACGATTTATTTTAAGTTATTAAATACTATCGTAGATTATTATTACAAATTATTTTTAGAAGCTTAAAGTATAACAATTTATGTTAACTTTAACTTAATGATGGCGATAATTTTTATTTTGGGAAACGTAATGGTCATATTTATATATTTAATTAAGTCTAACCGACACGATCAAAACATTAAGAATTTTAACCTCTATGCATGTTCACACTAGATAGAGACATTTTAATGAAGTTTAAATATCTTATCTTTGCAGTCGCATAAATAATATGAGAAAGTTAATTGACTAATTAAGATTAAACGTAATTCTTTCCGGCCTAATTAAGTTCAAAAAGTCGGTTATTTCGGTATTGATGTTTATCATAGAAATAAATATACACAGTTGAAAAGCTAGAAGAGATGTTAGGTTAAATTGATTTGAATAAAATTCAATCTTTTGAATTAGAATAATATTTTCTAATATCAATTAATATAGTATACAAAATAATGTATGCTTCATAGTAGAGATAAAATAAAATTTTATAAAAACCGAACGTATTGAATTACTTAACAGCTAATTGTCAATTACTGTAATGGAACACTCTATATATGTAGTTTAGTCGAGTGTCTTTTATTAATTAAATTTTTCTAAACGTTAGGTACGAGTTTTATTTTTCCAAGAATAGAGCACAGGATAGGTCAGAATTAAAAAAAAAAACAGGAGAAAAATAAAAAAATCAGTATTAAAAAATGATTGTTAAACGATTCATTCTTAATAATAGATATGTTTAGGCATTCATAAATAACATTCCGCGATTAATTTAAACTATTTATACAGATAAAATGATCAAACATTAGATTTAAAAATTGACAACGTATAACGAAAATAATAAGACATTGTACACATACATTATTTTGCTTTCTAAAATTTTACGGTTTCTAATATATATATATATATTATATACTTTTTTTTTTATAATCTTTATAATTATTTTATTATAAAAATCTCGTCAAATGTTGAGTCAAATCGAAAACAAATTTTTGTTTCAATTTGAAAATCAAATAAAGTTAAAATATAGTGTGAAATGTGGAGATTTCAGGAACACAAGCTTTGATGTTTTGGACATTATTTTCTGTTAAAATTGGGTCGTCATGAATTTTTTTTTAATTCTGGCATAGCGTGATTTCGGGGTTGGTAATTTTTTTACAATCATTACTTTCAGGTATGCGTGTAGACGATTAGTCTGAACACCGTTGTTGTTTCACATTATTGTAATTACTTTTTACTCATTGCTTATTACTTGGAGCAAGGCGTTTAAAGTATGGATACAGTTAAAAATATTGCACGACAAATGTTGCTCGTACACGAAAATACATGCAAGTCTACGTTTCCGAAGGGTTTCAAGTTAGAAATTATTGAAAAAACGTTTCATAAACACTTGGAAAAAACTGGGCTGAACAAAACAGACGTTTACCGAAAGGCCGAAGCGTCCAACGATTTAACGTTGGCGTTTGTCGTCAAATAAGTCGAGTGGTTGTTTAGAGTTCAATACATTAACATGAATTAGTCAACCCTACTCGACCTTTGACTGAGCACTGTATTAAACGACGTTCTATGTACCGGCGCGTTCCGTTCCACGAGCCAAACGCCTAATACGAGCGCATGTGATTTGCCTTTATTACAGTTGTATGGACTGCAGTGTTGTCGTTAAGCTGGCCGCATAATATGCCATTCGGATTGAAAAAGTTAAAAAAAAAGTCGTGGTCCCATCTGTTTCGTTTGAGTGCTCTATTCATTAGATTATTATTGCGCAGGAGAGGTGGTTTGGAAACGCACGAGGGCAAAGGGTAGAGTGTGGGCCGCGTCGAGGCACAAAGACAATGGACCGCTCTTTCGGACTACTGTTTTTTACATTTTGGTTATTTTGATTGACAAGGCCGGCTGGTGTAAGTGTGACGACCTCTCTCCCCCCGCACACGCACAACC
This sequence comes from Daktulosphaira vitifoliae, assembly GCF_025091365.1. Lineage (NCBI taxonomy): Eukaryota > Metazoa > Arthropoda > Insecta > Hemiptera > Phylloxeridae > Daktulosphaira > Daktulosphaira vitifoliae. The sequence goes on along the minus strand of NW_026099576.1, from coordinate 9,966,415 downwards.
AGTATAATATTGTGCCATGATATAATATATAAAACATTATGCGCGCGCCCGATCGATAATCCCTACCGCACACGCTCCTCCACCGCTGTATCGGCTAATTTGGCTCTCATTGAACTGCTACAGAATAATAAAAGGGGTTAGATCGCGTTTTTTTTTTCCCCGTTGTCTTATTATTATAATGATTATGATTATTCTTTTTTTCGGTCCGCTTGTATGGTATGTGGAAAATATTTTTTTACTGTTTCGCAAACCCCGTAATTTATTTGCATATCGCATTGTTTCCACTCGGTAGGTGATTTTTAATGATCACCAGCAGCTGCGCAAACATGTAACCGTAGAAGAAAAACTTACCCGAACATATCGAATCCACAGCCGTAATAACTAATATTTTTTTTATGTTGTCTGACCTTTTTCTAACCGTTTTTTACGTCTTGACAATTCTACAGAAACTTGCCAAGTACATACGTCGCATTGAGCGCTTCAATGAAGAGTTTTCGACTCGGTGAATGTAGTGCGATGATAATACAAATGAAAATATATATTATTATTTATCGGTAGATATTGTTGATTTGACCATCAATATGATCTAAGATTGAAGGGCTTTTTAGATGCGTAACATACTATTTGCTCACCGAATAGAAAAAATTAATCTATCCGGTGTTATAAATTTCATAGAATACGTGTATCGTGTCAATGCTGGTGAATTATGCGTTTTTAAATTAGTCGTTCGACCGCTTTACATATGTGCTGATTTTTAATCGCCGAAAATATAGTTACCACAGTGTATTCACTCACTATAAAAAACTAGTTTTGGATTGAGTGTTTAAAATTCAATTATCGTAAATTATACAACATAAGGACGCCGTTCGTGTCGGGACCATTCGCGTTACCACACTTGGATACGAAATTTGATTTCCGGTCGAGGTCTTAACAATGTTAATACAAAGCGCCTCCAGTCCGTCTATACACGTATGTACTTTCACGAAATGTTAAAAGCGTTGGAAAACACATTTGGACAAATACTATTGTCGCAGTGTAAATTAACACTTTCAATAGATTTAAAAAATGACAGAATTAAGTTGTTGTCATTTAATTTAATATTTTGTTTTTAATAAACATCAAATCCCAATAGTGTTTTTAGAGGGACACGTCAACAAGATTCTATGATATAGTCAATTTTTTTACACAAATTGTGTTCCATTCTGCTCAATTTAGCAAACAGAATCTAGATAATATATCTAGAGTGTATGTGATCTGATTTATTGTTTACCATTCATATTGAAAAACATGTAAAGTCTAAAAAATATCAATGAAACTAAATTACCGCGTTATTCGGTACATCCACTCAAGTTTGTTTAGACCGAAATTCAAATTAAAGTATATTATTCACTGGTCTGTTTGCTCGACGGACTTAAGCTCGTATAAATTTGATTACTCGTTTTGTTTAACGTAACAGAAGTATACAAACATTTAATAACATAAAATAGCGCCGAAGTCCTAAGACACTGTACAGTGTAGTCGACTTCCGCCGTTGTACTCTCAGGGACCGTTTGTTGGTTGTAAGTTAGTCAGCTGCGAACATACATTATGTTGGGCACAGTGACTAATTTAAGATAAGTTTATTTGTTAGAATGACGCAAGTAATCGAATACCACTAGATTTACTATTATTTTTACAACATTGATGTTTCACTCGTAAAATCCGAACCCAGGGCTATAAACGTTTCCTTTGGTTTATGACATTTAAATATATTTCTTAATTTATCTGTTTTCGAGCCGCATCGTAAACGCTTACTAAAATGGGAAGTGTGCGGTTCAAACACACGGTAAACAGAAAAAAACGGAAAAATTTAAGTTTTCCCGATAACTTGCACATTAAAAAAATACAAATTGTTAAGTAGTGTTATACACTCCGACATTATAGTTGTCACACATCTGCAGTGTATTCGAGACAACTATAAAAGCTTTTTACAGTGTGTCAACTTCAGATACGGGTAATCGGTCCTCTAACGTTTGAAGATCTTTTTACTTTGATCTCAGTGGTGTCAAAAATGATCAATCTAACTGCAAAAGAGTTCACAGATTAATGGAACGTATAACTCAGACATTCATAATAATTGGTATTATTTCATTATGAATCAGGAGATCAATTTAAAAAGCATTAATATTTAAAACCAGAGATAGTATTAATTTATTATAAGTCTTAATTTCATTTTATATAATTTTTGCAGCGATTGAGAACTAATTTTATTTATTTATTTATTTTTTTTACAAAATGTTTAATTTATGAAGATTTATGCAAAAATATCTTGAGTTAAAAAAAAAACTACAAATATTTATATCTCACAGCTCAACAACTTGTTTAGTTATAAACATTGACGTTACACCTATTTAAAATTTCTAAATTTAGACATATCTAGTTGTTTTTCATAATTAAAGAATAAATTAAAATTTTATTTGCATAAAACGATGCTTTATACGATTATTGACTATAACTGTAGTGTTGTCATGTAATATTCATAACATTTTCCCTTATAAATAGCTGCCATAATTATACATCATTTACATTGAATATTTTTTTTTTTCGATTAAAAAACAATTTAAGTATGCAATTTTTTTCTGACGGATTCAAATACTATGACCATTATGCCTATACAAGCAAATAAGCAATTGACAAAATTTAACGTTGATACCCGCAAATTAGAAAGTTCATATGAAAAATAATATCAAAACTTATTATTGTAATCTTCTAATAATATTACTAATCACAAAATAATTATTTTTACATCTCTAATAAAACTATTTTTTTTTTTATTGTGGATGCAATCGTGATGTCACGCCAGCATCCGAATATTGTAATCAGCCATTTTTACCAACAATCATTATTTTATTTCTAATTATTCTTGATCGCAAAAAAATATTCGTACAACACTTTCAACCACAGAAAACATAGAGTTTTACTTTATTATGTTTTTTCTTCGTTATTTTATTTATAAACTGGACGATTAGTGTTATTGACCAACGCGTCTAACGCGTATGATTATTACAATGAAAATAACAATAATAATCAGAAGGATTCTAGAAAGTGTTTGGTATCCATCTCCTTGACAGAAAACCGTGATTTTATAATCAAGCCTAACGAATCGGACTTAAATATGCGACCGGCCTGAGCTAGTAGAAATGTCCTCTGTTTCTGGATAAGGGTCTCCTCCGCTGCAATAGGAAACGAGGACCTTCGCTGCGGCAGCGGCAGAAGCGACAATGACGAAGACGTCAAGACAACAGTAAAAAAATTATGTATATAATATGTATAACGATGATGATAATAATAATAACAATAATAATGGTAAAAAAAAACTATACAAATGTATAAGACCATAACCAAGAAACCTGCAGTACACAAGTAGATAATGTGCGGCCAGTGTACGCGTTTAATAATAATAATAATAATAATAAGACGACATGTAATTGTGGGAACCGGCCACGTGACTGACGGGCTTATCACGTTTTTTAACTAGTTCACAACGCAGCCACCACCTCAGGACGACTGCTGCACCTCATTGTCAAATTAATAAACTCATAAAAAACCGCATATGGAATACACTGTGTCTTTGCGTGTCGGTTTAAAGATCTTCCTTTAGCGTTTTGATGCTACTGATCCGGTGTATTGGTCGATTATACAGTCATAATATGACTGTGTAAAGAAAATAATGTTTTCCATGGATATGGTTTTTTTTTTCTAGTAAGGTTTACGGAATAATTTTCCCACGCGGATTGACCACAACAATCACCATATTGTAGTTGTGTACATGCACATATTATTCGTATCTGTCCACACTTATTACAACATTATACACGGCACTTACATAAGCACAAGGATCCATAAGTCGCGGTCGATAAACGGGTGCTGGTTATTGATCATTTGCCGCAAATAATTTACAAATCCGAAACTGTAATCATTTTTTTTCCTACTCAATTTTTAAGCGCGATTTTCGTTCATGGTAAACATCAATAAAAATGTTCATAATTACACGATTGATGTAACACATCAAACGATTTATAACTAAAAATTAATCTTTTTACGCGGATATATTTGCGTTTGTTCAAGATCACTCAAAAGCTGTTTCTGTTGACCTTGTATCGAGCTAAATAGCATCATGTATTCGGCGAATTAAGCCTATCATAGTTAATCTATTCATAATTAATGGACACGAATTTTTATACAATGATAATAGTGAACTTGGTTTTGCTGGTTTGGGGCGACAGAAGGTTCGAGTTGCAATTAAAATGTCGTTATCCTTCCAAATGTTCCATTACTTTGTTCCTATTCATTTTTACCGATATTAACTAATTACTAGTTGAAATTATTGATTGTACAACTCCAAATTCTTGCCAAAAGTCGCCTTCAGAAATTCATCAAGGACTTGTATCATAATAGATAATTTTATTCAATAGACACCAATTTGTAGTTCGGTCATTAATTACCACAGGTACTGTGTGATTAACTTGTATATGTGATTATTACGTTGTGTTATTATCTCTCGACATTAAAATTTTTATACATTTTAATAACTGATGAATTTTGATTTTCTTGTTGGGAGTTAACTTTATATACAAATTAATTAATTTCTCAGCTAAAGATGTATTGCGATATTTATGTAAGTAATTTTTGTGCGGTAATAATTGACATTTTGTGCCTACAAAAAGATTGAAGGTAAAGAGAATGTTAATAATATAATTAAACGAAAAATTAATAACAACGCGTATAAACAAATTAACAATTATTTCCTTACGTAATAATGACCGAAGGATATTTTAACACAACAAAGTGTTTTAAAAATCAAAACTTTGATTGCAACCTTCGTCTTAATAGTTTAATAAATAGCAATTATTTATCAAACTTTGGAGTAGTAATTACTGCTGCTGTTCAAAGTTATAAAATTATCCTTAAAAATGTCATATGTTATTTCACAACAAATAACTAGTAATAGTTTTTCGTATTATTATTTTTAAGTACAATCTTGGATACAAAGGTTATGTTGAGAATGCACAACAGGTTGTAGTTACATTATTTTTGACAGTAATTATCGTTTCCTGTTTATCCATTAAATTTTAGTACTTTAGACTAGCGCTAATGACGTACCTTTTTGCTAAAAACGTATGCCAAGATGTTTGAGTGTTCATACTGCGTTTGAATTTCAAATTGTTAATTTTTTATTTTAACTGTTGTTCGCGCACCTAATCTGACCCACGTACCAGTCGCAAAGTTGACAGTTTCCTTATAAACCGGATTTCGTATGGCATTATTAATTTTAACCGGCTAAACAACGATAATAATTATTGAAGATTTTTTAATCGTTAGTGTATACTCGGCATTATTAATCGAGCGGTTAACCCGTCGGATCGCATTTGCAGCATCAAAAATATGGTAATTTCACAGCGGGATGCGTTACGAGATAAAAATAAGATACAAAAGAAAATAGGAATACAAGAGCGGACTGTAAATTCCGACAGCACACCCGAACTGCAAAGGCGAGTTTTTATAAATTTTACTCATTACCCTGTAAGCGTAGGTTTGGCTTTTTATGCATTTTTACTTTCAAAATAGAGTTCCTGTCAACAAGATGTGTATTACAAAACGTTGACTTTGGATATAAATCGACGTACGAACAAAGAAAAATAAATAAAATTTATAGTGAAATTTGGCAATCGGATTAAAAAATAAATAAATAAATTTAGCGGGACACAATATTAAAGAAACTAGTAATTTTTTATGCGTTATAATCCGATATGGCCGCTACTTTCTATATTAGCAGAAAATAGTTTCTTTTGATCGTAATAAATCTAAGGCTTGAAAATAAAAAAATTAATACTAACAATAAAATTGTCGAGATGTTATTCACAGTGTCAGAGCCGACACTGGCATTGATTGGTATAATCGAAAAGAAAAAACGCCGCTAATACGCACAATTAAGTAGTGCCAACAGTAATTTGTTCCAATTTGTTTCCAGAAAAGAGTAAAGAAAAAAGAAGATGTTTGGAATGGACGCCGCTTCCTGATATACCTTATGTACAATAACAACAATTAGCAAACCGTTACACAGTAAACCATCAAGTGTATCTGTTGAAGGATGGAAAAACACACAGGGACTCGGCCGCCACCGCTTTTTTTGTGTGCCGCAAGTATGTGTAACTTAACGATGTTGGCACGCGATCTTCTCCAGGCCGTCGTACGTACGCCATCTGGCGCCGATAGATATGTGATGACTCCGTCGGCAAAACACGAATATCCGTCCGGCGACCGCCTGCTGTTGCTCGTGTCCGCTTCTGAGAAATTGCTACTATTTTCTTCAGACGGTCTTTGCGGGCGAGTTGTTGTTTTTTTCTTTTATTTCCTAAAAGGAGTCCTGGAAAATCTCCCCGGCTTCTAGCTCGGCGTGTCTGCGATCCTCCTTGGTTTTGGTTAATTGCCGCACGAGTTGTCTCCGCCATTGCACTGCACACGTGAAACATGCGAACATTTCATGAAATTAAGTACATCATTTTGGTAGTCACAATTTCGAGTTTTTACAAAAATCATTGCCGCGCAAGTGAAGATCTTGTGTTAGAATACACGTGAATTATCGGATTACTCGATTATACCGAAATTCAGCGCATAGTAAAAATTACATTGCCCGTGTAATACGTTAGTAATTTGATCCCATTATAACCGGTACGGTATTTTGGCCGGACATCTTCAGTGTTTTCTCTCTCTCTAGTATAATATCAGTATTGTGTCGGGAATTTTATGAAAAGAATAACGTGATTTATACCAAATAATTTATGCGCAGCCCTCCAGCTAAGTTTTTTAATCGTGGTAAAAATTGTTTATAGTTTGGTTGAACCAATAAATGCCGTCTTTATGTTTTGAGCAATTAGTTTAATGTTTCTTTCGGGCTCACGTTGTTTTATTCTCAGGCTCGAGAAGAGTCGACCGATAAAATATAATAATTATCAACTGCGTGTAAACGTATAGATCATCGGGTGAAGTATTGATTACATTGTTCAGCCCAAGTGTTTAAACAAATTACTAATAACTACGTGATTTTGATGATCCGTCTGATTCTTCTCACTACTTGTCTGCATTTCACCTCGACCACCATGAGGTGGTCTAACCGTTAACCAAACAAAAAATAACTGTGCGGTGGTAAAAACCCATGGGAAAACGTAAAGTCGTCGAAAACAATGACATGGGCAAACGTTGCATTTCATAAATTTCCTTTTCGACCGTATATGGTATGACTTATTGTACGGCGTTAAGTGTATCATATGTGTCTTATTTTGCGGAGAGAATTGATCTCAGTTCGGGTGTAGGTCGACATTGATTAGTTCACATTTGACTAGAAAGCCGTATACAATAAATTAAATGTAACCGCGAAGTGAGTATATCCAATATACTATATAATATCCAAGTATATTTTCAATATAAAGTCTTGGAGATGAATAATTTGCAAAATTTAAACAACTATTTCCAGTCTAATACAAAAAACGGTATTCTTAAATTTAGGTATACGCGATAATGTATTTTTGAAACTAAAATTTGTAAAACACTTTGTATCAACAGAATTCTTGAACTACAACAGATTGTTATACATAATTGTATTTAATATTTTATCTTTTGTCAATCATTTACTATGCAAAAATCATTGAAAACAATAAAAACACAAATAGTGTGAATAGCTTNTGCAAAAATCATTGAAAACAATAAAAACACAAATAGTGTGAATAGCTTTTGTCTATAAAATATATATATTTTTATTTCATTTGGCCGATGATGATACAAATTGACGACTCAAGTACACTGTGTTCATCGATTTTACCCAACTAATTAAGTTTCGTTGATCTATTATGAGTTAGGGTTTAAATGCTGCTCAAGAAAACCGGTCACGTACATATCGCACCGTACACCGGACAGTGTAACAGTTATGAATCGATCGCAACGCCCGTCGATGAGTCTATTAATGAAGGCATTCTTTTTGTTTGTTTTTTTACGCATCTTACTGGAGTGCCGTATTGCTTATGAAACGTATAATTAAAAAAAACCCGTAATTAATATCAAAAAAGGGTAAGCAAATACGGTAGAGGAATACATAATAACAAGAAAGAGGCGTTTTACGCTTAGTTCTCTTAAAGACCCCAATGAAGAATTGAATTATTATTTTTTTATATTAATATTGTAATTATACATTTATTTTTTATCAAAGACTCTTTACTTTTTAATTGACCACGCCTTTCATACCCTTCGCTTTGCAGTGTTATTAATGATGATCCTCCTTTTTAAACGCCTGACGTTAATTGGCTTGTTGCTTCCGTTTGTTTTCGTTATAGACCCTTCTCGCTTTCCATAGCCACTGGATTGGGGTTAAACGAGCAAAGCGCTCTTGTCCTTTTGCATAATTTCTCGAGGACCCTACAAGCATCCGCCGGTCATGTTTTTTAAACATGCAGTTTCAGCCTCGTAAAAAAGACTCCGAGGATTGTTTTCCATAATGCGTTATAATGAAATTGTTCTTCTAGCAATATTATTATTTGTTTCCTATAACGACGTTTTACTTATTGCTATTTAACTAACCGAATGTTGACGTTTGTAAATGCAAATTTAGATGCGAATACGAATTTGAACGCTTCAGAAATCGAATTTCTTTTTTTCTTACAATACACATATGGAAATTGAGACTTTTATTTTTAAGTATTTCTTGTGTGTTGTAAGATGTTATTCAACCCTTGTCTCATGACTTATTCTAGAATGATTTTATAATAAGTACACGAGGTTTGATCAAAAAACGGCAATCTAACAATGCTGGAGAGCAATCCTTAAAAGTTTGTCGTTTGATTTTTGAGAATATTATTTATCGTGTATAAAATTATAATATTGGAACAATATTCTGATAAAAAGTCACTCAGTACTCATCTGTAATATGTTAGGGAAATTAATATATTCAGATGTGCGCTATGGTATAAAGATACATTATTCTTAAATAAACGAATCAGAAACGTGCTTTCATAAAATTAACGGGTGCATTTTGTACACTTCATGAATAATTTATTGTTGAATCAATAGAGTTTTGAATCATCATTTGTATGAACCAACATTCGACTTATTATTATTACAGCTTATGAATAGTGTGATCGATGAATATCTAATACAAATATATTCAAAGACCTCTTGTGTCACTTAGCATATGACTAGACTAAAAATAAAAACATCATTAAATGTAGGAGTGATATTCATAAGGTCTCTAGTAGGTATACTGAACGATTTTCATAAAGTGCCATAATGATAAATCTGTACACGGCACAGAGCAGTGGATACAATTTGTTTTATGATTAGGTATTATAATCCAAAATGATAAATCTGGCCGTTGTTCATTGATGTGTTTGTGATTGTGATCAACAAATGGGTCGAGTATTCATTTAGAATTTAAAGAAATATTTTTTGTGATTTAGTATTTATTTATAGAGGAAATTTAATGGTACACCAACCCACTGGATTGATCTAAAACGTAGGAAAATGTTTGTATAGAAATTTAAATAGATACTCGGTTTGGTTGGGTTTTAAATAAGATAATAAGATATTAAAGTTATCTTGACTGTCGAATTGAATATTTCTGATTTGGGAAGTAAGACGTTGTGGAAGAATTCCATAGATCTTTGGTTAATCAATTATTAGGTCTTACTTATAAAGCTTTCGTCAGTAGCCATTTGCCTCGCTTTTAATAAGTAGATTATAACGTCATATATCATGTTATTTTACAAGACGTTGTACAACTTGATGTTACCTAAGTTCGATATTTTTAATTTTCTTTTGATCCAATTGTGATTAATGTTTTTTTATAGCTTGGATATTTTTATAGAAAAATTGAGTAAACTTAATGAAAATTAATAAGAAATTAACAAAACAAAGTTAGTCATGAATATACTTGTAGAATAATCTAAAAGTTTCTGTAATTATTATATTTATTCTGTAAAATACGAGGGATTTTTAGATTTTTTCGTGGATCTCTGAAATGTATATGATAAAAAAATGTAAAGCCTTTTCACCACATAAAGTGAAACATTAATATTTAATTTATAAAAACTCAGTTTGGACGGGACGGAACAAAGTGGTCACTCGTATATTATTAAAATCAAAGGGTGATTAAAATTACTGATATAAAAAACACTTCGATGCAAATCTATAGATTGTATATTATTTTTAGTAAGGGTCTTTTGATTATGTTCATTACAGTATGAACTACATTTTTAAACATATATTTTAGTTTTCTAATAAATTAATAAATACATTACAACAATTTTTTATATTAATTTTATTTATTTTGAAATTGATTTATTAAAAATTTAATTTAATTGCACAACTCCTCCGACTTTGTTTTGTTCTTAGTATGCTAACATTGAAAACCTTGTAGTATTTTTGAAAGCCATGTCTACATTATCACCACTAAATACATAAAACTATTTTTTATATGATAGTAATTTTAATTGCCTGTGTGGGCTATTGGTTTCTCTCGGTGGAATTAAGATTGCTTCTACTTGTTTAACTAAGTAGTTAAATAAATGTTTTTGAAGAATTTAAAAATTATTAAATAAACACATTTTGATTCATCTGCAGTCTACTTACAATTATAGCTAATTTTACAGAATAAGTGTTTTACCTCAATCATTTTAGACATTGAATTTTTTATTAAAACTATTTTCGATGATATATTATTCTTGTTTAGAGCTTACTTTTGTTTACTTAACTTTTATATTACTTTATAGTAATAACCCTTTGATAAAAACACCTACTGTTTGTAGAAGATGGATTATTTTTATGATTTTGATGTTGAAATTTATTTTTATAATGATACAAATTACTTTTGAAATCAATATTATTGGCAGTGTTTCAATAACATTGCAACTGAAAATGAAAATGACGAATTCATACAAATAGATGTTGAAGATCCAATAAAAATAATGACCGACTTGCTACATGTATGATGTAGACATTAATGATGAGTATGTGGATACAGATAAATATGATTTCGCGTAAGTGAACTATGTTTCCTTAGATAGAGATATTGGCAAAGAGTTAATGGATATCGATAAAGAAAAAAAATTAGCTGTTGAACTGGCCAAACGTAAGTTCCAACACAAAGTGTAACGGATAAAAATGTATATATGTTTGTTCTTATTTATTTGTGAACTGAGATACGTTATTTCTTACACGTGATTAAATTTCACATTTGCTAATTTCAACACGAATTAAAAATGTGAAAAGCCTTAAATAATATTTTATATAAAACTAAATTGTGGTTGTTTGATTATTAAGTGTCAACGACAACGANATCGATAAAGAAAAAAAATTAGCTGTTGAACTGGCCAAACGTAAGTTCCAACACAAAGTGTAACGGATAAAAATGTATATATGTTTGTTCTTATTTATTTGTGAACTGAGATACGTTATTTCTTACACGTGATTAAATTTCACATTTGCTAATTTCAACACGAATTAAAAATGTGAAAAGCCTTAAATAATATTTTATATAAAACTAAATTGTGGTTGTTTGATTATTAAGTGTCAACGACAACGACGACTGCTATTAACGTGGTTTTATTTCTAAAACCTAAACTTTTCACAAATTTTGATATTGAATTTGTTTGATCTAGTAGTCCAATATTTTATTATTTTTTAAATGTTGCTTGTATTTAGNATTAAAAATGTGAAAAGCCTTAAATAATATTTTATATAAAACTAAATTGTGGTTGTTTGATTATTAAGTGTCAACGACAACGATGACTGCTATTAACGTGGTTTTATTTCTAAAACCTAAACTTTTTACAAATTTTGATATTGAAATTGTTTGATCTAGTAGTCCAATATTTTATTATTTTTTAATTAATTTTTATGTTGCTTGTATTTAGTTTTATTTAATTAATTTTGGCGTTAAATTATAATTTGATGTTTTAACTTTTGTATAAATTATGGTCTGAATAAGCTTTAGAATTTTTATTATTTCGAATGGGTGTGGATGTTGGTGGTCAAATTTAAGTCTGAGCGAAACTTTCGCACTCGTGTGTTGTATGGATCATGTCAGAAGATGCATGAGCACAAATTTTTGGTGTAAAAAATCTATCATTTGATGTACGAGTGTATACCAAATAATCGCAAAATTTTGTGAGCTTTGAATTTTCGGACATAAAAAATTCTACAAAACATAATTTAACTTATGATAGTTTGAGTAAAGGTAATTCGAAAATATGGCCTAGTTCTTTTGCAATTTCGTTATTAGCCAAATTAAATTGTTGAGCGAAACCAAAATTCTGGATTTTTCAAAACCAATATGACGCTTATATGGAATTGACAACTAAAAACTTCTGTATTAGGAAATATTTCAATAATTCATGCATTGCCATTTCAAAATTATTTATTCGATAGGAAATCAAATATTAACGGTATACGCACTACTTTTTTTAGTTAGCGGGTTGTGTATAATTGCGTGAAGTGTTTATCGCGATAATTAAACGTACCATACATTTAAATGAAATCTAGTACTTAAAAATATTAGATTGGCATATAAATATAAGAATTTCAGTTTTTTTATCATCGTAATAAATACATGATTCACTTCTATTTGTTCTTATGTTTATGAACTCTAATGACTTTGAATTTCTTTTCTTAATTTAGGCAATTTTGGGTAACAACGCATCCTTGTATTATGAATGTTCTTGTTATCAATACATTTCATTTTACAACCGTGTAGGAATTAACACATCTCTTTTTATTTGCCGTGTAGGAAGAACTAACGTTTGTACATTTTTACTTGATGGATTCGCGTAGGAACTTACCATTTCCCTTTAAACTTAGACTAGTGTGTTTAAATGTCAATGAGCATTGACGAAATTCATTATTTTCACGTTTATCTAATATATTAAATCGAAATCATGGCGAAGATGTTTTTAAACAGTTTTATCGAATTATTATTAAAAAAGGAGCTAAAAATATATTTGCACATTATGATTATGTTTCAATAGTTTATGTTGAGTATTAGTAATTAATCGTATTAGTTTTTAAGAAATGTTACTTTACAATAAATAACTTTGTAAAAAAAAAATAGGTAGTTTTCATTTACTTAAGATACTTATATAAATATATTTAGTTTTATCGTTATAATTTCCGATTAAATCATTTAAGTGATTTCAATACCACGAAGAACACAATTATTGATCAACATTTTACATGAATAAATTGCCCCAACTGTGTCAACNTTAAGATACTTATATAAATATATTTAGTTTTATCGTTATAATTTCCGATTAAATCATTTAAGTGATTTCAATACCACGAAGAAGACAATTATTGATCAACATTTTACATGAATAAATTGCACCAACTGTGTCAACTNAAGAACACAATTATTGATCAACATTTTACATGAATAAATTGCCCCAACTGTGTCAACTTGAGCACTTCAACTTTTATAGTATAGGAGAGCTCATCTTAAAATATTAACAATATTTATAATATGAAAAACTGTTGACGTTTGAATAAAATGATCGCCCAACTTATGACAAAGTGCAACGAATCATTAAATTTCTTAAAACATTAGTCTAAAATGTGTTTTTTGAACCATCAGCTGCACGACACAATGGTGTGGGTAGTTCTCTCTGTGGAAATTTCTCGCAGGAATATAATCAACCACTTATTTCTTCTGATACAATAATAATAATAATGTCGTCGACCGTCGTATTTTAGTCTCGCAAACGTCAGCGACCGCACCCGGCACCGGTGCCACATTTATTATTAGCTCGCGGCCATATTGGGTGCTGCCAAACAAAACGGGCGCTGGACAGTAAAGGACACAAAGGTACGTGGTGCACCATTCGTGTGTGTTTATTGAATTAATGACAGTATTGTATCTGTTAACGACGTCCGACTAATAACTTTGGTGCTGGCATTAACATAAAGTGGTTGGGTATACATAAATATAATATTATTAGAGCGTACATAAACGTACGCATAAGGTCCACATGTTGTTCTAATCACCGTAAAGGTATGTCATTGTTGACTTTGATTTATATTTATAACGCGCGCACAGCTCCGGTTGTGTACGATCTCCCACAATGCGCATTGTGTCAATATTTTATCAATTTATTACATCGACAGTAACGTGACGGCGAGAGAAAGAGTGCGCGCGCGAGGGAGGCGATGTGAAGAAAACGACCGGCCGGCAGTTCCCATACGCCTTGTGCGTGTATATTAATTCATTAGCGTTCGCGCGAGTTTTGTTGTTGTTGTTATTATTACCATTATCGGTTTTGAAAAATAAACGGCCATCATCAACCCGAATGGCCTATGTAGGTGACGGCCGGTGGAGAGACAGTGGTACCCCGCGGTGAGACCGCACATGCACATAAACGTGTGACTCACCTGCAACAGCCCCCGAAACACAAACGAGAATTGGATTTACCGAGAGATCAGGTTCTCGGTAAGGGAGTGGTCATCTCGACAGAGTATTCCAGTGTTCATTATGGACAGCTTTCTCGAAACCTCATAATGGCGCGACGATTAATTTTACACGAGTATTTACATTACTCATTAAGGTATTTTACAAAATAAACTGCGCTCTTGTAACGTGACATTCATTCATTTTTCTAAGAGACAATGTCATCCAGTAAAAAGTATTTCGAATAATTCAACAAATATTACAAGAATAACTTAAATCGTCACGAATACAACAATAATTTTAATCATCTACCAGTGTAATTTTCAATTTCATGTTGAATTTGTTGTTTCAAATTTAAATTTTAAAACATTTACAAATATAAGTTTTCAATGCACAAAAAAATAACGCGTTCATATTTTACTTTCAGTGCTGTACGACACACACTCGCTCGTCGTTTAAGTTATTGTTTGGGTTATTTCAATGATTTTTATTAGAATTTAGTTCTACTGTGATAGCATACTCACAATAGTCAAACTACAACAATTTGTACTCAATCGTTTTTTTTTTATATAGGTAAATGTACTCAACGTGTGCTCGATGTAGACATCTAGGCGATGACTTTTACTAAAATAAACTTCATATACAGAGTGATCGATTTAGGATAGGACACTCGGTTTCTCAGACAATATCGACATTTTTAATTGTTCGATATTACAATATACATTTTTTCGTTCCGTTATAGATAATAAAAAAAAAACCGTAAGTTTAATTTTCTTTAACTAATATTTTTAACTCGATTAAAAAAAATTACAAACAATTTTGTTCTTACAATATTTTTTATTTGATGGATCCGTTACAGCATTTTAATACAACGAGTGGGTATGTAGTGCGGGTGGGTACGTATCGTACTGGTGTATGTGCACTCCGCTACCTACTCACTCTGTGTAATAAAATGCTGTAATGGATATATTTCACTTACCCTTTCCAATAGATACTTATAGTTAACTCGTAAAATTATAGAAAATACTCAATTAAACCACTTAATTTGGAAACAATGAGTTACAAGCACACGTTATATTTGTATGTATACATATTTCATTGTTGAAAAAGTAACCGATATAAGGTTTTTTGAACACTAACATTTGGCATTCTCGTTTTCAATGCACATATACATGGTAGTTCAATAACAGCTTTTTTTAATGTAAAAAATGTTTACGGCTCAAGTCGTTTCTCGAATAGGTAGTTTAATTTATTTAACTGTTAATGAGAAAACATTAAATATTAATGTTTTTTAATTGAGATTTAAACAGTTATGTTTTTTTGTAACTGTAATAAAGATACTTAGTTTTCAATAAACGTTCAGAATTAGTTTCATAATGTGTACTGTGTACACGCAAGCGCAGTATGGATACATAATTTTTAATTAAATTAAGCTTTATTAGTCGTGTCTAATTTGTTTGTCTACTTGACATAGTTAAATCACGTTTTGACTCGCATGTTATATAACATTCACACCAGTTCCGTTTTCTATTTATCCTTCGGGCTATGTGTGTCAATTATTTAGAAAACGGGCAAACAATATGCATGATTACGTCAGATTCGTCTTAAAATTAATAGGATGGACGGACATGTGTAAACCAACTAATGAAATCATTAAATCAAGCTGAACAAAATGAATTTTTTTTTAATTGAAGCCGCACAACACGTTTGAATTTCAACTAGTATTTTAGTTATAGTGTGGAAACATGTCATACATTAAAATTTACCAACGGGTTTTTTCAGTGAATAGTTTAATTCAATTAACTCTCTTCGTTGTTCATCATAAATTGAATGTCATACGCATATTTTTCCGGTATAAAAATCTACAATTATTATTTTTGACAATTATACATAGACCTGTTGATACATAAAAACTTTGGATGAAGTCAATTAAAACATACATTTATACACGATCACGTCCTTTTGTTATATTATTAAATTGTTATATATTAAATTATTAATAATATTGTTATATTATTTAAAATTAAATATAATCATAGAAATTATAGGAGTTAGATGTGTAAATGTATATAGTTTTTTTCTATCAGAAAGTTTTCAGGTTTAATATCATCAACGAGAAAAGGTCTGTTGTTGTAACTTCATATAAGCGCGGGGTCATGTCTAATTGTCCATCACACGCATTACATTCGGTGTAATCATTTTATTACGGCTAGTTGATAGCGTAACAATCTGAAAACATCAAAAACATTCTTGTTGGATTACGGGGAAAAAAATAAAGACACGATGGGGAGAGGGAAAAACTGTCAGCTTTTGGTCAGCACACATATAAGTACGTGTGTACGTGCGTGCTGCGAAAAGTGCCACCATCGGGGCGAGAGAAACGGCGGCCAGGAGGAGGGGAGGTGCCGCGGAGGAAAATAAAGGGAATGCGAATAAAGAGACGACACATACACGATCACGGCCGATTTCACCAACTAATTGCTAACAACTAAACCCGCAGAGAGAAAATGAGACGAGCAAGAGGTAGAACAGATTAAAGGGACAGCGGAGAAATCCCTTTGGCCGTCGCCGTCACGTTTTGCCGGAACATCGGACAATTGCCGGTCTAAAACTAAATCGGATATTTTCTTAGCTCCAAACGTTAACGCCGCACCGTATACTTTCCACCCCGTGGCCGCACTTGTTTACCCGGTGCCCGGAGAGCATAACTCGCGTTAATTAGTTTTTTCTTCGCGATTCCTCGCCGTCACCGCCTCGTCCGTCCATATTTACACCGCCGAATGAACAAAACGTGGACGAGTGGGGGGCGGCTATCGATTTTGCCCCGTTATTCGACACGTGTGGTAAGTGTGTGATTAACATGTCAGAAATGTGGCCAAGGCGGACACGCGTACATCTGCCGCTGTATATCTGATTTTAGGAACATGTATTCGTTCTTTGTCACAAACGGTCAATCGGAAGCGCACATTTAGTTCGTGCCAGCGAAACAATAGTGTCCGCCACCCCAGACGTGCTCATTATCGTGTTTTAACAATAATGACTATTACTCGTGTACACTCTCCAATGACAAGTCGTTTGGAACTACGGGAGCCACCCGTCGGGCTATACATAAAAAAATATAAAGTTTCGTAAGCCTAGAAACGCGTCGCCGTTTGTTTCGCAGTATATTTTTTGTTGTTGTTACAACAACAGAGTTTCTAATTAGTTACGAAAGTCGACGAGCGCTCCCGTTCGTATGTATTTCCAATCAATAGTTTTATGGGAGTAAACGATTTACTTAACTTGAATTACCAAATAGTGAAATGGTTTAAAATGAATTTATATCGTATTATATTAAACAAACGTGTAAAAGAAAAACTGTTATTGGAATATCAACAAAAGCGATTGTTTAAAAACGGTATAAATTTTTTCGCCATTATTATTATCGATATTAATATTTCGATCAAACCGTTTTGGTCGCAATGCAGAAATACTCGGGGCCGATTTAAAAACTCACAATAGGAGGGGGGCACAAGAAGGTTTGTATCCACGAAGACCGTTTTTACTAAACTGATAGCGAGCAAACAATAACAAGGTCAATAAACGTCAGGAAACGCGGTCCTTCTAAACGCGTCACTGGGATTACTTGTCATGATGAAGTACATTGCACCAAGCATAGTAGTTATTGTGGAAAGTTCCCGTGGTACGTTTCTCAGCTGTGTAATGACCCTGCAATTTATTTATTGAAAATTGCAATTAGTACACTGTCGGATGTCCTAGGTGGTAATTATTTGCCGACGAGTTAAAGTCATAGAATTATTTTGCGTTCAAGACAGGACTCGCTAGAGAATCATACAGGTGCCGTTGACTTGACTTTAAAATTGACGCGTGTGATATAAATAGAACAATTATTATCGGATAGTCTCATAAACGATGTTCGCGCACGTTTACCACACGAGTCTATCTTCCCTATGAACATACGGTCTTCGTGTGGTCGACCAACTGGCGGTTGTATTATTGTGTTGTTAAAACGGTGTGTGCAGAAGTCACAGACGTCGGAGGTATACCCACAGGACTGGAGCTAAGCGCCGTTTTGTGTGTACAAACGAGGAGGGCGCGGGAGGAATATTACCGTTGCCGCCGCGGCTAAACGAGGAGGAATCTTTTAAAACGGTATTTTTTTTTTTTTGGTATTTTGGAAACGTGAAACTGAACCAAAACGGAGAAATCAAAAAGAAAGTTACCGAGAAAAATGATGTGCCCGACGTCATGTTACTCGAAAACCAAACAAAGAACACGCAATCTAAAGCTATTCCGTTGTGTTTTTTAATTTTGTTTAATGACTGCTGGTGTTTTCTTATTAAGAACACGTGCCACACGCAACGGGCATATCGTGTGTGCGAAGGAGTTTCCCTTAAGTTTTTCGTATCATTTGGCTAATTGCCTCGGAACGTCTCGGAGGATACATTAAAAAGCCGCGTCCGACGACGGTATACAACTCCCTCGGGGGCCGATAATTGTTCGACCGGCTGAAGCCAATCAACCGGTAATGGACTGAGCGACGATAACTCTTGCAAGAGCGTGTTGAGTACCATTTCGGTGCGATTTACTACTGAAACACTATACATAGTGTACAATAATATGCCATTTACTTTCCTCGGGGTAAAGATGATGTCTATTTATTTTTCAATAAATTATTGCTCATCGATGTACAGCAGTGCCGCCGGTTGAAGCTTCGAAACCCATCGACGTTTTGTAAGAGTTACGCATCGTAAATTATATTTATTATTATTATTGATATTTATTTTTTCGTCCAAGTTACAAAACGTGTATGTACAACATTAAACTAAATTGAATTAATACAACTTTGAAACTGTATGAAACTATTAGTCGTTTTTAATTAAATTCGCTAGTTGACCATTTTCAATTAAATTTGCATAAAATAACTTTTATTATTTACTAGTTGCTTAAAAAAATAATATCATTAAAATTCATAAAAAAAAATCTTACTCAATACTATTGAAGGTATTGTTCTTTTAATGCCGATAACTCATTGGAATGCCTCATGATTTAAAATTTAAATTTTATTAATTTCCCAACCCAATTTTACACAACTATATTTTAATTATATCATAACGTAACTGTTATGATATTATCGAATAACATATTAAAAACATTTTACCTTTGATTTAATTAATGTGTCATATATGTTAATTATTTGTTTTTAATTTAATTGAAATAGGGTCATGGATACTGTTGTAGAAGCGATCGTGATTAAGTGCTCGTTTTGAGTAAACTCGTATTTGCGACATTTGTGATTAAAATGTTCTAATTTCACTTGCCCGTAATATTATTTGCATTTAGTAATCCGACTTATTTATAAGCCAACATTTTTTTACGATTTCATATTACGCCATTGAATGTTAACCTAAACAATAACGACCAGTGACCGAATCAGAGTAACTAGTTGTAAAAAACAACTATATATTAACAATTTTATAGCGACTGGTCATCGTCATTAATGATGTCTAATTATTACAGCAGGTTCATAGACGGTTAGTCATATTTGATTTGTATGTCGTTTCATGTATTGAACTCGACTGCGTTTGATTTAAAGTAATTAGAATGGAGATTTTCTGAAACATCAAATGATGCTAGTGATTATTTCTTCATAAATCGAAACACGACACAACCCGACACTGTATGCGGATGTGAAAGTATGTTTGACACAACTCTGGTCAATACGTACTCGCGGTGTTAATTGAATGAATTGCCATATTGGAGTGTATCGTCTAATTGTACCTTAGCAACCGAATACGGTCCATTTGATCCACACTCAAATTTAGTCGAGTTAATCGATACTCATAAAAATATGTACGAGTTCTTTGTATGGGCACAGCGGAAAAAGAGGGAGGACGAGATGATAGATGTTTTGTTTAAGAAACTGAAACAGAATAAGACCGGACTTGTTTTTTTTTTTAAATGTCATACAGTCGTTATAAATGTGTACCGAGTTGACCGACGTTGCGTGTATTGATGTGCGCGAGACGTGTCTCGTCACCGTCCGGACACACCTCGACACGGGGCTCGCTTATCAGGTACCATTTATCTCAGAGAGCCACACACACAACCCGCCCATGAATAATTATCATTAAACACTGGCAGGCCTGTCGATCGACAGCCCGGATCATCCCGCGAGATAATAACGTATATCGTTTTTTCATCGTCCGTCTTAATAATAATTAATTCATAAACGTGACTTATCGGCTCGCGAGGGAGCTGCCCTTTTTGTACGCTGCTGCTGCTGCTGCTGTTCTTTTAGTTCCGTGGCACCTTCAATAAAAAAAAAATACAGACAAACGAGGTCAACGTTTTTGTATTAAAAAAAAATTATCCTTTTCGCTATGAGTGGTTTTATTTTGTCGCCATTGAAAACAACACTTTTATTTAAATAGATTCAGACACGGAATTAATTACAATTTTTAATAAATTCCGCCAGCTGAATCTTTTTGACTATTGCCGTTTATAATGCTCCGAAAAGGTTTTACGTAATCAACTGAAATACTAATTTATGCAAATGCTATTTAATATATATATTAACGTGTTTTATTTTTTTTTTTTACACGTAATTATTTAAATGTTACTTTTAATTAAGTTGAATTTCTAGCTATACCTTTATAGTAAACAAAAATGTCTTATTGCATTATTCACGATCAAAAAAAGTATTTGGTAATTATAGATCCACTTAAAAAAAAAAATTTACATATTAAAAATAGAAAACTGATTAAACTACTCTTTTAATTATTCAAATGTTTATAAAACACACGTGTATGGGAATTAATAAGAGTTTAGGTATTTGATTTCATCACAGTACGTTAATTTGTTCAACGGACTTGTACTTTGGATGTTCGTCTACTTGTAGATGCAAATGCAAATTTACAATGCATTTCCACATTGGTTTGGAATATTGATTCGAGTTGTCATAATTTCACTGATCTTATCACACCAGTCTTCGAAATATTGTGTTACCATTATAATGGTTCAATAAGATTTATGGATTTACTACTTGGCTATCACATTATACAATTATTTTTTACTGTATTTCTATATTTGATCTAACGTGGTGCATTATTTTCAATCATAATTTTTAAGGATTACAGACAAAGTGAATGACCACATTTTTTTGCTGTATTTCCTCGAATATATATCTACTCAATTGAATTGATAAATAATTTGCGTAAAATATAGTTTAATTAATTATATTGTACTTGGAGTAGTAACGATAGATTGCATATTATCATTGAACTGATTCGATTAAATGCTTTACTGTATTATAAACTTCATTTAACCACAATAAATTAGTACTCCGCTACCATCACAGATATTATTTGCACGATCAATTGTATTTAATCCCCAGTTGCAGTCAATAACTTGGAATTAATTTATTTTTTAATCAATTACGGTTATTGAAAGTTATACGGGTTCTTGCTACAATAATAAGTGGTCACGTTATGCCATTGATATTTCTAAAAAAGCATCATATTTTACTTAAGCAATTTCTACGCTCTTTTTAAACGACTTAATCAATTTCTGATAAAAGATGATCGGTCATTACAGAAGTTCAGCTTAAAAATTAAAGTTCCAGGTATAAATAAAAAGATATCACAACGTTTAAGGTTTTACAGTGAATTATTATACTAAATATGAATAAAAAACTCTATTTTTTCATCCGTTTCCAAACGTCAAATGTTTTTTTATGCTGATGGGACGACGATTTATATGCAAATTAGCATTTGTTTTGCAAAACACAATGACAACAAAAATGATTATAACTCATTTACGTATGCATCGTGTATAAGTGTGTTAAATTTGTTTAATAAACACCAATTTACATAGGTCAATCGAAAGTCATTAAGTAACTAATCTCAAATGTTGTATTCATGAATTAGATGCGCGTGTAAAAAAAAGCAACTATTTTCATATTTGGCCGGCCCATCGATTGATTGGGAGCTGTCCGTCGAGAAACAAATATTGTGTCTGTTAGGCGCGTTTGGTCGGCCGATTTCGTTTTAATTTAATTGAATTTTGTACCCATTAAGAACATTTGTCCGTTTTTACTTGAAATTAAATTACTAGACGTATCTCTGTAGATTAAAACGAAACAAATGCGTTTTCCACACAACCGCATCCCAAGTGCTGTGTCGTTATTTTAATGTAAATAAATTGCCACGCTATTTGACGGGAGCCTTTATAATTTATGACATTTTTATCTTATACGTCGTGGAAGAGTGTATGATAAAGGTGTGAAATACTCTCCGATTCAATAAACCATTTGTCTAAAAAAAAAAATGTTATTATACAGTGCGATAAATTATGTATAGTTTTTACTCATGTCTGATACATAGAAACTAACACATTTTTTCGCCATCATTTGGGCCAACAGTGTCGTACGGTTTGGTTTGGCTGGACGAAAAAAATTGATACATAATAATTTTATATAACAATATTTTTTCTTAGGTCTAAAATTACCATATTGATATCTGATAATTCCGTAACAACTTTGCCGTGAGGCGGTTACTGTGAATTAAATTTCCGGTAAAGAGGTATTGTATTTATTCACTTAGTTACTTATACAATTTTTTTAGTTATGATTACGATGTTTGTAAAGCAAAATAAGCGTCTCAATAAATACGCAAACTTACGTTTAATAATTTTGCAGCAGATTGATTTGATTTTAGTCATAAATTTTGAAACAATACACAGTAACAACGGCGTGTAATGTGTTTGTGTTAATCGGCCGAAATTCGTGTTCTAGCCTTTTGAATTTTTAATACAAATGACTTAAAAATCCTTGTCCTACATTTCTGTAATTTATCATAGATTTTTATCTGTGGGATCAAGAAATATGGAAACTGCGAAGATCGATGGATAATTTAAAACCTGAATGATAGGAATCTATAGACGAACCACACTAACAGTGGGATACTTTACAGTGAATCATCAATTAGTTGGATGTACTTATACAAATCGTTAACTACTAGGTAAAGGAGTAGAATGATCAACAGCAATACCTTGTTAGCAAAACACAATTTGTTTTTTCCTAGAATTAATCGCATTAATTAAATTATAATGACTCTGAAATTATTTTTCAATTTATATATTATCAAGCTAACTTTTTTTTTCTGAACTTTAATAAATAAATAATTTAATATAATTTTTGAAATGGAGTTCATTGTAGCGAAAATAATTAGTGGAATAGTCAATTCATTTTAAATCTGTTAACTTAATTTTACAATCACTAATACAAATGATCATTTAATTTAACACATAAACTTTTAATACGATTTTTAAAGGTCAGTAGTTTCGTTGGCAGTATCTTCATTACATTATCTTTGCGAAGACCGAAGCAACAGCAGCAGGTGTTCCTCCATTTATGGATGACACATTTTAAATTTGTATTTAACCTTTACACGTTACTGTAGACCTTCAAAGGCTCTAGATCGATATAAAAACGTGAATACCCCAACCTAAATGCCAATTAGTTTGTCATGCAGTCCGATCTGCCGTCATCAATGACACAGTTCAATGTTATCATTACTAATTAAATAAATGAAGATAGTTAAAAAAAAATAAAGTTCATGGGCGTTTTAAGTACCATTTATATCAAGTCGATAATTTCTAGACAGCAATTTTTATCTGATAAATGATTACTGTGGATCAAAAATAACAATAATTAAGTTATAGAGGAGTCGATGTAATGATATTTCTAAATAAGTATTACTAATCATCGAGTGTTGTTTGTTTTTGACTACCCATCCTTGATTAAATGAACTGTAATGTTTTTTTTTTGAAATATTCGATGTTTTATTTTTTGCAATAATGAGATATAAATGTATGATCTAATGTAAATTTGTTATAATTAGGAAAGTTGAATCTTTAGTTTTCTGCAAAGTTGTGAACGGAAAAAAACGAAAACCAATTTTGGTCTAAGTTACGGGTGGAATATTGTAATTTGCTCGTCAGTTCATGATTGCAATCAAAGGAAAATTAGCCAGTAAATCTGTCTGAACTCTTTTGCTGTAATCGCCTACACTAGACAGAACTGTAGACAATATGATAATAACATTAAACGTGTAAGTGCGCGAACACGAGCTACAAGGGCAGATGGGATGAACCGCATTATGTTTATGCAAATGCCGTGGCTGTCATGGTGGCTGCTAGCTCCCCGCACCGGCGGTGATCGAGGGGGTGTTGAGGGGGAGAGCTTGTTAATCCGAAATGAAACAGTAAAAGGAAACAAAACAATACTCGCCGAAAAAAGATTCCGAAATCCAAAAACCGGTTACACCCGCCTAGACTATTGTTTCGTGCGCCAACGTTTAATAATAATCTCTGGTACGCGTATATTATGCTCTTTTACATTTTTGTTTTGTTTCATATGCAATCCATTGTTGCAGGTCCTCGATGCGATTATTATCGTCAGCGGGAGACCCGAAATCCCTTTGTGCGCCTTGTTTACACATGAAAGGACAATAATTAACAAAAAAAAAAAAGAGAAAAAATCGAATTACCCGGAGGGATTGTTTTAAGTGCGCACCTCCTCCCTCGTCAACAGCTTATCTCCGATACATCTCCGGCTGTTCGTACACATTATTACTATTTGATAAAACCAACGGACTATTTAACAATAACGTATGTATGCACTTTTCTGTCAGTGTATCCGTTTCCTACGTTTTATTATGGAACTTTTACGGTCAGATATGAATAAAGGTTGGGCGATAGTAAGATAATTCTAACTGTCAAGGTTAAAAGGGTCGCAATTAAGATTTCGTTACATAGCAGCAACTATTATTTTTAAACATAAACCGTTAAAATGTGTGTCGATCTATAATTATATTTTGAATTGCAAATATTTTTTCAGAGTTTAGAGCAGTACACGCAATAGAAAATTAAGATTACTTGAAACATCTACAGATTCATCCGTGTTTTATGCTGTCGTTTGGATATTTTAGCTTCGATGCGAAGCTGAGAAGGTATTGGTTTTACTATGATGTGTTTTTTTTTTTTTTTTTTTTTTTTTTTTTTTTTTGTGTCTGTTACCACTTTTTCTCAGCTCTCACCGAACGGATTTCTTTCAACGATACGTCAAAAGATCACAAATCGTATCTAGTCGAAGACATTACCCTTAAAAATTGAAAAAAATTCCCTCGTTCCCCGTAAAAGGGGGAAACCTCCAAAAAAATTACAATTTTAAAAATCGATTATTTTCGAATTTTTTTAAATTTTAGCTTCGATGCGAAGCTGAGAAGGTATTGGTTTTACTATGATGTGTTTTTTTTTTTTTTTTTTGTGTCTGTTACCACTTTTACTCAGCTCTCACCGAACGGATTTCTTTCAACGATACGTCAAAAGATCACAAATCGTATCTAGTCGAAGACATTACCCTTTAAAATTGAAAAAATTTCCCTCGTTCTCCGTAAATGGGGGAAACCTTAAAAAAAAAATTACAAATTTAAAAAACGCTAATGGTCGATAACAACATTTGTTGTAACTGCCAAGTATAAAACCATTCATAAGCAGTATAACCTGAATTTTTTATATGTATCGGGGAAGTAAAAGACTTGGTAATTTTCACGCGAAACTTAAATTCGATAATACTTTAGACTAATATTGTTTAATATTTAAATTACTGTTTTAGTAAAGTAGTTATTGCGTTTAACTGTGAACTCTCTTGTATTTTATTTATTCTGATATTATAAGCGAGCTAATGACAGGAAATATTTCTATACAAAAATACACAACATCGTGTTTGTGGTAACAACTTAAGTAGAATAAAACACGTGAAAACTGCATTTTCCACGTTTAAACAGACCATGTAATAAAAATTGACAAAATACTCTATTAAATGCCTACCGCAAGTGTTGGATTAGATAAAATCACTCCATTTGTACCGCAATAGTTTTGTCTAATGTTTTCATTTGTCAAAACTTACGCCTTTTGTTGATTTTTATTTTGCAAACGAATTAGTTTGTTGAAATAATGATTACTTAGGAATGTTTTGTACAATCGAATGGCATTTAAAAGTAGAACGGTTTTAATGTATTAAACAGATTTGTGCCCATAAATGTCATAAATTGTTCTTAAACCACCCCTACATTATCTAACCACTTGAACAAACAATCAACATTTTTCAAAACTCCATTAAACGTTATGAGTGTTAACACACGAATAATAAGATATAAATAATGTTTAGTATTTGAACATTAAAATGAAAGTATTATTTAGAACGTACATTATAAATAAACGGCGTGTGGGTGGAAACGGAATAAGCATTTAGAATTAAAGCTGACAAGTTTATTAATCGATTTCGAGTGTTTTATGCATCAAACTGCATGAAATGTTTCCATTAGTTTGCCAATAGGATAACTGAGGCAACAGTTTTGGTAGTTGTTCGACTAGACAGATCTTTTTCGTTCAGAGTTAGTTGCCGGAAGAATTAATCTCCACACGACACAAACCGTTCGTTGAAATCTCATTGTTTTGGTTATACGCCCACGTCTCGAATCGACATGACTGTGTCTTATAAAGACGTTCATATTCCTATTATCTGCTTTTCTAATGACCATTGTGACCGTGGCACACACATATAGGTATACTGCTCCGAAAGCTTAGCGTCACTTATCGGCGATCAGCAGTATACGGACGGGATGTGATTCATTTATTCATGAATCTCGGTTGTCTATCTCCGTGCCCGCGCTTGTATGTCATTGTAATTTTAATTTCGTTTAAAGTCTTTGGTTTATTTTTTAGTCTTTTATTTACGTATGATCGCTCAGTAGTCCTCCCGAGACTTATCTCACTGTCAGATGCCATTCATTTGTTATTACGGTTAACATATTGTTTGGCTGCAACACCGTTATTTGTTATTATTATTATCATCATCTTCGTATTATCGTTTGTTATTATACATAATAGTCGTTACTTTTCATTATGTTCTCACAATCTTTGTTTTCCTGTTTGCGCCGTATTAGTTTTACCCAAATACGTTGTAAATTGTTTCCTTTCATGGCAAACTATTAGTGCAAATTTTGTATACATGCCTATCAAGTTTTTGCATCAGTGTGTTTGTCTCCTAAGTTCATTTAACTGAGAAGTATTGTGGTAACTAGTGTCTAAACAATTCTAATATCTTAAAAAAACCTTTAGTAATTCTCTTTTTTTTAGACCGAACTATACTAAAACTGCAAAATACCTCTAGGCGGAAACAATTAAATATATGCTATTAAAATTAAGTAACTTGCAAAAACTTTGAAGACTCAAATTCCTGTGATTAATTTTACCATCGTTATGAAAGATATTTTTCTTGGCATGTATTTATTTGTTTATAAAACGATTTTCCTACAGAAAAAAATGATCTAGTAATGTTTACTTCATTTTCAATGTCAGCTTAATAATAGATGGTAAGTATTTTATTTAAAAAGGAAATACTTAATTTCTATAACATAAACTCACTAAAGCTAATATTTTTTATAATAATTATTAAAATTTTTACCTTTTAAAATTGTAATTCAAGGTTTTTACTTAGATAAATTATTAATATTAAATGTAAATATTGTATGTCTGTTGTATTGATATGATATCGACAGTATTTATAAAAATGGCTCAGTTATGAAATTTTATTCACTTATGAAATTATGGAAAAAATTGCATTCGAAATAAAACTTACCTACCCCAATTTTAAAATATGATAATTTTGTTTTTGAAATTTAAATGAATTTTTTTTTTTTTTGTAAGCTTTTTCAAGTAACCTTGTTTAGGGTATGATTTTTTCCATATTTGGTACACAATTTATGTAAACTGAAGACAATATTTAATATTGATATAATGTGTGTTCTTAGAATTTTTATTGTGATTTTTTATGCTAATATGGAGAAATAAATTGTGCGAGTATTGAATGCAATTTAATATTGCATGAATGCAACGTTATTTGTTTGGAACAAGGAATATAATTTTAATAAATTTAAATATCCAATATGTAACTTAAAGAGTGAAATAAATAATATATTTTTAATTATTACTGGTACACAATAAATTATTATCGGCTGTTTTTCGAAGTAAAAACTCAAACGTTCGCAAAAATAGAAAAATTATAAGAAAGAACAAAATGAAATTGTTTAAATTATCTATTGTTTATTTAATTGTACATTTTTTATTTCTGAAACATCATTAAAATAATTTATATAATATTAAAAAAAATTTATACTTGTGAAATATGATTTATATCTTGTGTTAAATATTAAACAAAATTATTATCCATGAATACATTTTTTAAGTCTATGATTTTTCATAAATATAAAAATTTTAAATTTCATAAATTTATTTGATTATAATATGTGTTTTTTTTTATAATACTAAATTTTTTTTTTTTAATTACTTTAGAAATTATAAAGTAAACTCTAACTATACTAAGTATAACTGACTATAGTAAATATAATAAGTCTTATTATATTACCTATCAGAATTACTGTTTAAAAAATGGTTATTTTCAATTGTAAATAAATTACTTAAAATCGATCACAAAAATTGTAATTACTATTTTGATTGGTAGTTTAATTAACTATAATATTGAAAAATTTAATTATTTTATAAAATATTATTTTACAGCAATTTTAAATTTATTCCTTTGAGTTTAAGTCGTAAAAATTCTATCGTAATCATCTTTATGGGAATATGTAGTGTACCACTAAAATGAAATTTGACAACTTTTTAAAATAAAAAAAAATGGTAATTATAGTGTAAAATGTTTTCGTTAAAGATATATAAAGTCATAAAAAATAGTCGTATTGAATTGAAATAGGATCGTAATATCATAATCACATTATTATAATTATGTGCTGTGAGTAATTTTTAAGCGATTTTAACGTAGGTGGATGTTAATATTTAAATTTTATTAGCTATTTATGATGCAGATCGTTTTATTGGAATTTTAAAAGTATGGTTTGTCATTAAATAAGTGATTAGCATTTCTCATGGTTCAAAGTTTTTATGTCTCCACATGACAATCATAATTAAATGATAAAAAAAGTACATAAAATCACATGAACGAATGCTGATATTTATTTATTTATTCATTACCACTGCGATAATGTAGTGGATTTATATCCATTGGTTGTACTCGGTAGATGTAATTAAACATTATTATCGACAATTCATTAAAGAAGATTTTATAATACGACTTGGGCCAATAAACGTCAAACGCCTCTAGGAAAAAAATTCCAATTGGTACATCCGTTTATTAATGAGCGTTGTTACCATTATAAAACGTTTCGCCTATTTTACCTGCATTGCAATGTACACACAGTATCTGGTGAGACAGTCGTGATGATGAAGTTACGTGTGAATGGTTGTTGGAACGGCCGAAGAGATAAAAATGATCTGTGGAATGGTTCGACGTGCGAACTGAGGTGAAACGTCGAACTGAAACGATCATTGATACTATTACTATTAACTCCAAGGGTAATGAATCACGAATGAATGGATGTCATTAACGAGGGAGTGGGCGAGAGAAGGTGTAATCTAAAATTAAAATCATGCCTATCGTATTTGTTTTTATTGATTAATACACTGTAATGTAATACTATTGGTAAAAATTTATACTATCCTATAATGTTACACATTCACTTGGGGTAGATGGTATCGCGATTCACACAGCACCTCGATGCTCATTTCACTTTGACTATTTCAGATTTAAATCGATACACCAATGTTAATTGACGTTAAGTGATTTGCATAAGTTTTACTAAATTACTTATGAAGTGTATACGAAAAAAACAAGGCAAGTCAGTTTTTTGTAAATTGAAAAATATGCATTTAAAATTTTAAAATGCTATCTTATTTTACAATACACCATAACTTTTAAGGGTTATTTAATAAATCATTTTTTTCTCACTAGTACTTATTTTTGCTTCTAAACTAACAATATGCA